>NW_020174226.1:15970-166224 GCF_003031525.2 Neophocaena asiaeorientalis asiaeorientalis | reverse complement strand
TGAGGGGGAGGGGCTGGGGGCCTGGACCCCTGGGTCTGAGGGAGGAGGGCGGTGGAGCGCAGGCACCCCCAGGCCCCACCCACAGCAGCTTCTTTGCGCTCCGGAGCAGCAGGTGAGACCAGCCTCCGCCCTCGTTCAGAGCCCAGGGCCTCCTTCCTTCTTCCCTGCCACAAAGGAGGCGCCTCCCTCTCTCCAAACTGTAGCACCTGGTGCCCAAATACCAGTGGAGGCTCACACCCCTGCACAGTCCGCCTCAGTAAGCCCTGCGTGGAGGCGCTCACCGCGGGGAACCCGGCACCAAAACACCGACAGTAGAGCGCCTTTTACTGAGTGAACTTTAGGACTCTGTGGGTCTGAATTTGCCTCTGTCCCTGAACTGGGATAGCTTTGTTATTGGGGAACTGGATTGTTTATTCTCTCTGTTGGGAGATCCCAGGAACCAAACAGAATTCTCACTGCTGCTTGTTAAGCCAAGATCCTCTGTATGTCATATCTGAAACCACCCCATCTCTTCCCTCATCCTCCTCGCCCAAGGCATGCCCCCCACATCTGTCCCCCAACTGTAGGATTTGCTGATGAATTCCTAGGACAAGGAGGGAGGTCGAATTCACAGGTCTGGCAGGGCATATAAATAAGATGGGAGCTGGGTCTCAGGGAGATATAGTTACTTATATATTTGTCCATTCATTCATTCATTCAATAAATGGTCCCTGAGACCTAATTGTGCCTCATCCATTGCCCTCAAGAGGTCAGGTCGGTTGGGGAAATAGACCCTGCTGGCACCCACAGTAGCAATTCACAGTGACATGTGCACTGCTGGAGGTGGCAACAGGGCATTGAGTGTCCCCAGAGGAGACACTTATTCCAACTTTGTGGTGGGTATGTGAGGCAAAAAAGACCACCCAGGTTAAGTGATAACTGGATGCGGTTCTGAAGGGTGAATAGGAGTTCACCAAGGACGATGTGGCAAGGAATGATATTCTAAGCTTGGGGAGTGGCGTATGCAAAGTCCCAAAGTCATGTAGTAGCAAATATTCAAGCACCTACTGTGTACCAAGCACGTTCTAAGTGCTAGGCAGACAAAACCCCTGCCCTTGTGTTGTTGTCATTCTAGCGGGTGTGGTGGGAAGACAGAAGATAAACAGGTAGGGACACACACATGAATAAGAGTTTCAGATTGTGGTAATCTCTGTGGAGGAAATAAATGTGAAGAAATGGAGTCACTGAGGGACAGGCAGGTGTGGCCACTTCTGGTGAAGTAGTCAGGGATGACCTCTCTGACGAGGTGTCATGGGAGCCTTGACATGAATTTCAAGATGGAGCCAGGAATGCAGAGAGGGTTTTAGGCTGAGGGAACACCTTGGGGAGGCTGGGCAGGTGGGGGTGTGGCTGGCCAGAGGAGATGAGACTGGAGACAGCTATGAGGATGGTCATGATATTGGTGTTGACCATGACAATTGCAAAGGATAGGGTAGCCAAACTTCAACTCAAATGCACTTGCCCCAAGCCTGAGTCTCAAGAAGCTCCCTGTCTGGGTGGGGAGGTGACTTAAACATGGGTTGCCTGATACGTGCCATAAACGGAGGTCGCTCCGGCAGTGTAGAAGCTCGGAGGAGTTCTTCCTGGGACCTGAGGGATTAGGAAAGGTTGTTCCTTGCAATTCCTCTGAGACCGGCTGGCCCTGGAGAGGGGGCGGGGAGTAGCACCAGGAGGGTGAGTCTAAAAACTGGCCTGGCCAGAGGAGGGAGGCTGGTGGTGAGCTGTTTATTCTCTGGGCGGGATCTAGGGCAGATGTGTCTCCTGAAGCTGAAGGCATTTGGCTTCCGTGTTGGGGGACTGCATCCAGGAGGCAGTGATGGGGAAAGGGCTCCAGACAGACTTGAGTCTGGATCCCGGGTTGGAGCAAGTGACTTTGCTCTCTGAGCAAGTAAGTGGCTCTTCGATTATTCTCATTTCTTCCTCCCTAAAAGGAGCATAAGCCCTGGTACCTGCTGTAAAGGCTGGTGGGAAGATGAGGTGTGAAAAGACGTGTAAAGTCCTTAGAACAGCTCAGTGCTCAGCCAATGGATGAAGAATAGACAAAGGAATAAATCAATAAATGACCAGATCCACATGTGGTGACAAGGGCTGGTTCTGCAGACACGCAGCTCTGCATTCCAGTGCCTGCTCTGACACCTCAAGCAATGGACAGCCTCCGTCCTAAGCTTCCAGTGACCGTTCATTTATTCAGGACATTTATCCATTCATTCAACAAATGTTTATTAACCATCTACTCTACACCAGGCACTGTTCTAGGTGCCAGGGAACTCAATGGCCCCAGACCTGTCCTCATGGAGTTTACATTCCTGTAGAAAACAAAATAAAAAAATAAATGTGTAGGGCTTCCCTGGTGGCGCAGTGGTTGAGAGTCCACCTGCCGATGCAGGGGACACGGGTTCGTGCCCCGGGTCTGGGAAGATCCCACATGCCGCGGAGCGGCTGGGCCCGTGAGCCATGGCCGCTGAGCCTGCGCGTCCGGAGCCTGTGCTCCGCAACGGGAGAGGCCACAACAGTGAGAGGCCCGCGTACCGAAAAAAAAAAAAAAAAATGTGTAGAATGTCACATGGTGGTCATAAAGCAGGGAAGAGCACCAGGGAGGTCCAGCACGTATTTGAAGGGGTTTTATTGGTTGGGAAGGTCCTCCTGGAGACTATGATATTTGAGTGAAGCCCTGGAGGGAGTGAGGTGTGAGCATATCTGGGGAAAGGTTTTCGCGCAGGGGCAAGGGCCAGTGCAAAGGTCCTGAGGTGAATGCTCACACAGCAAGGCTAGTGTTTATGGAGCAGAGTGTTGAGGGCAGAGGGGTAGGACATGAAGTCAGAAAGGTGATGGGGGTAGATTGTGGGTTCCCAGGGTCACTGTAAGGATCAGAAATTGACGGTACTATAGAAGTGTTTTGATCAAATTTTTTTAAAAAATTGACCTGAAATTAACCATCTTTTTTTTTTTTTAATTTTTGATGTGGACCATTTTTAAAGTCTTTATTGAATTTGTTACAATATTCCTTCTGTTTTATGTTTTGTTTTTTTGGCTGCAAGGCATGTGGGATCCTAGCTCCGCGATCAGGGATCGAACCCGCACCCACTGCATTGGAAGGCGAAGTCTTAACCACTGGACTGCCAGGGAAGTCCCTGAAATTAACTATCTTAAATTGAACTGAATAGCATTTAGTACACTGACAATGTTATGCAACCGTCATATCCGTCTAATTCCCAAACATCTTCACCCTCCCCAAATAAAGTCCATACCCATTAGAAGTCACTCCCTATTCCTTCCTCCCCACCGCCCCTGAAAACCACCATTTGCTTTCTGTCTCTGTGGATTTGCCTGTTCTGGACATTGCCTATAAATGGAATCATACAATATGTGACCTCATAGTGTTTTTGAGGTTCATCTATTTTTTTTAACATCTTTATTGGAGTATAATTGCTCTACAATGGTGTGTTAGTTTCTGCTTTATAACAAAGTGAATCAGCCACATGTCTGTTGTATTGGTCCAGTGTTGAAATAATTTCAGACTTGTGGAAAAGTTGCAAAAGCATACAGAGAAAACCTCTGCCGAGTTTCTGTACATTTTTTCCTTTGTAATTAATAAGTATCTTGTGGAGAGCTGCTTTGAGACTATGTAAATATCCTGTGTGTCATGAAACTTTAACTCATTAGTTTTGGCATCTACGGATGCTTCCTGCCTGAGTCCAGTATGACCAAGATGGTTCCCCAATGGCAATTGAGTTAAGTTTCAAAAGGATTCCCTAATTTCTGTGTGGAGAACAGGGGGAAGCAGGGAGACCAGCTAGGAGGCTTTCATATTAATCCGGTGAGAGATGGTAGCAATGGACATGCTGAGACATGGTCAGATTTTGGGATATATTTTCAAGGAAGAGCTGGCAGGCATTGAGAGAAAAAGAGGAGATAAACATGACTCCATGTTTTGCTCTAGGCAATGGGAAGACTGGAGTTGCTATTTTCTGAGATGGGATCGCTGCTCTAACAGAAAGACCTGGGCTATTAGTGGCTTAAATCGGGTTGAAGTTTATTTATTGCAGTTGATCCAGGGCCCATTTGGCAGCTCCATAATCATCAGGGACCCAGGCTCTTTCCATCTCATTACTCTGGCAAAATAAGGTTTCCACCTCGTGGTCCAAAATGGCTGCCTCAGGTCCTGCCATCAGATCTGCCTTGCAGCCAGAAGAAAGGGGGCAAGTGTCTTTTCATTTTGAGTACACATGTCCTTTTTGCTCACATCTCGTCTAAGTCAGAACTTAGACACATGGCCACAGCTAGGTGCAGAGGAGGCTGGGAAATGATTCTTTGTTCTATGTGCTCATGTGCCCAGCTATAAACCAGTGGCTCTAGTATTATGAGCAAGAAAGGAAGAATGTGTATTTGGGGAACAACTAGTCAACTTTCCCTAATGGGTCCTGAATGCTGCTCTTCCTACATCCCTTGTGTCCCGCTCCAGTCTGTATTCTACATCTCACCTGCAAACAAAATTCCTAGAACATAGATCTGCTCATGACCTTCCATGGCTCATTACTCTTTCATGGGTCTCCAGTATCCTCTGAATTAAAGCCAAGTTTCTCAGCCTGGCATTTGAGCCATAATCTGGCTCCACCTTCCAACCACTCCAGCCTCATTCCTTCCACCCCATCCACACCTTACACTCCCACAATATCCGCACATACCTGTGTGCTACCTTTTCCTTAAGCTGATCCCACTGTCTGGAGCATCCTTTCTGGCCTGAGGAAATCCTTTCTGTTTGTATCACTGTGATCAACACCACATCCTGCAGGAAACTTGCCCAGCCTCCTTACAGTGGGGCCCTCTGCCTCTCACAAACTCTCAGAGTCCCCATCACCCCATCCTAGCGGAGAGGTCAGCTATTTGTATGGTGCCTGCTTTACTCCAGGCAAACTCACTAAGTCTTTCCTTTCCTGTCTTCCTACCTTCTCACCACCCTTCCCTCCTGTCCACACTCTGCCCCTCCTCCCTTTTGCCTTCCCTTCCTCCCAGTTATGGAGCATAAAAGCGCTGCACTCAGCACGTGTACTAAACAAAGAATCAATTTTTCCGGTTACTAAGGTCATGTGACAAATCATTCCAAGACCTAGTGGCTTCAGACAACGGCCACATTTAGTTTGCTCACGAACCTGCCATCTGCACAGGGCTTGGTGGAGGTGACACATCTCTGCTCTACATGGTGACAACGGAGGTGGATTGGAAGCTGGGGCAGTGTCTTGGATGGAAAGGCTCAAACAGCTGGAGCATGGACCAATTAGGGCTCCTCCACCATCTGACCTTTTCTCTATGTGGTCTGTCCAGCATGGTAGCTTCAAGGTAGAGAAACGTGTTTCTTACATGTCAGTTAAGGTTTCTGAAAATGCATGGAGAGAGACAGAGAGAGAGAGAGAGAGGGAGAGAGAGAGAGGGAGGAGAGAGAGAATGACTTGGGTATGATAAGCCCTCTGATGGGGGAAGAGTCCTCTCAGTACCTGGAACAGCACCCAACATTTATCAGGAATTTATTAACAACTTCAACAATGATAAAGGGATGCATAGCTTACCTGGTAGCCGAAAGAAGAGATATTCTAAACACCTTGGGTGCATATGGGAATCACGTAGGAGGTCCTCAGAGGAAGGAATTTGGATGCATTGTTCTGTTTATAGTAACAACATTACAGCCATCAATGCTCTGGCATTTACTGTGGGTTAGATCTTTGTCATGAATTACTTTCTGTCATCCTTCCAAACTTTGTGACAGGGGCCAGCAAACTGTGTCCCTCCACTTGTTTTTGTAAATAAAGTTTTATTGGAACACAGCTGTGCTGTGTTTGTATACTGTCTGCGGCTGCTTTCCTGCTGTAATGGCAGAGTAGTTGCAACAGGGACCAGATGACCCCAAAAGCTGAAATTATTTGCTATCTGGTCCTTTGCAGAAAATATTTGTTAACTCCTGGCCTAGAGGTAGGTATTAGGAGACCAGTTTATAAAAGAGAAGAAAAAGGCTCAGAGGGGGATGCTTTATTCGAGGTTGAGAGAGTCAGCGTCCGTACTTTTTATTTATTTTATTTATTTTTATTTTATTTTTTTTGCAGTACGCGGGCCTCTCACTGTTGTGGCCTCTCCCGTTGTGGAGCACAGGCTCCGGACGCGCAGGCTCAGCGGCCATGGCTCATGGGCCCAGCCGCTCCGCGGCACGTGGGATCTTCCCGGACCGGGGCACGAACCTGTGTCCCCTGCATCGGCAGGCAGACTCTCAACCACTGCGCCACCAGGGAAGCCCCTTATACAATTTTTTAAATACAATTTTTAAAGGCTCCACTGCATTTACAGTTATTACAAAATATTGGCTATATTCACCGTGTTGTACAATAAATACATCCCTGTAGCCATCTAACACCCAGCAGTTTGTACCTCCCACTCGCCCACCCCTATATTGCTCCCGTCCCCCCGCTGGTAGCCACTTGTTTGTTCTCTATGAGATGGTGATTCATGACAGCTTTGGGGTTGTTTTTATCTCTTGTTTTTGCTTTTGAGTTTGCAAAGTCTGTGTATGTGTGGTTAATCCATTTGATAACCCACTTGGGCTCAGCTACTGGTGTTCCTCATCTGTGGATGATGGAGCCAAGAGGTGATGCTTCAGAGTTTCTAGATTTTCTCTACCCTGGACATCCCCATCTTAGAGACAAACCTGGAGCTTGCTGTCCAGGTGCTTTCAACCTGTCCCCAAGAGTTCCTGCTGTTGCTGAGGGCAGGGCCTCCCTAGACTTGTTGGGACAAGCCTTCCCTTCCTGGTCAGGACTCTGGAGCCCCCTGGGGCTCTTGAGCCTCATGTAGCTCCGAGGAAAGTGGGTGATAAGTTTCCAAAGAACTGCCCACCTCCAAGACTTCTGGATCCTCCATCCTGAGTGCTGTGCTGACCCCTGACCCTCTCATCTCCAGCTCTGTACACTTCTGCCGTGTCCTGCCCCCACTCACCAGTTTTAACTAAATAAGCATGTTTTGTCTTGCTAAAAAACCAAAAACCAAAAACCAAAAAAACCTCTTGGGACATGTGGAAACAATTTATCGCTCAGATATTTGTCATTTCATAAGTATTCTGAAGGATGCCTGTGGATTGTTGTCAAACCTGATCCAATCATAAATCAAATGAGTTACTTGGAGTCAAATAATTTCCAAAACAAAATTATGCAAATCTTTTCAGTGTTTTTTTTCAGCTTTATTGCACTATAATTTACATGCAATAAAATACACTATTTTTTTTTTTTTTTGCAATACGCGGACCTCCCACTGTTGTGGCCTCTCCCATTGCGGAGCACAGGATCTGGACGCGCAGGCTCAGTGGCCATGGCTCACAGGCCCAGCCGCTCCGCTGCACGCGGGATCCTCCCGGACCGGGGCACGAACCCGTGTCCCCTGTATCGGCAGGCAGACTCTCAACCACTGCGCCACCAGGAAAGCCCTAAAGTTCACCATTTTTAAGTGAACACGCTGATGAGATTTGACAAATATGTCATCATGTATATAAACACCAGTGCGGTTTAGAGATTCTTTCCAAACCCCCCAAAAGTTCCCTTTGCAGTAATCACTTCCCCCAACCCTCTGTCCTTGGTAACCACTGATCTTCATTCTCTCACTATAGTTTTGTTTTTCCTAGATTGTCATGTAACTGGAATCATACATATTGTGTAAATACCAGTAGTTCATTCCTTCTTTGTGTGGGGGGGAAGGGGCCCACACCACAGGGCATGTGGGATCTTTGCCGACCAGGGTTTGAACCCATGCTCCCTGCATTGGGAGCTTGGAGTCTTAACCACTAGACCATCAGGGAAGTCCTCATTCCTTTTTATTGAGTACATTTTATGAAGTTATTATAAATAACTTATTCCTTTAGCTGTCGATGGACATATCAATTACAAAATTGGGTTGCTTCCGACTTTTGGGTATTATAAGTGGGATGGGTTGAATTGCCTTGCCCCTCTCCCCCCACAAATTCATATGTTGAAATCCTAACCTGCAGTAGACCACAGAATGTGACATTATTCGGAAATAGGGTATTTGCAGATGTAATTAATTAAGATGATGTCGTTTTGAATTAGGGTGAGCCTCTCCTCAGGCCCAGGAGTCCCGGTCCCTAGCCCTTCCCCCCTCAGACCCAGAGGACCAGACCCCCAGCCTCTCCTCCCTCAGACCCAGGGGTCCAGGCCCCCAGCCCCTCCTCCTTCAGACCCAGAGTGTATGCCCCCATGTCCTCCTGCCTCAGGACCCAGGAGTTTGGGAACCTCCCAGGCTAGTAGGTCTTGGATTCTGAGCATTGAAATTATCAAATTGTCCCAGAAAGTCTACGAGGAACACATATATTTATGTTCCTTATTTATTTTTATTGCAGTATAGTTGATTTACAATATTATATTAGTTTCACGTGTACAACATAGTGATTCAAAATTTTTTATAGATTATATTCCGTTTACAGTTTTTATAAAATATTGGCTATAGTCCCTGTGCTGTACAGTATATCCTTGTAGCTTATTTTATACATAGTACTTTGTAAGGAACATATTTTTAGAAGAGGAAACATGCTGGTACATTTGAAAGACACAGAGGACCGAAGTCCGGAAGCAGCAGCTGCTGGATTAGGATCGTGGGGTCCCTTCAGCAGCTGTGCGAGTGTGAGGTTATTGGAACTCAATAGTTCCAATAACTATTGAGTCTCGGCCCCGCCCCCGAGACCACGGCCTCGCCCCCGGCTCCGGAAACTACCATGCCCAGCTGCAGCTGCGCTCACGGCCCCTCCCTATAGGTCCCTCCCCCGGAAGTTCCGCCCCGCCCGTTTCCGGGAGCCGAGGGTTCCAGCCCGGCCTGCACTTCCTCATGTGAATCCCAGGCAGCGCGTTCCTAGGGCAGACCCCGGGCGCGCGTCTGCGGGCGGCTGCAGTGGGACCCCCGGGACACCCCTCCCCCCCCCCACCAGCTCCGGCCCGTAATGAATCGCTACATTCTGCCGCTGTCCGTGCTGGGCACAGCGGTGGGTGGCGCCGTGCTGCTCAAGTAAGTACGTGCGGGTCCCGCAGGCGCGGTAAAGGCTGGCCGGTGGGCAAGGACGAGGGAGGGAAACCCGAGTGGAGATTGCCAACCCTTGGCCCACCCAGGAGTCCTCCAGCTCACCCGTCCAGCAGTGCTCCCAGAGAATGCGGGGGCAAACCTGGTCCCCGAGAGGGCAGGTCACGGCCCAAGGTCACCCAGAGAAAGGAGCGGATCCGGGCCCTGGTAAACATTTTGGTCTAGTTGCTTCTGGACTTTTAATGGATTAATTCTTTAATTCAGCGGACACTTATTGAGCACTTCCCATATGTCAGGTCGTGGCCCAGATGCAAGGAAAGTGTGTACCACCTAAGCTCCCGTTGTCCGAAATTAGAGAAACAAATTAGAATTGTCCAAGTCAGTAAGTGAAAAGGCCGTATTGCGTGGTATATAGACATACTGTAGTTCTTTCTTCTCTTTCCTAGGCTAATTCGTTTAATAAAAACAAGACAAAACGGGACTAAGAAGTAAAAACTATTAGGTATAAAATAAGCTACAAGGATATATTGCACAACCCGTGGAATATAGCAAATATTTTATGTTATAAATGGAATAGGTTATAAATGGAATATAACCTTTAAAAATTGTAAATCACTATATTGTACATCTGTACCTTATATAATATTGTATATCAACTGTACTTCAATATAAAAATCCCCCCAAACCAAAAAACAGCTACCAAATATTCTGTAGGAGCATCGGTCAGTAGAACTTCCTGTGATCATCGAAATGTTTTACATTTGCCCTGTCCATTATGAGCCATACCGTGCGACTACTTTTTATTTATTTATTTTTGGCTGCTTGGGTCTTCGTTGCTGCGCGTGCACTTTCTCTAGTTGCGGCGAGAGGGGGCTACTCTTCGTTGCGGTGCGCGGGCTTCTCATTGCGGTGGTTTCTCTTGTTGTGGAGCACGGGCTCTAGGCGTGCAGGCTTCAGTAGTTGTGGCACGCGGGCTCTAGAACACAGGCTCAGTAGCTGTGGCGCACGGTCATAGTTGCTCCGCGGCATGTGGGATCTTCCCTGACCAGGGCTTGAACCCACGTCCCCTGCATTGGCAGGCAGATTCTTAACCACTGCGCCACTGGAGAAGTCCGTCGGCTGCTGTTATTTTTTATTCATGCTGATGCCTTTCAGTTCTGAAAAAGCTTAAAAATAAAAAAGGGCCAGCATGGGAAGAATAAAAGAAAACTGAATGCCCTAGGGGGGAAAGTATGACTATTGTTTTGTTTTGTTTTTTTTACTTTTTATTTTTAAAAACAATTTTATTGGAGTATGGTTGCTTTACTATGTTGTGTTAGTTTAGACTCTTTATTTTTAATTAAATTAAAAAATTAGCCTCAGGGGACTTTCCTGGTGGCGCAGTGGTTAAGAATCTGCCTGCCAATGCAGGAGACACGGGTTTGAGCCCTGGTCCGGGAAGATCCCACATGCCGTGGAGCCACTAAGCCCGTGCACCACAACTACTGAGCCTGTGCTCCAGAGCCCACAAGCCACAACTACTGAGCCTGTGTGCCACAACTACTGAAGCCTGGGTGCCTAGAGCCTATGCTCTGCAACAAAAGAAGCCACTGCAATGAGAAGCCCGCGCACTGCAGCAAAGAGTAGCCCCGGCTCACCGCAACTAGAGAAAGCCCTTGCGCAGCAACGAAGACCCAATGCAGCCAAAAATAAATATTAAAAAAAAATTAATTAATTAAAAAAAAAGAAAAATAATAGCCTCTGGTGGCTGGTGGCTACCGTGTTGTACGTTGCCCTTCTTTTGTGTGGCGATAATATTGTTTATTTGGCCAGTTCCCTGTTGGTGACATTTGGTTGTTTCCAGTATTTAGCCTCTGGAATGTGGGCATAGTAGCAGAATAAGGGCCCCCAACGATGTGCATGTCCTAATTCCCAGAACTTGTCAAAAGGGACTTTTCAGATGTCACTGTGTTAAGGGCCTTGAGATGGGAGATGATCTGGGTTATCCAGGTGGCCCAGCATCATCACAACGGTCCTTATAAGAGGGAGGCAGAAGCATCAGAGTCAGGGGCTTGAAGATGCTGTGCCGCTGACTTTGAAGGTGAAGGAAGGGGCCACGAGCCAAGGGATGCAGGCGGCCCCTAGAAACTGGAAAAGGTATGGGGACGATTCTCAGTTCTCCCTGGAGCCTCCAGAAGGCACACAGCTCTGCCGACACCTCGATTTTAGCCCAGTGAGACCCATTTCGGACTCTGACCTGCAGACTGTAGGAAATACCGTTGCGTGTTTTTTTTGTTTTTTTTTTTTGCGGTACGCGGGCCTCTCACTGCTGTGGCCTCTCCCGTTGCGGAGCACAGGCTCCCGGATGCGCAGGCTCAGCGGCCATGGCTCACAGGCCCAGCCGCTCCGCGGCATGTGGGATCTTCCCGGACCGGGGCACGAACCCGTGTCCCCTGCATCGGCAGGCAGACTCTCAACCACTGCGCCACCAGGGAAGCCCCGTTGCATGGTTTTAACCCACTGAGCTTGTGGTGACCTGTTAGAGCAGCCACAGGAAGCGAATACAGGGGGTCTTTCTAAAATGACGATTGTCTCGCTGTGCACGCTCCCCGCACCAGACCACGCTGAGTCCTTTACCTGTACCACCACACCGGTCCCATGGAGTTATGCGATGTCGCTTCCATCTTTTCCGTTGGGGGAACACAAGCTCAGAGAGGTCATTTCCCTGAGATCACAACAGTCAGGGACACCTGTGGTGAGAGAGGACAGACAGACCGAACTGACCTGCTGTTTTTTATCTCCAGGGACTTTGTCGCCGGCGGGGCTTGTCCCAGCAAGACCACCATTCCCGGGAAGACCGTCATTGTGACCGGCGCCAACACGGGCATCGGGAAACAGACGGCCTTGGAGCTGGCCAGAAGAGGTGAAGTCCCAGTGGGGCACCTGCTTCTCTGCCTGGGGCTCGGGCGCGAGATCTGGCGGTGGATGGTTTGATTTCCCGGGGAATGTTAAGGCATCTGATTCTTTTGGTTGCAAGTGGCAGAAACAAACTCAGGCCGGCTTAAGCCTGAAAGCCTTGTGTCTCTGGAAGAGGGAAGGGCAGGTTCAGGGTCTCAGAGGAGGCCATGGGCGCTCAGCAGTTATTGGTTTGGGTTTTTCTCTTTGCATCGGCTGTGCTCTTTCCTACTGTAGTTGGACTCAGTCCTAATGGCTGGGTCGGGGCCTAGGTCAGAGGTTGGGGGTCAGGCTCTCCCAAGCTTACTGGTCAGGCGTTTTGTAGAAAGAACACCCTTCGATTTGGGTCTGTTTGACCTTTTTCTCATGGTCAGACTGGGCTTATGGAGAAGTGCCCTCCTCAGCACACGCAGATGTCTTTTGAACTTGGAATCAGTGGGGTTTCCTGTGGGTTCAGGTACGAGAAAGGGAGGAGTTAAGGTTTTGTTTGAACAGCTGGAAGACCAAAGCTGCCTTGGCTGGGACGGGGAGGCCAGGGCAGGGCACGCGTGAGGGCTGGGGAGACTGGAAACTCTCCTTGGGCTGGTCGAGTCGAGGTGACCAGTGAATGGGTCCCTGATAGACTGACCAGGCCTGAGCTGCCTGTTCACCCCTGAGGTGAGAGTGGTGGGGGGCCATGAGGGCAGCCCCCCTGCCCCCCACACCACATGGGGTTTCCCCAAGGGAGGGACAGGCGCTCCTTTCAGGAAAAAGCGAGAAGGGAGGGACTTCCTTGGTGACGCAGTGGTTAAGAATTCGCCTGCCAACGCAGGGGACGTGGGTTCGAGTCCTGGTCGGGGAAGATTCCATGTGCCGCGGAGCCACTAAGCCCATGCGCCACAACTACTGAGCCTGCGCACCACAACTGGTGAAGCCCACGCGCCTAGTGCCCGTGCTCCGCAACAAGAGAGGCCACCGCAATGGGAAGCCCGCGCACTGCAACAAAGAATAGCCCCCACTCACCACAACTAGAGAAAGCCCGCACGCAGCCAAACATAAATAAATAGACAAATTAAAAAAAAGGAAATTAAGAAAATGAAAACAAAAAATAAGACAGCTAATTTATTTAAAGAAAAAGAAAAGTGAGAAGGGAAATTGGACCAACATACCCACTGTGGTCCCTTGAGAGCCAGGCTGCCACTGGGAGGACAGACAGATCCAGGACTTGAGTCCATTCTGGACTGTGTGATGGGGGGGCCGGATGTGTAGGAGGCAGCTGGCCCAGCTGTGGAGGATGAGCCCTGTAGACCCACGCGATTTGGCATCCTTGCTGCCCATCCTCCTCTCCATCCCTGTTTCTTCTCACTTTTCTAATTTGAGAATAAAAGTTTAAAAAAAATTAAATTTTTTCCTTTTTTTAAAATTTTGGCTGTGCTGCCCCGGCATGCGGGAACTTAGTTCCCCGACCAGGGATGGAACCTGCGCCCCCTACAGTGGAAGCACGGAGGCTTAACCCGCTGGACTGCCAGGGAAGTCCCCCAAAAGTTTTCTTTTTTTTTTTTTCCAAAAGTTTTCTTTTTAAAGCCTGTATTAAGATTTAATTCACACATTTAAAGTGTACACGTCCATGATTTTTAGTATATTCACAGAATTGTACAACCGTCACTGGTCTCCATTTTAGAACACTTCATCACCCCAAAACGAAACGTGGCTCCTCTAAGCCATCATCCCCTAATTTCCCTTCCCCGCCAGAGCTAGGAACCCACTAATCTTCCTTCTGTGGATTTGCCTCTTCTGGACGTTTCAGATAAATGAATCATGCACTCTGTGTCCTTTTGTGTCTGGCTTTCACTGAGCATCACGTTTGTGAGATTCATCCTTGGTGTAGATAGGTTGGAATGTCCTTCCTTTTCATGGCTAATATTCCACTGATGGACAAACCACATGTCACTTACTCATTCATCCCTTAAAAAATTTTTTTTTTAATTTTATATTGGACTATAGTTGATTTACAACGTTGTGTTAGCTTCAGGTGTACAGCAAAGTAATTCAGTTATACATATACATGTTTCTGTTCTTTTTCAAGTTCTGTTCTCATTTAGGTTGTTACAGAATATTGAGCGGAGCTCCCTGCGCGGTACAGTAGGTCCTTGTTGGGTATTTATTTTATGTATAGTAGTGTGTACATGTCAGTCCCAAGCTCCCAGTTTATCCCTCCCACCAATATTCATTTATCCCTTGATGGACATTTGGGTTGTTTCCACCTCTGGCTGTTCTGCACGGTGCTGCTATGCACATGTGAGTACACATTTTTGTGTGGACTGATGTTTCCATTTATCTTGGGTATCTATACTTAGGAGTGGATCTTTTTTTTTTAATTTTTAAAAAATTTTTATTGGAGTATAGTTGATTTACAATGTTGTTTCAGGTGTACAGCAAAGTGAATCAGTTATACATATACATATATCCACTCTTTTTTTTTTTTAGATTCTTTTCCCATATAGGTCATTACAGAGTATGGAGTAGAGCGCCCTGTGCTATACAGCAGGTTCTTATTAGTTACATATTTTATGCATAATAGTGTGTATATATCAATCCCAATCTCCCAATTTATCCCCCCCATCCCCTGGTAACCATAAGTTTGTTTTCTACATACGTGACTCTACTTCTGTTTTGTACATTACTTCATTTGTACCCTTTTTTTTAGATTCCACATATAAGTGATATCATCTGATACTTGTCTTTCTCCGTCTGACTTACTTCCCTCAGTATGACAATCTCTAGGTCCATCCATGTTGCTGCAGGTGGCATTATTTCGTTCCTTTTTATGGCCGAGTAGTATTCCATTGTATATACGTACCACATCTTCTCTATCCATTCCTCTGCTGACGGACATTTAGGTTGCTTCAGGAGTGGACATTTTTTAAAAATTCCATTAAAAGGTTTTTTCTTGGTCTGGCTCTTCCAGGAGGCGCCATCATTCTGGCCTGTCGAGACTTGGAGAAATGTGAGGCAGCAGCCAGGGAGATTCGAGGGGAGACCCTTAATCACCACGTCAACGCCCGGCACCTGGACTTGGCCTCTCTTAAGTCCATCCGAGAGTTTGCAGCGAAGATCATTGAAGGTAAGAGGAATGACGCTGGCCTTGTGGGGTGAGGACTTGGGCGGCCAGGCTGTGAGGAGGGAGTTATACCAGGCAGGTCCTAGAGCCAGGTATCGGTCGCCGCCTGTTTTCGTTCAGCCTTTGGGTAAAGATTTTACATTTTTTTCCTCTTCTGACATTTTCACATTTACATATTTTTCATTTTTACATGGGGGAAAGAAAATTAAAAGAATAACATTTCATGACATGTGACCATTGTATGGAATTCAGATTTTATTTTATTTTGGCTGTGCCACATGGCTTGTGGGATTTTTTTAATGAATTTATTTATTTATTTTTTGCTGCATTGGGTTTTCATTGCTGCACGTAGGCTTTCTCTAGTGTGGCAATCGGGGGCTACTCTTCATTGCGGTGCGCTGGCTTCTCATCGTGGTGGCTTCTCTTGTTGTGGAACACGGGCTCTAGGCGCGCAGGCTTCAGTAGTTGTGGCTCGCGGGCTCTAGAGTGCAGGCTCAGTAGTTGTGGCTCATGGGCTGAGTTGCTCCGCGGTATGTGGAATCTTCCCGGACCAGGGATTGAACTTGTGTCCCCTGCATTGGCAGGTGGATTCCCAACCACTGCACCACCAGGGAAGTCCTGGGATTTCTTTTTTTTTAATAAATTTATTTATTTATTATTATTATTTTTTTTTGGCTGTGTTGGGTCTTTGTTGCTGCGCATGGGCTTTCTCTAGTTGTGGCGAGCGGGGCCTACTCTTCGTTGCGGTGCGCAGGCTTCTCATTGCAGTGGCTTCTCTTGTTGTGGAGCACGGGCTCTAGGCACACGGGCTTCAGTAGTTGTGGCGTGTGGGCTCAGTAGTTGTGGCTCGTGGGCTTTAGAGCGTAGGCTCTAGAGCACAGGCTCAGTAGCTGTAGCGCACAGGCTTAGTTGCTCTGCAGCATGTGGGATCTTCCCGGACTAGGGCTCGAACCTGCATCCCCTGCATTGGTAGGCGGATTCTTAACCACTGCGCCACCAGGGAATCCCTGGCTTGTGGGATCTTAGTTCCTGGACCAGGGATGGAACCGGTGCCCTTGGCAGTGAAAGCGCAGAGCCCTAACCACTGGACCGCCAGGGAGTTCCCAGAATTCAGATTTTAGTTTCCATAAAGTTTTATTAGCATGCAGCCATGCCCATTGATTTATGTATTATCTGTGGCTGCTTTAGTCCTGGGAGGGCAGAGTTTAGTAGAGACAGACCATATTGCCTGCAAAGCCAGAAATATTTACTACCTGGTCCTTTACAGATGAAGTTAACTGACTGCTGTCTAGGAAAACTAAGTCCTCTGTGTGCTTGGATCCTACAAGAAGCAGAGGCCAAGGAGGGAGGAAGAGTTAGGTGGAGAAGGGCACAAACACTGGTTCAGCCAACATTTCCGGAGGCTCTCTGACTCTTGGGTGACGCAGGTGACACAGACGTGAGTCAGATTCAGGCTCTGCTTCCGAGGAGCGCCCGGGCTGCTGGGGGACATGGCTGTGACAGTAGGTAACTAAGGGTTAGTGCAGAGAGTCTGGAGCTCCCACATTCTTTCCTGGGTGTTTCTTTTTGCAAATCCAGAGATCAGGCTGGCATTTCTCTGCACTTCCGTCACGTTGATGCCTGACTCACTCTTTTTGCTCCCCACCACATGGTCTCAGAACCACTTAAGAATTTATTTTTTTTCAAACAGGAATAACATTTGGAGGGTTAAACGTTCAGAAAGTGCAAATGGGGATACAGCAAAACATCTTCCCGCCACGCCTGCCATTAGCTCCCAGCATGCCGGCCTCAGATGTGTTCAGTGCTCTACCTCTTGTGTGTCCTCCTGGGGACCATTTATGCATTTATAAAGCAAACGGGGATACACTTCCCCTTGGCTTTTTTGTACAAAGCGGAGCCTGTTACATACCTGGTGCTGCCCCTTGCTTTTTCTCCCCAGTTCTATCTTGGAGATCATTACAGGCAGAACTTTTCCCTTCTTTTCTTGTGGCTAGCTTGTGTTTTTTGGTCTTTTTTTTGGCCACTGCGTGGCATGTGGGATCTTAGTTCCCTGACCCGGGATGGAACCTGTGCCCCCTGCAGTAGAAGCATGGAGTCCTGACCCCTGGACTGCCAGGGTATTCCTGTGTGTGTATTTTTAAAATTTTTATTGAAATATAGTTGATTTACAGTGTTTTTATAGTTTCAGGTGTACAGCAAAGTGATTCAGTTATATACACACACACACTCACACACACACACAAATTCTTTTTTAGATTCTTCTCCATTATAGGTTAGTACAAGATATTGAATATAGTTCCCTGTGCTATACAATAGGTAGGTCCTTGTTGGTTATCTATTTTATATATAGTGATGTGTATATTTTAATCCCCGGCTCCTAATTTATCCCTCCCCCGCTTCTCCTTTGGTAACCGTAAGTTTGTTTTCTATGCCTGTGAGTCTATTTCTGCTTTGTAAATAAGGTCATTCTTATCATTTTTTTAGATTCCACATGTGATATCATATGGTATTTGTCTTTTTCTTTCTGACTGACTTCACTTTGTATGATAATCCTCTAGGTCCATCCACGTAGCTGCAAATGGCATTATTTCATTCTTTTTTATGGCTGAGTAATATTCCATTGTATATAGGTACCACATCTTCTTTATTCATTCCTCTGTCGATGGACACTTAGGTTACAGAAAATACTTGTCGAATAGATAATAACGAAGCTGTTCTACCCAGCAGGTTGTATTATCACCCCTATTACAGAAGGGGAAACTGAGTCACACATTTGTCCTCACCCCTGTCTTCTAGAGGAGGAGCGAGTGCACATCCTGATCAATAATGCAGCCGTGATGCGGTGCCCCCACTGGACCACCGAGGACGGCTTTGAGATGCAGCTTGGCGTTAACTACCTGGGTGAGGCTGCAGGCTGTGTGGCATCAGCCTGGGACGTGAGCAGGAGCCCCCGTGGGCCAGACACAGGCTCCGGGAGGGGTCTTCCTCTCTCCATGTGGCCAGGCGGCCATGAGCAGGGTCACCTGGCAGCTCAGGGAATCGCCTGTTCGTCGCTGGACCCTCAGTCCTTCGGACCTTCCATCAGCCTCTTGGCCATTCGTCCCTTTGTCTGTCTGTCCCCCAGTCTCTGTCTGTCCTTCTCTCACTGTGTCAGTTTATCTTTTGTCACCCTGAATGCATCTGCAGTCCGTTAGTAAGGGTGATGGACGTTGGGTGGACACCAATCATATAGGATTAAGGCCCACCCTAATGACCTCACCCTAATGACCTCATTTTACCTGGATCACCTCTCTAAAGACCCTCTCTCCAAATAAGGTCACATGCTGAGGTACTGGAGGGTAGGGCATATTTTTTTAGGGGGGTTGGGGAGGGTGACACAATTCACCCATAACACATGTGACTACCCTTCACCCCCTTTGGGCTGGAACTCAGTCATGTGACCTGATGGAGCTACAAGGGAGTCTGGGAAATGTAGTCTTTCACTGGGTAGTCTCATGCATAACCCAAAATTCTATCACTGAAGAAGAAATGGAGAAAGGATTTTGGGAGACAGAAGGCATCTTTTCTCTAGCTGACCTCATAGAGGGTTATCACAGGGCTTTGTGACAATTTGTTATCGGGAATGTCTTGTACATTGTAGGTTTTTTTTTTTTTTTTGACATGCCACACGGCTTGTGGGATCTCAGTTCACTGACCAGAGACTGAACCCTGGCTGCAGCAGTGAAAACCCAGAATCCTAACCATCAGGCCACCAGGGAACTCCCACATGGTAGGATTTTTAGCAGCATCCCTGGCCTCCACCCACTAGGTGGCAGTAGCACTCCCTCTACTGTCCACAATTGTGATGATCAAAATTGTCTCTAGGTGGTGCCAAATGCCTGCTGGTAGGGGGCGCAAAGTTGGACCCTGTTGAGAAAAATGGGTTATGGGAGGATGAAATAAGGTGATGTTCTCAGTACGGTCCTGTGCACGGGACAAGAACTCAGTGAAAGTTATCTTTTCGTTTTCCATCATCCAGGTCACTTCCTTTTGACGAACTTGCTGCTGGACAAGCTGAAAGCCTCTGCTCCTTCGCGCATCATCAACCTCTCGTCCTTGGCCCACGTTGCTGGGCACATAGACTTCGAGGACTTGAACTGGGAGAAGAGGAAGTATGACACTAAGGCAGCCTACTGCCAGAGCAAGCTGGCCGTTGTCCTCTTCACCAAGGAGCTGAGCCGGCAGCTGCAAGGTGTGTGTGTGGCGAGCCTCGCTGGTCTCCCCTTTCCTTTAGCTCCGAGCCTGAAACAGTCCTGCTGTGACTCTGGGTGGACGGGAGGTCAAGCATTGGCTCCAGGACCGAGTAGGCAAACATATGACGCACTCACCACCACGCTCCCTGCTGGTGCCTGAAGCAGACATCACTAATCAATCACAGCATTCTTCTCTGCTCATCCCGGACAGGCACCTGAGCCTTTGGTGCTCTAGACCAGTGAAGCTTTGGCAATATCTGGAGACATTTTTAGCTGTCAGTTTGCGGAGCAGGGGCAGGTTGGGTGATGTTCCTGGCATCTAGTCAGCAGAGGCCAGGGATGCTGCTCAGCTTCCTACAAGGCACAGAATAAAGAATCATCTGACCTCAGTGTCCATAGTGCTGCAGTTGAAAAGTCTGCCCTTTGCCTTTGCTTCTCAAAGAGTCAGTAGACCAGCAGTGTCAGCTCACCTGGGTGTCTGTCGTAATTGCAGCATCTCAGACCCCACCCTGACCCACTGCTTCGGACTCTGTGGGGTGGAGCCCGGCGGTCTGGGCTTCTCAAGCCCTCCAAGTGATTTTTACACACTCAGGTTCAGAGGCTCTGCCCTGGGCAGCCACGAGACAGAGCTGCCTTGCAAGTGAAACTGGGGATGTGGAGGTTTCAGAGCAAGAGGGCGACATGGATTCAGGGGGAGCCCCCTAGGATGGTATCAGCCTTCCTGGTGAGGGGTGAACCTGACGTCTGCCTGCCTCACTTTTTCCTTCTCTCGCCAGGCACGGGTGTGACTGTCAATGCCTTGCACCCCGGCGTGGCCAGGACAGAGCTGGGCAGACACACGGGCATGCACAGCTCCACCTTCTCCAGCTTCACGCTCGGTAAGTCCCGTCCCAGTTTGGGGTCCCTTAACTGAACCCCTGTCCTCCTAGCTTGGGGCTCAGGACCCTCCCTCAGTGTATTGGGGTCTTCCTGAGAAACAGAACCAATAGGATGTACATAGATATTTAGAGAGATTTATTGGGGGGATTGGCTTATGCATCTGTGGGGCCTGAGAAGTCCCAGGATCTGATCTGTATGCCAGAGGCCCAGGAAGGCTGACGGTGTAGTTGCAGTCCAAACCCAAAGGCCTGAGGACCAGGGGAACCGACGGTGTAAGTCCCAGTCCAAGTCGAAGGCCAGGAGCGCCAGTGTCTGAGGCCAGGAGGAAATGGATGTCCCTGCTCAAGGAGAGAGAGAGAATGCGTCCTTTCTCCACCTTTTTGTTCTGTTTTCACCCCCAACTAATTGCGTGGTGCCCACCCACATTGGTGAGGGTGGATTTTACATAGTCTGTTGATTCAAATGCTAATCTCTTCACACCCTCACAGATACCCCAGAAATAATGTGTTACCTGCTTTCTGGACATCCCTTAGCCCTGTCAAGTTCACACATAAAATTAACATCACACTCAGAGACTATCTCAGGGGCTTTGCTCTGCCCTCTGCCCTGTATCTTCCCTGGTACTGAGTCACTTTCGTATGTCTACCCAGCCTGCCAGCCTGAGAATAGCCCCGGGAAACAGGCCAGAGCCTGTTTGATGAGACTGTTTCAGAGGTGGAGGTCATGGAGCTGACTTCCTGGAGTCCGGCCATGCTTGGGCTAACTCCAGTTTCATCCCAAACTAGCTGGGCCACCCAGCAAAGTGACTTCTCTCCGAACCTCCCTTTCCTTATCTGCAAAGTGAGGGTCATAATAGTACCTGCCTCAGTGGGGAGGATTAGATGAGACCTCCCTAAAAGAGCCAGCACAATTCCTGGCCGAATAAATAATTAGAGCTTTATAACTAGTGTTTATAATCCTGAAAAACATTTAGTTGGTGGGGGCTAGGTATCAGAGACCTTAAGCTGAAGCTGGCACTGGAGACACTCAATACACAGAAGCTACTTTAAAGAAAGATCGGGTGGGATGAGGACTTGGGGCTGACATAGAGGAGGGGGACCTTCTGTTTGCCTGGGAAAAGCCAGGGGGGCTTCCTGGAGGAGGCAGCTTTCAAGCTGGTCCCTGCATCTGGAATTATTTGTCTGGGCAGTGCCAGGGAAGGGAGCTCCTGGTGTTGGGAAACAGAGGGGTAAAGGCCTGGAGGAGAGCTCTGTGGGACTCCAGGGAAACTTCTGGCCTTCGTGGGCCCTGAGCCACCTGGGGTGGTACTGGGCTTTCTGTATCTTCCTCTCTGAATGTGTGGACTGAACTCTCTGTGGGCCGATGCAGGGCCCATCTTCTGGCTGCTGGTCAAGAGCCCCCAGCTGGCGGCCCAGCCCAGCACCTACCTCGCTGTGGCGGAGGAGTTGGAGGGCGTTTCTGGAAAGTACTTTGAGGGACTCAAAGAGAAGGCTCCGGCCCCGGAAGCCGAGGATGAGGAGGTAGCCCAGAGGCTTTGGGCTGAAAGTGCCCGCCTTGTGGGCTTGGAGATGTCCTATGGATCCTCTGAGAGGGGACAGTGCCTCCCCAAATGACTTCTTGGAGCAGGTGTGAAAGCCACCAGGGAGGCAGTCACCAAGATGGAACAGCAACCAACCAAAGCTGGCTGCCATGCCCGAAGCACCCTCTAGGTGGCAGTATTGGCCAAGGAATGCTGGCTGCCATGGCCACTGCACCCTCTAGGTAGCAGTCTTGGCCAAAGAATGCTGGCTGCCATGCCTGCAGCGTCCTCTAGGTGGCAGTATTGCCCCTTTTCTGGCCACAGTGGATTGGACAGCAGGTGAGCAGTTGACCCGGGGCTGGCTGGTACAGTGTGCCCTGCTGCCAACAGGTGAGCTGGGCCATCAGATGCCTCCCTTGGGAATCCAAACCAGGAATTTTGGGGTGTGGCATCAGCTCCCTCTGGTGTGGGCCATGTCGGGGACTGGATGGCCATGGGCAAGTTGTCTGGCTGATGCTTGAGTTCATGGTCCCCCGTTGGACCTTGCACACCTCCAGTCTCCTGTCTGAGCCTTGGTGTCTCCAGCTGTAAACTGTGCAGAATGATCTGACTACCTCACTGGATGGCCGTGAGTTATCGCTTGGCTTGGAGAATGGCAGCTGCATATTCCTTGCCGTTGGGTGTTTACTGAGGACCTTCTGTGTGCCAGACCCTGGCAAGGTGCTGGGGATGCCCTCCAGGAACAGACCGACTCAGATCTGGCCTTGTTATCTCCGCGTCACGCTGGGGACAGCACGGTGGGGAGGAACCACTGAGGAAACAGGATGCCTGGGATCACGACCTTGCCTCCCATCCCTACTCGCCAACTGCCGTGCTGTGGGCGGCCCTTGGAGGGACCCGAAGTGGGCCTCTCTGGGCTGAAAGCAAGGAGTGAACAGTTCTGAGAGAAAGACAGATACCATATGATATCATCATATGTGGAATCTAATTAAAAAATGATACAAACGCCCTTATTTACAGAACGGAAACAGACTTACAGATATCAGAAAACAGACTTACGGTTACCAAAGGGGAAACGTGTGTGTGATGGGAAGGGATAAATCAGGAGGTTGGGATTGACATACACACACTACTATATAAGATAGCTAACCAACCAGGCCCTGCTGTATGGCACAGGGGACTCTACTCAGTATTCTGTGATAACCTAGATGAGAAAAGCTGAAAAAGAATGAATACGTGTGTATGTATAACTGAATCACTTTGCTCTACACCTGAAACCAACACAACATTGTAAATCAACTATACTCAAATAAAAGTAAAAAAAAAAAAAAAGAGTGAACAGGTATGGTTCCTTCTGGAGGCTCCCAGGGAGAACCTGTTTCCTTACGTTTTTCCAGCTTCTAGAGGCGCCTGCACTTCTTGGCCTGTGGCCCCTTCATCTGCAGAGCAGACAATGGCAGGCCAGGTCCTTCTCACGCTGCCATCTCTCTGTTTCTCCCGCTTCTGCCTCCATCTCCTGTTTTTAAGGACTCTTGTGATATCACTTGGCCCATCCAGATAATCCAGGATCATCTTCCTCCTTTAAAGTCAGCTGATTAGAAACTTTAATCCCATCATCCACCTTAATCCCCCCTTTGCCTTGTAAAGTAGCAGGGTTCTGGGGAATAGGATGTGGACACATTTGGGAGGACCCACTTTTCTGCCTACCACTCTGTCCTTTTCAAAATCTGCTTCCTTAGCACCCCCAGTGTACTTCCCATGCGTTCCCTTCTGCTCAAATAAAGAGGAATAAGCTTCAGGGACTTCCCTGGCAGTCCAGGGGTTAGGACTCTGCGCTTCCACTGCAGGGGGCATGGGTTCGATCCCTGGTCAGGGAACTAAGATCCCACATGCCACATGGCGAGGCCAAAAAAAAATTTTTTTAATTAAAAAAAAAAAAAAAGGAGTCAGCTTCACTAGTGTGGCTTGCAAGCAAATCAACTGAGAACAGATTTTTAAAATCACAAACTCCCTACCCGCTAAAAAAGAAGAAAAAAACTTGGGGGTGTGTTAGCAAGAAGAGGAGCTGGAATTCAAAGTCTGATTCTAGAACCCACTTTCTTTTTGCGGGGAGCGTTAGAGGTCTAAGTGCCCAGGAGAACAGCTAATCACAGGGAGATTTGTCTATTATGTAGATGTGAGCAACACACCTCAGGGCTAATTCTAACCACAAACCTTCACAACCAATATCTGCTTCCTTTCTGAAACAGAAGCCCCAAGGATCACAAATGTTGACTCACACATCAACCTAATCCCCGTCTACTTCTCTGAAGGCTTTGAGGTGATTCACAAACCTAGCTACGACCTTCAGACTGATGAAAGATGATAGAAACCAATCTCAAACAAAACAATGCAAAACAAAACCCAAAGCCACAGAAGCCCAGAGAGGAGATGGTGCAAAGTAACAAACAGACCCAGGAATGCCACGTGAAAGGACAATGCTTCAGGGGGTGGGTTCTTCACAAAGGGAAAGCAAGTCAGGGTCAAATCCTCAAACCTCACTCTGGGGCTTGGGAATTCTGTCAGGATGCCTTGGGCTGCTGAAGACAGGACATACTCAAAGGGTGTAAGCTGAGCTGACTTTCATCCCAGGCAAAAGCGAGAAGGAACGCTATTTCACAGAAGTAGAAGCCCAGGGGCGTGGCAGGCTTTGAGTTCAGGGACATCATCAAGATTCCTACTGCAAGATGACGGTCTGACAGTTACCAGTGCAATGTCATTCCAAGGCTGGGTGTTTGTAACAGGTTGAATGGTGGGGTGCCTCCCCCTAAAAGATATGTCCAAGTCCTAACTCCCAATACCAGTGAACGGGAGCCAATTTGGAAAAAGTTTCTTTGCCGATGTGATTAGGGATCTCGAGGTGAGATTGCCCTAGATTATCTGGGTGGACCCTAAATCCAACAAGTGTCCTTAGAAGACAGAGAGAGCAGAGGAAGAAGCAATGAGGGGATTGAGGGCAGAGACAGGGATGATGGAGCCTCAAATCGAGGAATGGCTGGAGCCCCCAGAAGCTGCAAATGGCAAGGAACAGAGTCTCCCCCAGAGCTTCTGGAGGGTGAGTTCCCCGCCCCGCCCCGCCACCTTGAATTTGGACTTCCGGCCTCTGGGAAGTGTGAGAGAATACATTTATGTGTTCTAAGTCACCAAGGTGATGGTATTTGTTACAGCAGCCAGAGGAAGAAACTAGTGCAGTCTCTTTGGGGGGTGGGTCACGAGATGACTGTCAGAGCCAATCTGGGCCACTTGTTTCCTTGTTTTTTGCCCAGTGACGGGGAGAGAAGCATTTCTCTTTTATTTGTCAAATTGGGCTCAGGTCATGTGCTCATCTTAGAACCCACAAAAGCCCCCCAAGGGAAAGGCAGAAGGTAACGGACTTCAAGCAGGGTTTCCCAACACCAGCGCTGCTAACACTTGGGGCCAGATAATTCTTTGCTGTGGGGCAGGGGTCTGTCCTGTGCGCTGTAGGATGTCGAGCAGCAGCCCTGGTCTCTACCCACCAGATGCCAGTAGCCCCCACCAGCCGGGTGAGACCCCCAGAACTGTCTGCAGACATTGCCACACGTCCCCGAGGAGGGAAACTGGCCTTCGGTCGAGAACCACGGATGGAGGCGGATCTGGATATGTTTGCGGGTCTGTGAGCGAGCCGAGGGTGGGGTCAGGTGGAGCTAGTCACCAGCACACGGGGGCCTCGCTTGTTCTCACCTGGGCTTCATTGGGGTGGAGTGCAGCTGACAGGCAAGGTGCTGGGAAACAGGTCGTAATGGAAACAGTACAGGTGACTGACTCAGGGCAGCCTATCTCCTATGGAAGACACGCCACGAAATCCAGAGGTCCTCCTGAAGCTGCAGGGCAGGTGCTGCTGAAAATCCAGCGAGGGGTCTTGTTATCACAGTGGCAGAGCTTCCAAGGAAGTGCAGTAAGCGTTCTTGGAACCCACCTGAGACCTGGGATTGGGTCATTGGTGTGGACGAACCTGAAGATCTTGAGCTGCTCAGTTTCCCTGAGAACACCCCCGTTGCTGGAGACCAGCACCCCTTGAGGGAAGGTCGTGGTCCTTCCTCAGGCAGGTGCCTCACGAGATGACGTTCCTCATCTCGAGGTCCACCCCATCAGCTGCGGCGAATCCCGGCTCACACGCTGGGTGCATTGCAGGGTCTGGCTGAGGTGAACCTGGGGACCATACCTGGGAGTGGATTTCGGGGGAGTTAGACTGGGGCTGAAATATGAGACCAGCTGTGGAGAATCCATGGGCAGAGGGTCACTCATCTATAATGAAGGTTTTATTTAATGTTTTGGGCTTTCTGGGTAGCTGGAGACTGTGGCAACTGCATGAGAACGTGTCTCCCACATAACCTCTAAAGACGGTGCAGCCCTCTATTAATGTCCTGATTTCGGTGGCTGCACCGTGGTTACGTACGAGAACGTCTTTGTTTGCAGGAAAACCCATCAGGATTTAGATGATGGGGCATCGGGTCTGCAACTTAGTCTCAGACGGCTCAGGTAAAAGTCCTTTGGACTTAAAGTATAGCTGATTTACAATATTATATGAGTTTCAGGCGTACAACATAGTGATTCACAATTTTTAAAAAAAATTTATGTATTTTTTGGCTGCATTGGGTCTTTGTCGCTGCGTGCGGGCTTTCTCTAGTTGCAGCGAGCGGGGGCTACTCTTCCTTGCGGTGCCTGGGCTTCTCATTGCGGTGGCTTCTCTTGTTGTGGAGCGTGGGCTCTAGGCGCATGGGCTTCAGTAGTTGTGGCATGCGGACTCAGTAGTTGTGGCTCACGGGCTCTAGAGTACAGGAGTTGTGGCGCACGGGCTTAGTTGCTCCGTGGCATGTGGGATTTTCCTGGACCAGGGTTCCTAACCCGTGTCCCCTGCATTGGCAGGTGGATTCTTAACCATTGCGCCACCACGGAAGTCCTGTGATTCATAATTTTTAAAGGTTATACTCCATTTATAGTTACTATAAAATATTGGCTATATTCCCTGTGTTGTACAATATATCATTTTACCTTATTTATTTTATATATATATGTGTGAAAACCACCACCAGAAAGAGAAAGGTGTGAAAATAGTAAAAAAGCATTCAGACACATCAGGGCACTGACTACTATGGTCTTGGAAACGTGACCCTCCTTTGAGAGAAGAGAATTGAAATTAAAGGGGAGTGGTACCTTTTGTATACTGCATGGTGAAGGGAAAAAGGAGAGAGAAAGAAAAATTAGGATTTTCTAAGAAAAAAAGGAAAAAAAAAAATCAAGGACTTAAAACTCCACCTGTTTGCTAGTCATCTAGTAAAAAGCTGTACTTCACTACCCTGACAGCAGAGGGCATCCTTGTACTAAAAACTTCACAGTAGCAATCACGAGCATTAAATATATATTTAGGAATACATTGAACAAGAAATGTGCAAGTCACCCCAAAGCCAACAGCTCTCTACATAGAAATACATGGGCACAAATAGGAATTATCAAACACTGCCACCAAAAGAAGCCACCCCCCACCTCCAAAAGTGAGAATCTAAAAATTCAGTTGATATACACCTAAGAGCAGAATTGCTGTCACGTGGTAACAACTTGAGGAACTGCCAGATTGTTTTCCACCCAAGTTCGGAAAAACATTATTCACGACAGCCAAAAAGTGGAAGCAACCCAAGTGCCCATCACCAGATGAATGGTGGTCTATCCATACAATGGAATATTATTCAGTCATAAAAAAGGAACGAGGGCTTCCCTGGTGGCGCAGTGGTTGAGAGTCCGCCTGCCGATGCAGGGGACATGGGTTCGTGCCCCGGTCCGGGAGGACCCCACGTGCCGCGGAGCGGCTGGGCCCGTGAGCCATGGCCGCTGAGCCTGTGCGTCCAGAGCCTGTGCCCCGCAACGGGAGAGGCCACAACAGTGAGAGGCCCGCGTACTGCAAAAAAAAAAAAAAATTAAAAAAGGAATGAAGCACGGACACATGCCATAACATAGATAAGCCTTGAAAGCATTATGCTACGTGGAATTGCCACCTGGAAATATATTTATGGAATGCCTTTTCTGTATTTAAGAGGGCAAATGCTTGCACTAGGCAAAAGAATCCAGTTTTAAAAAAAAAGGTATATGCAGGAGAAAAACTTCAGAATTTAATGAGCGGCCTTAAACTAAATACGTAATGGAGCTTAAGATTTTCAGTGAAAGATAGCATCTTTGGGGGGTTTTGCCCTTCACACTCCAGCCCATAACGTGGAGGGAAGCCAAAGCTGTGACCAGGCTTGGGGATAGTTTTTCCATTTATCTCCCCCGCTTACACACACCATCAAGGACTTCCTCAGGGCAGAATCTCCTTGTTGGTATCTGTTCAATTTACAGATGCAGACTCAGCAGTTCCTCCCTCAAAATGTAGCCTATGAATATACATGCACGTGGGAAACATGATATGTTGATTACATTTGTAAAAGCATGTCAGTTAAAAAAAAAAAAAAAAAAGCATGTCAGTTAAAAAAAAAAAAAAAAAAAAAGCATGTCAGTTGCATTTCTTTAATACAGCAAGGCTGGAAACAACGTAAAAGCCAGCAGTACCGGTCATCTTGAGCAAATAATGGCGCATCCAAGGAAAGGAACATTTTGCACCAACACTATTTTGCTATTATTTTTATTTTATTTTATTTTTTTGCTGTTATTTAAAAACACATCGTATGGGAGAAGTGTTCAATGAGGGCATAGTGAAATGTGGGTGGATGGGACTTATGTGCCTGGACCCCAGCCAGTGGGGACACCATAGCACCTGCAGCAAGAGAGTAGAGAGAGGGACAGGAGATAAACACAATACCTCACGAATAGGCACTATTTTCCCCATGTGGCCAGGAGCAACCATCATTAACATGTGTCCAACAGAGAGCTTAAAATGAGAGTCTGTCCAAGGAGCCCTTTGGGGCTGGAAATTCAGGAGTGGGGTCATCTCCTTAGAGGTGACACACTAGGAGAATATTCCCGGGGTTGGATGGCGTGGCAAGAGAAGGTGTAGGGTGACGGAGAAGATTTGGTGTATCTGATGAAATGGAATTGAGAAGAAAAAGCAGAGGGCGGTGAGTCAGAGAGAGGAGAAAACTTGCCTTGAACCCCCGAAGCTGAGGATGGAAGATTTCGGAAGAGCCTGGCATCACAAGTGCCAGAGAGTGTGGAGAAGCACAGGGAAGCTGACGTGGGGAGAGAAGTTGTGGATTGAACCAAGGGCTGATGACTCCTCCTTGCCAACCTCCACCGTTGTCTTGATGTCTTCCACTCCGAGGTCTCCCCAGAGTGAACACGAGCAGTGGCCGGAGCCGTGCACTCGAATGAAGCATTGTGCTGCGGAGAATCTTGGGGTGTGGTTCACAGTTACGAGGGCTCCTCCGTGGTCGGCTGAGGCTAACGAGCTCTTGACTTCCTCTTGAAATCCTTTCTGCTGAACCAGGCATCAACCAGGAAGACCCCCAGGATCACCAGAGACATTGCAGCCAGAGCGAAGCGGACGACGTTCTCTGCATCGTGGTCCCCAGGGGCAGCATCTGGGGACAGAGGCAGAGAAATTCCTGGCGTGGAAAATTGCCCAGTCTCACGTCAGAAGCACCAGACTCTTTTTTTTTTTTTTTTTTGGCCTCACTGCTGGGCATGTGGGATCTTAGTTCCCTGACCGGGGATGGAACCCCGTCCCCTGCATTAGAAGCACGGTGTCTTAATCACTGGACCAGTAGGGAAGTCCCCAGAAGCCCCAGACTTTAAAAAAAATTGATTTATTTATTTTTGGCCGAGGCACGTGGCTTGCGGGATCTTAGTTCCCCAACCAGGGATCGAACCCATGCTCCTGGCAGTGAAATTGTGAAGTCCTAACCACTGGGTGGCCAGGGAATTCCCAAAAATTGTTTTTAAAAATTGAAGTATAGTTGATGTACAGTATTACATGTTACAGGTGTACAATATAGTGATTTACAATTTTAAAAGATTATACTCCATTTACAGTTATTATAAAATGTTGGCTCTATTCCCCGTGTTGTACAATATATCCTTGTACCTTATTTTATACCTAACAGTCTAAACAGAAGCCCCAGATTTGAAAATCATCATAGTTTCCTACAGCTGCGGTAACAAATTACCACAAACTTAGTGGCTTAGAACAACACTAATGTCTTTATCATTCTGGAGGTCAGAAGTCCAAATGGGTCTCACTGGGCTTAAGTCAAGGTGTTGGCAGGGCTGCATGCCCTCTGGAGGTTCTGGGAAAGAATCTGTTTTCTTACCTTTCCCAGCGTCCAGAGGTGGCCTGACCTCGTCTGCTCACGGCCTCTTCCTCCATCTTCACATCCATCAATGACGAGTTGAGTCATTCCTATATCACATCACTCTGACACTATTTCTTCTACATTCAGAAACCCCTGTGATGCACTCAGCCTGCTGGGTTAATCCAGGGCGGTCTACTTACTTGCAACCTTAAATCAACCATAATTCCCCTTTGTGGTACCAGATTCACAGGTCCTTGGGAGGAGGGTGTGGACATCTCTGGGGCACAGTTACTCTGCCTAGTATCACGATTGTTTTCTCATCCGCTCGGTTTGGTCATTCTCAGCCAGGTATCCCTGTTTGAACTGAGGACTCCCGAGTACCAGAATCATGGCATGGCCTTGTTCAGGTTGTTAACTGCATACGAGCAGTTGGTCAGTGGGTGGATAGGAGTATAACTATTCTGCTCTCCTCTCGCCGGATCATAAGCCCTAGCTGAAGGCAATGGTTGCTTCTAGGACTGATTTTTTTTTTTTTGGCCATGCTGCACGGCTTGTGGGATCTTAGTTCCCTGACCAGGGATCGAACCTGGGCCCTCAGCAGTGAGAGCACAGAGTCCTAACCACTGGACGGCCAAGGAATTCCTTAGGACTGATTTTTTTCTTCCAAGTAATGAAGCAACATTTTAGGGGATAATGACTTGTAGTGGGTTCAACAGTGCCCCTCTCCCCTCCCAATATGTGTCTGTCCAGAATCTCAGAATGTGACCTTATTTGGTATTACAAGTAAGGGTCTTGAAGATGTAATTAAGGGAAGGATCTTGAGTCCTCCAGTCCTGGATTAGGGTGAGTCCTAAATCCAATGATGAGCGTGCTTATTAGAGGCAGAAAAGGAGAAAATGGAGGGCAGAGATTGCAGTGACGCATCTACAAGCCAAGGGAGGCCAAGAATTGCATCCACCAGCTGCGGGGATAGAGGCACGGAATGGATTTTCCTTCAAAGCCTCCAGAAGGAACCAACCCTGATGACACCTTGATTTTGGACTTCTGGCCTCCAGAACTGTGAGAGAATAGGATTTTTTATTGTACATTTTTACAATTAAAATTTTTTATTTATTTTAAAAACTTCCATTTTTTTATTGGGATAAAATACATATAACATACATCTACCGTCTTGATCCTTCTTAACGTACAGGTCAGTGGTATTAAAGTCTGTTGCACGACCTTCACCACCATCTGTCTCCAGAACTCTTTGCATCTTGCAAAACTGAAACTCTGTATCCATTAAATATTTCCTCATTCCTTTGTCCCCATCACCCCAGGCCCTGGCACCCACCATTCTGTTTTCTGTCTCTGTGATTCTGACCACTCATAGAAGTGGAATTATACAGTGTTTGTCTTTCTGTGGCTGGCTTATTTCGCTTAGCATAATGTCAGTTTCCTGTTCTTTCAAGCAACCAACTTCGTGGTAATTTGTAGGACAGCACTAGGAAACTAATACAGGGCTCTTCTAGTAACTTATGGATACTGTATGGAGGTGAAGGTCTAAAAGGATTATGAGAATTATGATCAACAGCTGGGGCTGCCGCTGATTTCCCTCACTCAGACTAACTTCTCCTGGAGCAGGGGATGCCCCAACTGCTCACGGGCCCAGCCGCTCCGCGGCATGTGGGATCTTCCCGGACCGGGGCACGAACCCGTGTCCCCTGCATCGGCAGGTGGACTCTCAACCACTGCGCCACCAGGGAAGCCCCACTGTTGCTTTTATTTCTTTTTTTTCTTTTAAAGGTGGAATTTTTTTTTAAGATTTTTTTTTGATGTGGACCATTTTTAAAGTCTTTACTGAATCGGTTACAATGTTGCTTCTTTTTAAAAATAAACGTATTTATTTATTTATTTTTGGCTGTGTTGGGTCTTCGTTGCTGTGCACGGGCTTTCTCTAGTTGTGGCGAGCGGGGGCTACTCTTCATTGCAGTGCACGGGCTTCTCATTGTGGTGGCTTCTCTTGTTGCGGAGCATGGGCTCTAGGCGCGCGGGGTTCAGTGGTTGTGGCATGTGGGCTCAGTAGTTCGCAGGCTCAGTAGTTGTGGCGCATGGGCTTAGTTGCTCCACGGCATGTGGGATCTTCCCAGACCAGGGCTCGAACCCGTGTCCCCTGCATTGGCAGGTGGATTCTTAACCACTGCACCACCAGCGAAGTCCACATTCCTGTCAGGCATGTGGGAATCTTAGCTCCCTGACCAGGGATCGACCCTGCACCCCCTGCATTGGGAGGCGAAGTCTTAACCACTGGACCACCAGGGAAGTCCCTAAAGGTGGAAGCTTTAATTAATGGAATTAATTTTTTAAAAGCCAGCTTTTGGTTAGTTTTGGGTTTTATGAAGTTTTTTGTTTTTTGGTTTAATACCTTTTTTTTGGCTGAACCTTGTGGGATCTTAGTTTCCTGACCAGGGATGGAACCTGTGTCCCCTGCAGTGGAAGCTTGGAGTCCTAACCACTGGACAGCCAGGGAAGTCCCTCACTGTTGCTTTTTCAGGGCTAAGATCCCCTCCATCTCTGCCCCATGTTTTCAACCCCAGTAGCACTGGGTCTGCAATCCCCATCAGGGACTCTTTGGTCACAGGTCAACAAGCTGACATTTGAAAATGGCTCTGCCCCATAGACCCTCATACAATGATGGAAATGTCCTTTACCATTTGAGTTTTACTACTGATTCTCTAGGGCTGTGCTGTCCCATATGGGAGCCGTTAGGCACTCAGTGGCTGCAGGGCACATCACGTGCCTATTGCAACTGAGGAAGTGAATTTTAAGTTTTATTTAATTTTCATTAACTGAAAGCAAAAGAACTGCCTCTAGCTAGCTGCTGCCATAGTCTGGGAGTCCCGGGAGCAGGTGGGAAGCGTGGGGACCCCCTCACCTCTCTCTGGGAGCATCAGGACATCACTGGGGTCTGACCAGAGGTAGGGGAAGTTCTTGTGTAGACTGTGGTAGCATCTGTAGGTCCCCGGGTGCATCAGGAAGATGGCATTCACAGGGAAGTCGGCCTCAGAAGCCCCAGCTCTGTACTTGGAGCTTAGGTTCTGGGCAAATTCTACTCTTCCATTCCTGGAAAGAACGAAAGCGTCACACCAGGTCTCTGAGTGATACCGCAGACTGAGCTTCTTAGAGGGGGTCTTCTTGGAGAAGGTGCCCCAGTGAGCCGAGAGGGAGGGTTTTCTGTCCACACCTGGGAAGGAAGAGAGCCAAGGTGGTGAGTGGGTGGGCGCCGCCCCCCCGCTCCCTCCCGATTTAACCTGAGCACATCTTCCTAACGCCCAGAAAGCATGCTTCCTGTCTTGCTACACTTGTCAGGAGCTTGAGGCCTCTCCAATTTTGTCCTTGTTTCCTCTGTGTCTCTTTTTCTCCCTGATTCATTCAGTCTCCATTACTGTTCCTCTCACCCAGGAGTCCTTACTGTGACTCAAAAGGTCCTACAGGGGGGCTTCCCTGGTGGCGCAATGGGTTAAGAATCCACCTGACAATGCAGGGGACACGGGTTTGAGCCCTGGTCCGGGAAGATCCCACATGCCGCAGAGTAACTAAGCCCATGCGCCACAACTACTGAGCCGGCGCTCTACAGCCACAACTCCTGAGCCCGCGTGCCACAGCTACTGAAGCCCAAGCGCCTAGAGCCCATGCTCTGCAACAAGAGAAGTCACCGCAAAGAGAAGCCCACGCACCGCAATGAAGGGTAGCCCCCGCTCGCCTCAACTAGAGAAAGCCCGCGTGCAGCAACGAAGACCCAATGCAGCCCAAAAAAAAAAAAAAAAAAACTTGTGGAAAAATAATCTGCCTGCATCCCCCTGTGTGTTGCCATCTTCTCAAAGGCATCCCTGCGCCCCTAGGGTTGCCCAGGCGCGGGTCAGGCACCTAAGGGCTTCAGGAAATTTTTATTCGATACAGGCAGTGAATCTGGGTTTCCACTTGGCCTTTTATGTCACACACCAACATGGAGGTGACCCAGTCTGAGAAAGGGGCTGGGAAGATCATAGGCTGATAACACATCCCACTGCAGGGAGCTGCCTTTTCTTCTCCCACAGCCTGAGCGAGTCCGTTTAGGGGTCCAGGGAGTTCACAGGGATGGAGAGGGTGTCCGAGCCGTAGATTCCTTACCTGTGACTATGAGCTTCAGTGGTTTACTGGAGCTTTTCCATTTATAGGGGAAAGTCTTGTACGAGCCATACACCTGTAGATCCCGCTGTGGGCTGCTGTCACTGGGGAGATGTGGAATCTATTATAGCTCTGCTTGATGCAGTTCACGAAGTCACCGTCACCATGTTGCTTGGACAGAGTAAAAAGATCATACGTAGATCCTGAATTACAGTATAGGGTCCCAGTTTCTCCTAAAGTCACCACAGGGTATGGCTGGGCAAAGAGTGACAGTGCACCTGTGTGCACATCTGAAAATAAGGAGGAACTGGCATTTACCGTAAGCCATCAACAACTCTCAAATGTTTGATAGAATCTATATGTATAAATGCTCAAAGCAACTCATTTCAGTGTCACATGTAATAACAGGAATATGCTTCTACTATAATTTCCTGACAAATGAAAATGATATATTCTGTGGAGGAAGAAGGTCACAAGATACTCAGATTTTCATACATGATGTCCTGGATTCATTAAAAAAAATTACCTGCTATATGTCCAAATCCATCAAGATGTAGACGTTAAATATGTAAAAATTTATTTGCATAGCAATTACACCTCAATAAAGCTTGAAAAATTACTTGCTATGTGAGGGGTAAGAAAAGATGTTCCGGACTTCCCTGGTGGCGCAGTGGTTAAGAATCCGCCTGCCAAGGCAGGGGACGTGGGTTTGAGCCCTGGTCCGGCAAGATCCCACATGCCGTGGAGCAACTAAGCCCGTGCACCACAACTGCTGAGTCTGCGTGCCACAACTACTGAAGCCCGTGTACCTAGAATCCATGCTCCGCAACAAGAGAAGCCCGCGCACCGCAATGAAGAGTAGCCCCCACTCACCGCAACTAGAGAAAGCCTGCGTGCAGCAATGGAGACCCAACAGAGCCAGAAATAAAGAAATAAATAAATTAATTTAAAAAAAAGAAGCCTATATGAGACATCAAATGCTCAGGAATTTACATGTTTCTCAGATGAAAGGAAGGTCATTGATCAACCCAAGCAAACTAAAACACTCATTTCTAGTGAGTTGATATTAATGCCCCCCTCAGAGATTTTTGGTCAGGACATAAACCTTGGAATGCAGCCATTCAGGAAAAATTTACTCTTAGCTGAACCTTTTCATACCCACTATTACTACAGAGAATCCATATCCTACAAAAGAACTGGTCTTCCAGGCATCTTCCCTGGACCCACATTGCTCTCCACCAAATTCTCTAGTTTGATTTAGGTCTGCAACACCATCCCTAATAGTTTCATATATTAGATTCAGTCTTTTCGAACTACATTTCACCTCATTTTTGGGGGGCTGGGTAAAGCTGCCTTCAGTTCTTCTATGGTAGATAAACAAATCATTGTGGAGAGCATGGCACAAATCTCCCACGTCTTTGTGGCTGCAAGATCACAGCAGGAAACCCACAGAGTAACTCATGCCCAGCGGGGTGATATGGTGGAGGGTTGAGAGGCAAAGCCTTAGTCTTGCACAAGGAGCGGTTCCCCTTTATGTTTAGCAGGGGATGTTGTCACTCCTCGGCAAGGGGTTTAAAACCCCAGGCTGTTCCATCCACGGGCGTGTCCTGCTGCGAAGATTTGCTGCCCAGTTGGCTGTGCTGCATGGTGTGGAGCTGTGGACTTAGGCACTGCCATGTCCCTGGGGGTCATTTTTCTTCTTGGACTTGGTGAGTGGGGCCAGGGAAGTTGTGTGGGAGGCTGGTGAGGGAAGAGTATGTAGATAAGAGGTTTATAACCTGGGTTCCTCTTGTGGGACTCTTCCTTTATGAGGTCCTGGGGTCAGTGACTTATAGAGAGATCACCCATAGGGCCACTTTTCTTCAGTTTGGTCTAGATGTGATGCCCTGAGCTCAGATGTTTGGGAATCATGTATTATCAGGAGACATCTCTTACCAAGTCTTTCTCTGTTTTAGTGTCTTGCTGGGATCAAAGGATTCGGGCACAAACGGGTGAGTGTTTTCTCCCTTTTCTGCCTAGAGAACTCTGAATTGGGCCGAGTGGACTGAGGGATGAGCTTGAGTAGCCTTGAAAGAATCCCAGCCTTTAACCTGCACCATCTCTTCATCCACTCGTCGTGTTATTTATTTTTAATGTTTTAATTCTTCACCATTATGCCAATCTTTGGTGGAAAACCTCTCCCCTTCTCTGGAAAGCTTCCTGATCCCCTGCTCTTCCCCATCAGCCCAGATGAGTCAAGAAGGGAATGCCCAGGTTTTCAAATAATGCAGAAAGGGAACACAGTTGAGGTCGACATTCACAACGCAGACACAGAGAACTGGGGACATTTGTACGGGCACCAGACCCCCCTGTGGGTATGGGACCATCACCCATTGGGTGTGTTGTGTGTCCTTTCTATTTGCTATCACCTCAACTGCTTCCATCGCCCTCATCTATGGAAGGTTTGTTTACAGGAAGGTACTCTTGCTTGGGAGGCAGACTTGCAGCAAAATGAAGACCTCGGTCTTCCCTGGTGGCGCAGTGGTTGAGAGTCCGCCTGCCGATGCAGGGGACACGGGTTCATGCCCCGGTTAAAAAAAAAAAAAAAAAAAAAAAAGTTATTTAAAATGAAGACCTCAACATTTACTGGTTCTGGGACATTTTGCAAGCAGTTTCCTGCATTTGGGTCCCAAGTTCCTTCTTTCTAAAATGAAATAACGGGAGTTCCCTGGGGGTCCAGTAGTTAGGACTTGGCGATTTCACTGCCATGGCCCAGGTTCAATCCCTGGTTGGGGAACTAAGATCCCACAAGCCACGGGGCGTGGCCAAAAAAAAAAAAAAAAAGAATGGCGTTGCATCAGTTAAGATACAATGCACGTCAAGCTCAGACAACAACATTTTGCTCAGATTAGGGGTCATTGCGTAATGTTAACAATTGCTAGATAACATTTATTGAGGTTTTCCCATTGCCAAGGGCTAGTCTTAGCTTTTGTATATATGATCTCATTTTAATCTTATTAACTCCACCAAGAGGTAAGTTGATTTTTTCACGTTCCAGATATATTGAGCCCTGGATGTGACCTTGACATTGTACTATGTGTTTGGCATAGGTTTCTAATAAATTAATTCAAGTATAATTGAAGTACCATATTATATTAATGATTTGACAGTTATATACATTATGAAGTGATCACCACAATAAGTCTAGTAACTGTCTGTTCCCAAATAAAGTTATTGGCACATTATTATTGACCACATCCCCTGTGCTGTATATTTCACCCTTGTCATTTATTTATTAGATAACTTAAGGTTTGTACTTCTTAAACCCCTTCACTTATTTTGGAAGCTACCCGTTTATTTCTCTCTGGTTCTGTGACTCTGTTTTCATTTTGTTTGTTTTGTTCTTTAGATTCCACATATAAGTGAGAGCGTATAGTATTTGTCTTTTCTCTGACTTATTTCACTTAGCAGAATACGCTCTAGATCCACCCATGTTGTCACAAATGGCAAGATTTTTTTTTTTTTCGGTATGCGGGCCTCTCTCTGTTGTGGCCTCTCCCGTTGCGGAGCACAGGCTCTGGACGCGCAGGCTCAGTGGCCATGGCTCACGGGCCCGGCCGCTCTGCGGCACGTGGGATCCTCCCAGACCGGGGCACGAACCCATGTCCCCTGCATCGGCAGGCGGACTCTCAACCACTGCGCCACCAGGGAAGCCCAGCAAGATTTTTTTTAATGATTAATATGCCATTGTATATACCTATATATCACATCTTCTTTATCTATTCATTTACTGATGGACAATTAGGATTGATTCTATGTCTTGGCTATTGTAAATAGTACTGCTATGAACATCAGGGTGCATGTATCTTTTAGAATTTGTGTTTTCATTTTTTTTCGAATGTATACCCAGTAGTGGTAGTTCTATTTTTAGTTTTCTGAGAAGTCTCCATACTGTTTTCCATAGTGGCTGCTCCAGTTTACGTTCCCACCAACAGTGTATGAGGGTTCCCTTTTCTCCACATCCTTGCCAACACTTGTTATTTGTGGTCTTCTTGATGATAGCCATACCGACTGGTGTGAGAGAATGTCTCGTTGTGTGTGTTTTATTTTTTAATTAATTTATTTATTTTTGGCTGCATTGGGTCTTCATTGCTGTGTGTGGGCTTTCTCTACTTGCGGCAAGCAAGGGCTTCTCTTTGTTGCTGTGCGCGGGCTTCTCATTGCAGTGGCTTCTCTTGTTGCGGAGCACAGGCTCTAGGCACGCGGGCTTCAGTAGCTGTGGCTCACGGGTTCTAGAGCGCAGGCTCAGTAGTTGTGGTGCACAGGCTTAGTTGCTCCGTGGCTTGTAGGATCTTCCCGGACCAGGGCTCGAACCAGTGTCCCCTGCATTAGCAGGCGGATTCTTAACCACTGCGCCACCAGGGAAGTCCCTCGTTGTGGTTTTAATTTGCATTTCTCTGATGATTAATGATATTGAGGATCTTTTCATGTGCCTGTTGGCCATCTGTGTGTCTTCTTTGGAAAAATGTCTATTCAGTTCTTCTGCTCATTTTAAATCAGGTTGTTTGGGGTTTTTTGCTGGTGCTTTGTATAAGCTGTTTACATATTTTGGGTACTAACTCCTTGTTGGTCGTATCGTTTGTATATATTTTCTCCTATTCAGTAGGCTGTGTTTTCATTTTTTAAAAATCTTTATTTATTTATTTATTTTTGGCTGCATCGGGTCTTAGTTGCGGCACGTGGGATCTCTTGTTGTGGCCCACAGGCTCTTCGATGTGGCATGCAGGCTTCTCTCTAGTTGTGATGCGTAGGCTTCAGAACACGTGGACTGTGTAGTTGTGGTGCACGGGCTCCAGAGCGCATGGGCTCCGTAGTTGTGGCATGCGGGCTCTCTAGTTGTGGTGCACGGACTCGGTAGTTGCGGTATGAGGGCTTAGTTCCCCCGCGGCATGCGGGATCTTAATTCCCCGACCAGGGGTCGAACCCAAGTCCCCTGCATTGGAAGGCAGATTCTTAACCACTGGACCACCAGGGAAATCCCTGTCTTTTCATTTTGTCATTGTTTTCTTTTGCGGTGTGAAAGCTTTTATGTTTAATTAAGTCCCATTTGTTTATTTTTGCTTTTTTTCCCTTTGCTTTAGGGAGACAGATTAAAAAAATATTGCTACAATTTATGTCAAAGAGTGTTCTGCCTATATTTTATTCTAGGAATTTTATGGTTTCCAAGCTTACATGTAGGTCTTTAATCCATTTTGAGTTTATTTTTGTATATGGTGTTAGAGAATGTTGTAACTTCCTTCTTTTACATGTAGCTGCCTGGTTTTCCCAGCATCACTTATTGAAAAGACTGTCTTTTCTTCATTGTATATTCTTGCCTTCTTTGTTGCAGATTAAGTGGGTTTATTTCTGGGCTTTCTGTCCTGTTCCATTGATCTATATGTCTGTTTTTATGCCAATACCATACTGTTTTGATTATTGTAGCTTTGTAGTATAGACTGAAGTGGGGAGTGTGATAAATCCAGCTCTATTCTTCTTTCTCAAGATTGTTTTGACTATTTGAGGTCTTTTGTGTTTTCATAAGAATTTTAAAATTATTTGTTCTAGTTCTGTGAATAATGCCATTGGCATTTTAATAGGGATTGCATTGAATCTGTGGATTGCCTCAGGTAGTATGGCTATTTTAACAGTGTTAATTTTTCCAATCCATAGACATGATGTATCTTTCTCTCTGTGTCATCTTCAGTTTCTTTCATCAATGTTTTATAGTTTTCTGAGTACAGGTCTTTTATCTCCTCAGGTAGGTTTATTCCTAGGTATTTTATTCTTCTTGATGTAATGGTAAATGGGATTGTTTACTTAATTTCTCTTTCTGATGTTTTGTTGTTAGTGTATAGAAATGCAGCAGATTTCTGTATATTAATTTTATATCCTACAACTTTACCGAATTCATTGATGAGCTCTAGTATTAGTTTGGTGGTGTCTAGGATATTCTTTTATATATAGTGTCATGTCAACCGCAAACAGGGAGCTTCACTTCTCCTTTACAATTCAAATGACTTTTGCTTATCTTTCTTGTCTGATTGCTGTGTCTAGGACTTCCAATACTATGTGAATAAAAGTGGTGAGAATGGACATCTGGGTCTTTATTTCTGATTTCAGAGGAAATGCTTTTGGCTTTTCACTGTTGAGTATGATGTTGGCTGTAAGTTTGTCTTATATGGTCTTTATGTTGAAGTATATATGTTCCCTCTATGTCCACTTTGCTGAGAGTTTTTATCATGCCAAGCAATGATATTTGTTCTTAAGTTGACAGGGAAGACTAACATTGGATTAAAATGGGTAGATTAAAGATGATCTGCTTCAGCTGTCCAGTATCTGCTGATGGCTATCAAACTTATCACTCACTCCAGTCAAAAATGCTCCCGTGAATTTCTTATCCAATGGAATCTTTGACATCTGCTCAGACACCTAATGAGAATCTCGGCAGAACTCCCAACACATCTCAGAACCTCCTCCTTGTATTGGTCTTCCCATCTCAATAGATGCCATCCATCCTCTCCAATGATCAATTCATTGAGAATGATATATGATGCCCCTCTTTTGCTCTCAGTGCCCATCTGCTCCATCTCTAAATCTCGAAGCTCATCATTTCTATCCTCAAAAACTCCTCAAATCCATTCCCTTTTTTCTTTCATCACCACCGCATTGTCATTACATGATCATTTGTCATGTAGCTGCCTGTAGCATGTTCCCTAATTGTCCCTCCACTTTCCACCTGGCCCCTTAAATCCATTTATCACACCAGAAATGTAGTAATTTAAAAAATTACAAGCTCACTGCTTGTTAATCCCTTTGTGGTCATTATTACATTTAGACTTAAATCCAGACTCTTCTCCTCAGCTTCCAATGTTTTGGACCTTTGCTGATATCTCCTGACCTTTCTATCTTTACCAAGAGCCATTTTTCACATTATGTACCATTTATCCTTTCTGTTTGTGGGTCATGCAAAACTCCTTCTCACCTCTGAGTTTGCATATGTTGTTCCCTCTTCCTGGAAGGCAGTTCTTCTTGCACTTCGGAGATCTATGTGTTTCTTATCCTTCGGGGATCATCTCCCAAAGAAATCTCTCTTATAATGCAGGGTAGATAGTTTTATCATATAATAAGAGTAACAACTTCTGTGTATTGGTTCACATGTCTAGACTCTGTTATTGGGTAGGTTCACTACAGTTTCCAAAACATCCAATAACTTGCCTCATATATGGAAGACACACAATAAATATTTATTGAATGGATGAATTAATCCAAGAAGAGATCAATAACAGATCTTCACTGTTTACTAATTCCTAGATCTACCTGAAGTCTACCTAAATCCTCCTGGAGATGAATACCTTCCCACTGTGACTGTGACCTCAGTCATCAGCATTCTACCTTTCCTCTTCCTCCTTATCTTTCTCCTCTGCCGGTGCTGGTGTCGAGCCAAAAACAGTACGTCCTGGAGGGGGAAGGGTTAACCTGGGAGGAGTGTGGGGAGGGGCTTTGTGGCTCCCCTACCAGGACTCTGATCACTGACTCTCTGTAGGAGCCACTGAGGATGACACCAAGGGCCAAGTGAATGATAACAGGTAGGAACATTTGGACTCTCTCAATAGAGAATGCTGTGTCTGTCTCATTTCTCAGACCTACCTGAATGTGTCTATTTCCTTTCCCTTAGCTCCAGCCCAGACATGGACTTCCAGGAAGAAAATCAATGTAAGAGGAGTGAGAAGTAGGGGTAGCCAGGGTGGGGAAGATAGAAGGCATCCTAGAAGAAGCCGAGAAGGTTGGGGGCAAACCTCACTGGGTGTGATGTCACTGCCCTTCCCCGATTTCAGTCATCCATCTCTGAAATATAGATGGCAAGACTGGATAATCTGAAGGCTCTTCCTGGAAGCCTCTCCTCTCCTCTTTTCTTGCAGATGATGTCTCAGTGGATATCCCGCCTGAGGAGGACAGACAAATGGACATGCATGTGAGTCTTTCCTCCTTCCCCTGCCCCCTCCCCCAGGTGTTCTCCCCTCACTTTGTATCTTCACGCGGGCAGGTCCACACAGAGGAAGACCCACCGGAGTCTTCTGCTCAGCTACACCAGGACCCCCTTACAGGGAGCGGGGATTCACTCCCGTCCTGTACCACTGAGGATTCCATAAAATAGCCCTGTGTGTATGCCACCTTCACCTTGTCCAGAGAGCAGAGCCAGAGCTGGCTGTGTGGACTCCAGGGTTCAAGTGCCCCTTAAGGAAAATGGGGCTTCGTGAGTTGTCGTACTCATGTACCCACGCCACTCATCATCCTGGAGCCCCCGCAAAGGCTCAAGAATAGAGAAGCCTTGTCAACCATAAAGAAATTCTGGGACGCATCACATATCTCTCAACGGATTCCTGGTTCCTTGTGTATTTACCCACTCATTTGCTTATTTAACAAATGTTCACAGAAGCTGACGATATACATATTAGTAAGATATAGCTTCTGGTCTTTTTTTTTTTCCTTCTATTTTGCATATTGGTTTTTATTTCAAATCAATGTCAAAGAGAACAATTGCAAAAATAGGACAAAAACTCCAGTTTACCCTTCACTTGGCATAGCTTCTGGTCTTAAGGAACTCATGGTCTACTGAGAGAGGCAAATCACATGATCTGGCCCTTAGAAAGCAAAGAGGGAGCAGGCATTAAGGATGAGTTGGGTCACTGAGCAGGAACAATTGTCCAAGCATGTTTAAGGAGAACTCACTGGTACCAAAATACAAGGAGAAGCCAAGAAGTAAGAGTCGGGCTTCCCTGGTGGCGCAGTGGTTAAGAATCCGCCTGCCAATGCAGGGGACTTGGGTTCGAGCCCTGGTCAGGGAAGAGCCCACATACCACGGAGCATCTAAACCCGTGCACTACAACTACTGAGCCTGCACTCTAGAGCCTGTGAGCCGCAACTACTGAGCCCACGTGCCGTAACTGCTGAAGCCCACGTGCCTAGAGCCTGTGCTCCGCAACAAGAGAAGCCAATGCAATGAGAAGCCCACGCACTGCAAGGAAGGGTAGCCCCCCTACTCGCCACAACTAGAGAAAGCTTGTGTGCAGAAACAAAGACCCAACGCAGCCAAAAATAAATAAATAAATAAAATAAATTTATAACAAGAAGTAAGAGTCAAATTGGGCAAGGAGGAGGGCCTTTTCTGGCGGTCCAGTGGTTAAGATTTGGCACTTCCACTGCAGGGGGCACGGGTTGGATCCTTGTCGGGGAACTAAGATCCTGCGTGCCACATGACAAAAAAATTGGGCGAGGAGGCAGTTCCTAATGGCGTTTCAGTCTAACGTTCTAGGAGTTTCTGAGAGCTGAAGCCTTCAGAGCAGCAAAAAATGAACAAGGAAATGTTCTTTGTAAAGGAACCAAATTGCAATAATTCAACTACAGACTTGGGGAAGGGAATGATGTAGAGGGTGTTTAGGCCGGGGATTTATGGTTTTTCCCTAGTTTTGGTGAACTTCCCCCTTTAGTTATGCAATTAAAATAAATAGAACACAAACTTAAAAACTTTTGCACAGCAAAGGAAAACGTAAACAAGACAAAAAAGACAACCCTCAGAATGGGAGAAAATATTTGCAAGTGAAGCAACTGACAAAGGATTAATCTCCAAAACTTACAAGCAGCTCGTGCAGCTCAATATCAAAAATACAAACAACCCAATCCAAAAATGGGCAGAAGACCTAAAAAGACATTTCTCCAAAGAAGATACACAGATTGCCAAAAAACACATGAAAGGATGCTCAACATCACTAATCATTAGAGAAATGCAAATCAAAACTACAATGAGATATCATCTCACACTGGTCAGAATGGCCATCATCAAAAAACCTACAAACAGGGCTTCCCTGGTGGCGCAGTGCTTGGGAGTCCGCCTGCCGATGCAGGGGACACGGGTTCGTGCCCCGGTCCGGGAGGATCCCACATGCCGCGGGGCGGCTGGGCCCGTGAGCCATGGCCGCTGGGCCTGCGCATCCGGAGCCTGTGCTCCGCGACGGGAGAGTCCACAGCGGTGAGAGGCCCGCGTACCACAAAAAAAAATAAAAAAAAAAAAAATAGTAATAATAATAATTCAATAAGTTTTGATGAGAGGAAGTAGAGAAGAAAGTTAATGGTAGGGTCAGTGAAATACAGCCACGTGGTTTGGAGTGGAGAGTAGAAGAAATAGAGGGGAATTGAGAATGTGTGTTGATTGATGGAAATAGACCCAGGGAGAAAAATAATGTGGACGATGTTGGGGAGTGACATTTGGTGGGAGAGCATAGTAGTAAGAGCTCAGAGTCTAGAAGAGGTGGCTTAATTAGGATTCACATTCTCTTCTGCACCCACTAGCTGAATGATCGTGTACACGTTTAAAAATTATTCTCTTCAATATCCTGTAATAGTCCATAACGGAAAAGAACATGAAAAAGAATATATATACGAGGCACTTCCCTGGTGCCACAGTGGTTTAGAATCCACCTGCCAGGGCAGGGGACATAGGTTCGATCCCTGGTCCAGGAAGGTCCCACATGCCGCAGAGCAACTAAGCCTGTGCGCCACAACTACCGAGCCTGCGCTCCAGAGCCTGAGAGCCACAACTACTGAAGCCCGTGCGCCTAGAGCCTGTGCTCTGCAACAAAAACCACCGTAGTGAGAAACACACGCGCCACAACTAGAGAAAGCCCGCGCGCAGCAACGAAGACCCAACACAGCCAAAAATAAATAAATAAAATAAATTAATATATAAAAAAAAGAATGTATATATGTATAACTGAGTCATTTTGCTGTACACCAGAAACTAACACATCTTCAATCAACTATACTTCCATTAAAAATTAATAAAAAGATAAAAAATATAAGACAAGGGACACCAAAGATTGCCAGCAAGTCGCTGGAAGCTAGGAGAGAGGCATGCACCAAGTCCCCCCCACTCTGCCCCGACCTCTACCCCGCAGTTCTCAGAAGGAAATCTGCCAGTGTCTTGATCTCAGACTTCTGCATTCCAGAACCATGGCACAATAAATTTCTATTGTTTAAGCAACTCAGTTTGTGATACTTCGTTATGGCAGCCCTAGGAGGCTAATATACCATCGGACTGGCAAAGATTAGAAGGCTGGGTAATCCCACACTTTTAAAAACTTTTTATCTTATATTGGAATACAGTTGATTAACAACGTTGTGTTAGTTTCAGGCATACAGCAAAGTGATTCGGTTATACATAGACACGCATCTACTCTTTTTCAAATTCTTTTCCTATTTAGGTTGTTACAGAGTACGGAGCAGAGTTCCCTGTGCGGTACACAGGTCCTTGTCGGTTATCCATTTTAAATGTAGCAGTGTGTACCTGTCAGTCCCAAACCGGGTAGCCCCACATGTTGGGGGTATTGGGGAGGTATGGGGATCCTCTTGCACTGTTGCGGGGGAAGAACCTGGTGCGGCGAATGCAGAGTTCAGTTTGGCAGTAAGTAAATGAAAGATACACTTAAGAGCTGGTTTGCCGTTGGGTGCATGTTTCAAGGACATTTCACATATGTCCACAGAGGCACATGTAGAATGATATTTCGCTCAGAATTGTTTATCTTGGAGATATTTGGATATGATGTGGCTGTCTGTTACTGGGACAGTGGAGGGATAAATGTGTTGGAAGCAAATCAATATTCTACAGATCTGTGAAATCTCTGTGGGCGATGGAAAGACGAATGACTTCCACGGCATTGCACAATTTACAGTATATACATTTTGCACGGTACGAAATCACGTTTTGCAGAAATGAACTAATTCACATGAGATATTGTAGAGTTGTTCCTTGGAGATGGAGAAAAGAAATGAGAACTAAAGGGCAGACGTAAAGTAAACAAGGGAGAGACTCTGCCTAGATCCATGTGAACATGTGCTAAACCAAAGGAAAATGATTTATTTGGCTCCCAGCACCCAAGCTTCACCTAGAAAAGCACATTTTCTTCTAAGCTCAAGTTTTCTCACCAGAATGGGACTAAAGCGGAACCTGTTTCTCAGCCTTGCGTGAGGATCAAATGAGGGAATGCTTGAGAAGTGAGGAGTATTATAAAGGGATATTTGTGCATCCAAATTTATCTTGCCCTCTAAGTCCCTGAATGATGTAACCCAACGGTTCTCAACTGGGGGTGATTCTGCACCCCCCCAGGGGACATCCGACAAGGTCTGGAGACGTTTTTTGGTTGTCACAACTGGAGGGGGCGTAGCGCTAGTGACATCTAGTGGATGGAGACCAGGGATGCTGCTAGCCCTATTAATACACAGGACAGACCTCGCCTACTCCAGCAGAGTCACGGGGTCCAAATGAACTCACTTACAAAACAGAAATAGACTCACAGAGAAAACAAACTCATGGTTACCAAAGGGGGTAGCGGGTGGTGGTGGGGAGATAAGAGTTTGGGATTAATAGATACACACTACTTATATCTAAAATAGGTAAACAACAAGGAGCTACTGTAGAGCACAGGGAACTATACTCAATATCTTGTAATAATCTATAAGGGAAAAGGAATATACATACCTACATATATATACATACATACATGTACTTATACATGTAAGAACACACATGTATATGTATGTATGTATAACAATTGCTGTGTGTACAAGTGAAACTAATACAACATTGTAAATTATCCTTCAACTAAGAGAAATAAAAGATAATTAAAAGGAAAAGAATCACCTGCGAAAGTTGGGCCATCCTGATCTGACCCTTATAATCGCTTCAGTCTTCGTTTTCTGCTCACTTAAGTCCAGCTACACCCGTCATCTTCTGGTTACATGAAAATGCCAAGCTCTTTATTTCATCAAGACTTCAGGGCAGGCTGAACGTGCTGCCTCTCCTCTATGAATATTTCTTACCATCAGGCGTGCCCTCAAACATCACCGCTCCAAAGAGAAGTTCCCTGAAACCATGCTATCACCGAGATCCGTCAGATACTATCCCGGGTCAGCACCTTGCTCAAAACACTTCTCAAAGTTTCCATGCATTTTACGCCGGTAGAGGTCTAAAATGGTGCCTTAACTTCCCATTCTCTCTTCCCGCAGTCCCTGATAACGTCCAGAGCCCTTTCTGTCTCTATGAATTTGCCTATTCTGGATATTTCACATAAATGGGATCATACAATGTGTGGTCTTTTGGGTCTGGATTACTTCACTTAGCCTAATAAAGGTTCATCCAGGTCGTAGCCTGTGTCAGAATTTCGTTCCTTTTAAAGGCTGAACGATATTCCACTGTGGTATGTATACACCACAGTTTATTGGTCCTCCCATCAATGGACATTTGAGTTGTTTCCATGTTTTGGCGATTGGGAATAATGCTGCTGTGAACACAGGTATACAAATACCTGTTCAAGTTCCTGCTGTCAGTTCTTTTGGGTGTATACCCAGAAGTGGAGTTGCTGAACCATTCACTGCTTGACGTTTGGAGGAGATGTTTTCCACAGCGGAGGCACCATTTTATACACCTACCAGCAAAGCATGAGGACTCCAACTTCTCCATTTCCTCACCAACATTTGTTAATATCTGTCTTTTTGATAGAGCCATCCTCGCGGGTGTGAAGTGATATCTCATTGTGGTTTTGACTTGCATGTCCCTAACGAATGCCAGGGAGCCTCTGGGAGTATCAGAACGCAGACGATGCCTCGCTAGGCAGACCTGCTGGGACACTGGGCTGGTGACGGGAGATAAGCCAGGCTCCTTGGAGCTTGTGTGCAAGTCATTCTACTGAGGGGACGCCTCCAGCTTGATGAGTCTCAATTAGGAAAAGCCAGGCCGATGGGGGAAGGGAGGAGAGCATTCTTCATTCCCATCACATCCTGTATCTCTGCTCCAGCCCGCACCCAGGGCTTCCCTCCTGGGCTATACAGCTCAGGACAGGCCGAGGAACCATGTCCCCAACCATGGCTGCCGCCTTCTGTCTTGGTGAGTCAATCTGCAATATGCTGAGGGATAGGCAGTGGGCTATGAGACAAAGAATTTTTAAAAATTATATCAGTACAAGAGGCAAGAGGAAACTTTCAGGGCAGGAGGTGACCAAGGGTCACCGCATTTATTTGTTGGGTGGGAAAACTGGGAGATGGTGTTTGTCTGAATTACTCTAGTTTATTCATGGCTGAGTTAAAAAATAAATACAGGTTTCCCAGCGTTGACTGCAACGTTCCCACTACTCCATGCTGTTTTAATTTTAATTAATTAATTAAAATATAGTTGATTCACAGTGTGGTGTTAGTTTCAGGTGTACAGCACAGTGACTCAGATATATACATATATATGTTCTTATTCAGATTCTTACAGGTTATTACAAAATATTGAGTATAGTTCCCTGTGCTATAGAGTAGGTCCTTGTTGTGTGTGTGTTTTTTTTTATTAAACTGTTATTAGATTCTTTATAAAAGTTTATGCTTCTTTTTACAAGTTGTATGAGAACATATAAGAAAACAATAAATTCTGTTGTAAGCCCCCCTTAACTCACCAACAGTAGCCAATACTTGTTTATCCTTCTACATTTATCTTAATTTTTTAGTACAAATGTGTACACATACGTACATAGAGTTTTTTCTTATAAAAATAAGAACATATGGTACACATTCTGCAGCTTATTTTTTTTTTTTATTTTTTGTGGTACGTGGGCCTCTCACTGTTGTGGCCTCTCCCGTTGCGGAGCACAGGCTCTGGACGCGCAGGCTCAGCGGCCATGGCTCACGGGCCCAGCCGCTCCGCGGCATGTGGGATCTTCCCGGACCGGGGCATGAACCCATGTCCCCTGCATTGGCAGGCGGACTCTCACCAACTGCGCCACCAGGGAAGCCCTGCAGCTTACTTTTTGACACATAGCAGTAGACATGTATAATTTTTAATTTATTCTTTTAAATAGCTGAATATTATTCCACAGTATTTAAACATTTCCTTGGCTCTTCGCTTTTTTTTTGTTGTTTATTTTTTTAATTAATTAATTTTTTTTTGCGGTACGCGGGCCTCTCACCGTCGCGGCCTCTCCTGTTGCGGAGCACAGGCTCCGGACGCAGAGGCTCGGCGGCCATGGCTCACGGGCCCAGCCGCTCCGCGGCATGTGGGATCTTCCCGGACCGGGGCACGAACCCGCGTCCCCTGCATCGGCAGGCGGACTCTCAACCACTGCGCCACCAGGGAAGCCCTGTTGTTAATTTTTATTGGAGTATAGTTGATTTACAATGTTGTGTTAGTTTCAGGCGTACAGCAAAGTGAATCAGCTATACATATAAATATATCCACCTTTTTAAAGATTCTTTCCACATACAGGCCATTATGGAGTATTGAGGAGAGTCCCCTGTGCTATACAGTTGGTCCTTGTTATGTTTTAATTTTGTTTAATGTGGATTTGGTATCAGGGCTAGATTACAGATTTAGCTTGTCAGTATCCCTCATGGTACTGGTGCAAACAATTCTGCCATTTGTGACAACGTGGACGGACCTTGAGGGTACTATGCTGAGTGATATAATCCAGATAGAGAAAAACAAATACTGCAGGATCTTACTTATACATGGAATCTCAAAAACCCACAAAAGCGGAGAGTAGAGTGGTAGATGCCAAGGGCTGGGGCTGGGGCAGGGGGGTGGGGGAAATGGGGAGGTAGATGTTGGTCAAAGGGTACAAACTTCCAGCTATAAGATGAAGAACTTCTGGAGATCCAAATTATGGAATGATAATCATAGCTAATAATACTGTAGCATATACTTGAAATTTGCTAAGAGAGTACATTTAAATTTCTCACCAAAAAAAAAAAAAGATAATTACGTGAGGTGATGGATGTGTTAATTCGCTTGATTGTGGTAATTATTTCACAAGTCATCATGCTGTAAACCTTAGATATATAAGATTTCTGTTTGTCAATTAACCTCACTAAGGCTCTAGTAAGAGTCCCCCTTAACAGGACTGGGGGTGGGCTCAGATGCGTTTTTACTGCCTTCTCCGTGTCAAGCTTTATTCTGGGCACGTGTGTGCATTATTTCCTTATTTCTTCAAAAGAACTTTATCGCTAAAAGGACCAGAGGCTCCAAGCGGCTAAGAAGGAAGGAAACAGTTGGTGTTACTGGGGATAAGAGTGTATACTATGAACACAAACTGCCTCTCATTCACTTATTCATTCTTTAAAGACACTCATGTAGCACTTACAGATACATTATTCTGTGTTTTTAAACGGACACTTACTCATTTAATCCCCATAACAGCCTGATGAAGTAGGGCCTACGATCATTCCCATTTTACAGGTGAGAAAACTGAGGCCCGGAAGGATGAAGTAACTTGTTTAAGGTCACACAGCTATGGCTCGAATACAAACTAAGGAATGTTTGCTCCAAATCCACATTCTTTACCACGAAAATATGCTGCTAGTGTTTGAATCTACCTGGTCGTGGGCCTCATGGGACCTACTATGCAATACATGCTGTATGTTATTTGTTGTTTACCTGAAATTCAGATTTCACTGGGAGTCCCATGTTTTTATTTGCTAAATCTGGCAACCCTAGGGAGACTTAAATTGCTAATGCTACTAACTCAGCAAAACGGTTAAAAAAAAAAGTCTTAGCTTGAGAGAAAAAGGCAGTTTTTCAACCTAGAAAAGAATTAGTTCAGTTAGAAGAGAAAATGGGGGGAAGGCACCTCCAAGGATAAAAGTGGAATTTATAGATGGTGCAGTTTGATAGATGTGTCAAGTTACATGGAAAGGCTATTGAAAATTGTGAAAAGAATTAGATACAGGTTCAAGGAACACTATGTGGATGGAAATAAAACATACAATTATTGATCCTAGGGAAAATAAATAGAAAAATCGTATGTAGGTACATTATAATGCTCAGGTGTGAATAATATTTGCACAGTCATAATAATGACTTAACCCAAAAGCACAAAATAGGGAGAATATTGATTTAACCCAAAAGCATAAAATAGGGAGGAATCCAGTATTAATGCACCCTGAGAGCTCTTGACTTACGATTTAATGCAAGACACCACATCGGGATCTAATATATGGCATGGTGATTATAGCTAATAATACTGTAATATATACTTGAAAGTTGCTAAGAGACTAGATCTTCAGTGTTCTCACCACTAAAAAGAAATAGCAACTATGTGTCCGGCTAGAGGTGTCAGCTAGTACTATGGTGGTAACCATCCTGCAACAGAAAAATGTCTCAAATCAACAGTTACACGTACACCATGTTACATGTCAATTACATCTCTATGAAACTGGAAAAAAGCGAGAGCCCCCTTCTAGCACACAGCTCCCACCACTCCAAAAGGAAACCTCATACCCGTTACAATCACTCCCCAATCCCCGCTCCTCCCGGTACCCGCCACCCCCCTCCCCCATCTACTGTCTCTGGACGGATTGATCCATCCTGGATGTTTCATATAAATGGAATCATACAATCATGGCCTTTTCTGGCTGGCTTCTTTCACTTCAATTACATGCATGTGTGTCTTTGAAAAAAAAATTATGACAAAAGAAAGCGAACACCTGAAACTAACACGTTGTTAATCAACTATACCCCCAACATAAAATAAAAATTAAAAAAAAAGAAAGCCAATGCATGCAAGTTTCTCATCCGGTGCCCAGCACGCAGGAAGTGTGGATTCATGCTGAGGTCCTGGTGACTGACCCTTTGCTTCTTTCCTCAGGCCTGTGTCTGGGGCAGGTGATACAGGCTCAGAAAGGTGAGTCCAGATCCCTCTTCTGGGTTCAGCCAGCGAGAGGGCAGAAGCGGGTGGGAGAGCCCAGGAGGAGGCTCTGTCGGAAGCTGACCTCTGCTAGACTCTGCTTCCCTTCCAGGCCTGCTGCCCAAGCCTTCCCTCCAGGCCCGGCCCAGCTCCCTTGTGCCCCTGGGGAAGCCGGTGACCATCAGCTGCCAGGGCCCTCCAGGCGCGGACTTGTACCGCCTGGAGGAACTGATATCCCGGAAGTATTTGGACCAGGCGGAGCTCTCCATCTCGGCCATGGAACAACGCTTCGTCGGACGCTACCGCTGCTCCTATCAGAGCGGGACCAGCTGGTCTCCCCCCAGCAACCAGCTGGAACTGGTTGCTACTGGTAACTGGGCGTGGGGTGCGGCTGGATTTGTAGCCGCAGGGCTGCGTGGTCCTCAGTTCTGGGCTCAGACAGTAGGGGTTATGGTGACCGTAAATCCAAAGTCCCAATCCAGAGTCCCAGAGGGGTTGGGCTTAGGGTGGGGCAAGCGAGGCATTGGCTTTAAGTGCTAAATTTAGGTGCCAAAAAACTCAGTAATCAACATAAGTAATACGTTAATGCAATATCTTAAAAAAAAACAACCCCAAACCCAAATCAATGCAAAAACATCCACGGTGTACACAATACCGCAATTTTAAGTAAAGACAAATCCCAGGAATGACGTTCCAAGCCACATCCAAACCTGACACAAGAGGAAAAATGCGTACCCCTCTAGCCACATTTATGAATTGAAAAAATAAATTTATTTCTTTATTGGCTGCACTGTGCGGCATGCGGGAGCTTAGTTTCCTGACTAGGGAGCCAGCCCATGCCGCCTGCAGTGGAAGCACGGAGTCCTAACCACCGGACCGCCAGGGAAGTCCCACGTGTATGCCTTTTTATTTTTATTTTTTGATGGAATAAAATCTTCTCAGCATATCCTTTTCTAGTTAATGCATTTTTAAATGATTATTTTCTGAAGTGGCTTCAAAAAATATTGAGTTTGCTTCCATCAAAGCCAGGAGAGTAAAATGAAAATGAATTCTGTTTATTTTTTGTATAAATAAAATATTTAAACTTAAAATAATGTGGCGAGTTTTAGTAATCTACTTTTAAACTTTTCAGTCTTTTTTCAGCTATGTTCATAACGTGGAAAAAAATGAACCGTAAAAAGCCGTAAAAACGTTTTGAGCCTTTTGCCTCCAATTATCGGGCAACTTTCACTGTTGTGAGTACCGTGTGCCAGGCGTGGATTGGGATGCTCTGTGGTGGTAATAATAGCAAGTTATATAGCAGAGTAGGTCCATGTTTCAGACTTCAGCGTGGCTCCCCTGGGCACAGGTGGATTCTGTCTTTGTTTAAAATCTTGATATTTTGTTTCCTGTACATGTGTTTGCATTCATTTTTATTTTAAAATTTGCATAAAAATAATATTTATCTTGATGACTGAAGGTTTTTTTTTTTTATTTCATCCGAAGAGAGTGCCTGGCTTGCCTCACCCTAACTCCTGACTACTTGAGGTACAGTGGTCCACCAGTGTGCCTTGGGGGCTGACTCAAATACTATCTTTTTTTAATTTTATTTTTTATTTTTAAAAGAAGGTAGCTTATTTATTTGTTTATTTATTGGCCTCACCACGCAGCATGGGGGACCTTAGCTCCCCCACCAGGGATCAAACGTGCGCCCTTGCACTGGAAGTGCAGAGTCTTAACCACTGCACCGCTAGGGAAGTCCCCCATCAAATACTATCTTCTCATTATTTTCCTCACCACCCTACTTAAAATTCCATCTCGATTTAAAATGGCACTCATCATTATCTGGTATGCCACGCATTTACTTATCTTTTTTTTTCTTAACTTATGTTTATTTATTTATTTTTGGCGGTGTCGGGTCTATCGTTGCTGCTCACGGGCTCTCGAGTTGCCGCGAGCAGGGGCTACTCTTCATTGTGGTGCCTGGGCTTCTCAGTGCGCTGGGTTCTCTTGTTGCGGAGCCCGGGCTCTAGGCGTGCGGGCTTCAGTAGTTGTGGCACGTGGGCTCAGTAGCTGTGGCTCGTGGGCTCTAGAGCACAGGCTCGGTAGTTGTGGCGCACAGGCTTAGTTGCTCTGTGGCATGTGGGATCTTCCCGGACCAGGGCTGGAACCCGTGTCTCCTGCATTGGCAGGCAGATTCTTAACCACTGCGCCACCGGGGAAGCCCTACTTATCTATTAGCTGTTGGCTATTCTTTCTTCCTGATGGGATTTTTTTTTTTTTTTTTTCTGACGGGATTTTTATTTCTAGAGACTAATACATAATAGTTGCTCAGAGGAAAAAATTGTTGAATGAATGAATGAGCCATAATTATCAGGCAACTTTGGCTGTTGTGAGTATGGCTTTCCAGGCGTGGCTTGTGACACTCCATGATGATAATAATAATATCAAATTACATAGTAGGATGGGTTCGCCTTTAGGAGCAGACAGCCTGGAGCCAACCTCCGTGATTGCAAATTTCAGCTCCCCCACTTATACTATCTTGTGACCTCGGACAAGTGATTCAGCATTGTGGACTTTCGTTTCATGTATAAAGTGGGGATATTTATAGGAATGAATGCATAGGTCTTTGTGAGGGTTCAGTGAATTGATAAATGGCATGGTCTCGGAACAGCACCTGGAATCTGGCACTCTAATACGTTTACAATATAACTATTGTATACTGTAATACAAGCTTACGGTATAATATCAGGTTAAGCTAGTTTGTTACTACCATTATATTTTGGGTGCTTGCTATGCACTCCGTATTCTGTTAAATGCTTAATACATATTGTTTCATCCAGTCATTCCCGTTTTATAGTAGAGAACACGGAGGCACAGGTATAGGGGGAGATTCGTCCAGCCCCTAAGCTGCAAAACCAGGATTTGAGCCTGGGTACCGTCATGTCACTCCTGTCATGCTCCCTTAACCACTTTGTGAGCTGGTGGTGGGAAGAGTAGCTTCTCTAGGCTGGATACAGCTGGAAAGTTCCCTAGCCTGTGAAGAGGTGGGGGAACCTTCCCATCCCCACAGCTGAGACACTGGCCACCATCTTTATTTATTTATTTATTTTCAGTTTTAATATTTTTTTAATGGTTTACAATGGTGTGTTAATTTCTGCTGTACAGCAAAGTGATTTGGTTATATATATACTATTTATTAAAATATTCTTTTCCATTATGGTTTATCATAGGATATTGAATATACTTCCCTGTGCTATACAGTAGGACCTTGTTGTTTATCCATTCTGTATATAAAAGCTTACATCTGCTAACCCAACCTCCTACTCCATCCCTCCCCTAGCCCCTTCCCCCTTGGCAACCACCAGTCTGTTCTCTATGTCTGTGAGTCTGTTTTTGTTTCATAGATATGTTCATTTGTGTCATATTTTAGATTCCACATATAAGTGATACCATGTGGTATTTGTCTTTCTCTTTCTGACTTACTTCACTTAGTATGATAATCTCTAGTTACATCCAGGTTGCTGCAAATGGCATTATTTCATCCCTTTTTATGGCTGAGTAGCACTCCATTGTATATATGTACCACATCTTCTTTATCCATTCATCTGTTGATGGACATTTAGGTTGTTTCCATGCTTTGGCTTTTGTGAGTAATGCTGCTATGAACATAGGGGTGCATGTATCTTTTTGAATTAGAGTTTTGTCCGGCTATATGCCCAGGCGTGGGATTGATGGATCATATAGTAATTCTATTTTTAGTTTTCTAAGGAACCTCCGTACTGTTTTCCACAGGGGCCACCATCTTTAATACCAGAGTTTTCTTCTCTCCCAGGAGTTTTCACCAAGCCCTCGCTCTCAGCCCAGCCCAGCACGGCAGTGGCCCCAGGAGTGGACGTAACTCTACGGTGTCACAGCCAGTATAGTTTTGACCAATTTGCTCTGTACAAGGAGGGGGACACTGGGCCCTACAAGACACCTGAAAGGTGGTACCAGGCTGATTTTCCCATCACCACGGTGACTGCTGCCCACAGTGGGACCTACCGATGCTACAGCTTTTCCAGCAGATCTCCATACCTGTGGTCGGCCCCCAGCGACCCCCTGGAGCTCGTGGTCACAGGTTAGGGGTGCAGACCAAACCTTTCCCCCCAGCCTTCACAGGCCCTGGTGGAAGCTCCAAGGGGAGGGAGCAATAGGCATGAAGAAAGTGGGAGGGCAGGAGAAGACAGAGGCTTTGGAGGGTGTATGAGTGTCTGAGTGCTGCTGTAACAAATCACCATGAATTCACTGGTTTAAAATATCACAGATTTATTACCTTACAGTTCTGGAGGTCAGAAGTCAAAAAGGGGTCCTGCGGGGATAAAACAAAGGTGTCAGCCAGCCTTCTTTCTGGAGACTCAAGGGGAGGTTTCTGGTGCCTCTTCCAGCTTCTAGAGGTGCCTACGTCTCTTGGCTTCCATGGTCCATTGCTCCATCATCAAAGTCAGCAACATAGCATCTTCTAATCTGTCTCTGACTCTTCCTCCTTCCTGCCTCTCTCTTATGCTTTTAAGGACCCTTGTGATTGGCCCCACCCAGGTAGTCCAGGGTAATCTCCCCAGCCCAAGATTCTTTTCAAAAAATTTTTTATTGAAGTATAGTTGAGTTACAATGTTGTGTTAGTTTCAGGTGTACGGCAAAGTGAATCAGTTATACATATACATATATGCAGTCTTTTATTTTATTTTTATTCTTTAAAATTTTGTTTCTTCCTTTTTCCTTTTTTTTTTTGGCCGCATTGCGTGGCATGAGGGAGCTTTAGTTCCCCGACCAGGGATCAAACCTGTGCCCCCCTGCAGTGGATGCATGGACCCCTGGACCACCAGGGAATTCCCTACTTTATTTTATTAATTAATTAATTTATTTTTAGGCCGGGCCATGCAGCGTGTGGGATCTTAGTTCTCTGAGCAGGGATCGAATCTGCGCCCCCTGCATTGGGAGTGTGGAGTCTTAACCACTGGACCACCAGGGAGGTCCCTTATTTTTATTTAAAAATTTTTTTTTATATTTTATATTGGAGTATAGTTGATTAACAATGTTGTGTTAGTTTCAGGTGTATGACAAAGAGATTCAGGTATACATATACGTATATCCACTCTTTTTAAGATTCTTTTCCCACACATTACAGAGTACTGAGCAGAGCTCCCTGTGCTATACAGTAGGTCCTTATTTGTTGTCTGTTTTGTACATAGTAGGGTGTAGGCATCGATCCCAATCTCCCAATTTGTCCCTCCCCCGCTTTTCCCCCGGTAACCATAAGTTTGTGTTCTATGTCTGTGACTCTATTTCTGTTTTGTAAATAAGTTCATTTGTACCCTTTTTTTAAGATTCCACATATGAGCGATACCTTGTGATGTTTGTCTTTCTCTGTCCTGCTTACTTCGCTCAGTGTGACAATCTCTAGATCCATCCATGTTGCTGCGAATCAGCCCAAGATTCTGAATCATATCTGCAAAGTCCCTTTTGCCATGGAAGGTGCCACAGTCACTGGTTCTGGGGATTAGGATACTGTCATATTTGGGAGGCCATTATTCTGGGTATACACACTAAGAAAAATAAATTTTATTTATTTATCTATTTATTTATTTTTGCGGTACCTGGGCCTCTCACTGTTGTGGCCTCTCCCATTGCGGAGCACAGGCTCTGGACGCGCAGGCTCAGCGGCCATGGCTCACGGGCCCAGCCGCTCCGCGGCATGTGGGATCTTCCCGGACCGGCACACGAACCCGCATCCCCTGCATCGGCAGGCGGACTCCTAACCACTGCGCCACCAGGGAAGCCCTAAATTTTATTTTAAAAAAATTTTTGGTCATGCTGTGCAGCTTGTGGGATCTTAGTTCCCCAACCAGGGATTGAACCCATGCCCTCAGCAGTGAAAGCACAGAGTCCTAACCTCTGGACTGCCAGGGAATTCCCAAGAAAAAAATGTTCATTGCAGCTATGTTTACAATAGCCAGGAGATGGAAACAACTTTAGTGTCCATCATCGGATGAATGGATAAAGAAGATGTGGCACATATATACAATGGAATATTACTCAGCTATAAAAAGAAACGAAATTGAGCTATTTGTAATGAGGTGGATGGACCTAGAGTCTGTCATACAGAGTGAAGTAAGTCAGAAAGAGAAAGACAAATACCGTATGCTAACACATATATATGGAATTTAAGGGGAAAAAAATGTCATGAAGAACCTAGGGGTAAGACAGGAATAAAGACACAGACCTACTAGAGAATGGACTTGAGGATATGGGAGGGGGAAGGGTAAGCTGGGACAAAGTGAAAGAGTGGCATGGACATATATACACTATCAAACGTAAAATAGATAGCTAGTGGGAAGCAGCCGCATAGCACAGGGAGATCAGCTCGGTGCTTTGTGACCACCTAGAGGGGATAGGGAGGGTGGGAGGGAGGGAGACGCTAGAGGGAAGAGATATGGGAACATATGTATATGTATAGCTGATTCACTTTGTTATAAAGCAGAAACTAACACACCATTGTAAAGCAATTATACTCCAATAAAGATGTAAAAAAAAGAAATTTTAACACTATGAATAATGCCTTGTGACTTGTCGAGGTAAAAAAAAAAAAAATCCACAAGCAAGCAGCAAGGGTGGTGCGAGGGGAAAGCGGGGCTGTGTTTTATTCCTTCGGCAGTTCCCTTTTCTCCCCACATGGGATGCCTGTCTTCCCCAGATGTATCCCATAGTTTCTGTCTCCTCACCTGCTACCCAGGAGGCAAGAGCCCGGTTTGTTCCCAGGGAAGGCAGGTAAGTAAGACGGCAGGTCACAGAGATCCAGAAGAAAGGAAAGCACTGAGGTTCGAGAAGCAGGGAAGGCAGCTGCAGGGAGTGTCATTAATCAGCCCCAGAATGTGCTAGGTGTGCCTTTCAAATGCGATTTAACACCCACGACAGTCCAATGATGGAAGCATCTTTATTTTTATTTTCCAGGTGAGGAAACTGGGTTTGCTCCGGATCCATACCTAACAGAGCACAGAACTCTCTCTCTTTTCTTTTTCTGATTTCTCAGGGACCTCTTTTACCCCCAGCTGGTTGCCTACAGAACCACCTTCCTCTGTGACAGGTAAGTTCTGGAGGATTCACCCTGGTTTCCGTGGTATAAGGCACATGGACCCCCTTTTCTTTCTCCTCTTTGTCTAGATTTCTCAGTTCATTTCATTTGCCTCTTTCACAGATTCGCTTTATTTTAAAAATTCCTTATTTCTGCTTGTAAAGAAGGTATAATAAATGTATAGATGTGACTATCCCCTCCTCTCTCCAGCCTTTCGGGGATGGTTTATGATGTCTAACCTGTAGAAGAATAAGCAGGGTGGCTTGTAAAATTGTAGATTCCTGGGCTCCAGTTCTGAGTCTCTGATTCCATTGATCAGTGGTTCTCAAACTGTAGTGGGCTTGAGAATCACCTAGAGAGCTTATACAGGACAGATTCCTAGACCCGTAGAGTTTCTGATTCAGAGGGTCTGGGGTGGGGTCCAATACTTTTCAAGTTCCCAGGGGTTGCTGATGCTGCTGGTCTGGGGATGCTACTTTGAGAACCACTGCACTATCTTTTGTGTGAGCCATGGTCTTCCCAATTTTCATGGCATCTCAGCTGCTTCCGGCGGTATCGGATGTCAGCCTGTGTCTTAAGAAATAGTACGCTAGGTCTTCCCTGGTGGCGAGTGGTTAAGAATCCACCTGCCAATGCAGGGAACATGGGTTCAAGCCCTGGTCCGGGAAGATCTCACATGCCGCGGAGCAACTAAGCCCGTGCGCCACAACTACTGAGCCTGCGCTCTAGAGCTCGTGCTCCACAGCAAGAGAAGCCACCGCAATGAGAAGCCCGCGCACAGCAACGAAGGGTAGTCCCCGCTCGCCGCAGCTAGAGAGAGCCCGCACATAGCAACAAAGACCCAGTGCAGCCAAAAATAAATAAATAAAATAAATCTAAAAAAAAGAAAGAAATAGTATGCTAGGCTGTGACATCTCAAAATGACACCTGACCCCTCATTTCTTATTAAGCCACTCAGAAGTAGAAGGCAGTATATTTTGGGCTTTTTGAGTTTGTCTTTCCTCTGTGTCTGGGCAGTGTGTGTTAGAGAAATGGGTTCCAGGGAGACTGGATATCTGAGAAGGGGTATGGAGAGTAGGGACTTACTGGGCAAACCTGGCATTACCCGGTTCCTTATAATCTTCTTGCTTAGAATTCTCAGAAGCCTCCAAGAAACTGAACCACTCACTCGTGAACGAAGTTGCCACCACTGGTGAGTAGCCAGGCGCCCACTGCCCAGCAGAAAGGAGTTGGAGGATTGGGCTCTCTTCCATCATCTCAGGCTGTAGGCTTTTTTTTTCCTTTTAATTTTTAAAAATTTTACCATGTTGTGTTTCTACTGTACAGAAAAGTGAATCAGCTGTACATATACATATAATCCCCTCTTTTTTTGGATTTCCTTCCCATTTAGGTCACCACAGAGCACTGAGTAGAGTTCCCTGTGCTCTACAGTAGGTTCTCATTAGTTATATATTTTATACACAGTATCAGTAGTGTATATATGTCAATCCCCCTCTCCCAATTCATCCCACCCCACCCCCGCTTCCCACCTTGGCGTCCATACATTTGTTCTCTACGTCTGTGTCAGGCTGTAGGCTTTTAATCTGCTTCTCAAAACCACCTGATTCTTCCCAGGAAAGTCCTGGGTTTGAAGATGAGGATGGGATGGAGATGGGCTCTGAGCTTGGGGGCAGAAGAGTGTTCTGGGTAATGTGGCTCTTTCCAAGATGGCGGCACCAAGGCTATCATGGGAAGGCCATTGCTCGTCCCTACACATTGCTCTTCTGACTTGGCTCTGATCCATGTGTGTAATCTCGTTCCCATTGCTTCCAGGCAGAGCCCATGCTTCAGCTCCAAATAGATCATAGTTACCTGGACACAGTACATTTTTCTTATTCCTCCAGTCCAGTGCAAATATGCTTCCTTTATGTTGCCATTCTCTTTGCCCTTGGCTTCCCCAGAAAAAAGTCTCCATTTCCCCCAAGATGGAAAACCTTTGACAGATCCCCAGAGGACAGGTTAGATATCTCCACTGCGTCCACACAGCTCTAGCTTTTTTTAGGTTCCTGATGCCAGCAGGGTCTTTCTAAGACCCTGATGAGATTCCCCTTCACCCTCTGTTCAAAACCTTTCTGGGTTCCCAGTCACTCTCAGGACAGATGGGAAAACTGACTCATACATGTGAAGTCGTTTGCCTGAGCCCCTGCATCTAATAAGTGATGGGTCTGGGGTTCAAATTGGAACACCCTGACTCTACAGTTCATGCTCTTCTTATAACCCTGGAATTCCAGCTCCCAAGTGCATGTGTTCAGGATAGCGGTAGAAGCAGGGGTAGGAGAAGAGATGGTTCCACCCCTTTACACTTATCCTTTTTGTTTCCCAGAAACTTCTAGGAATATCACCATCCTTCCAAAGGAGTCAGACCCTCCAACTGGTGAGCAAGTGTCCTTCTCTGGACCAACTTCCTTTCCCCGTCCCATGTCTTTACCCAAAGCTGGCTGCTTTCCCTACACAGAAGCTGCAGCTCTGTGATCTTGGGTTCTGGTGTGTAAAGTATGAAGTGGAGGGGGACTGTTAGCGTGTGGAGCTCCGAACTGGGCAGGGATCAGGTGTGAAGGTGACCTTCTCAAAGGTCAGAGAAAGAACGATAAATTTCATCTCTCTCCCCACCCGTTAAACCGTCTCCTGATCCACAGTTAGCCAAATAACCAGGTAGTGTCTGTGTGTGGGGTGAGGCTGTATCAGAGGCCTGCGAGGGGGTGTATGGAAGAGGTGATACTTAGACAATTGGGCTTATCTAATCCTAACCCTTGGTGAGGAGGAGAGGAACCTTCCAGAAAGGAGACTGGCATCCTAGCTAGCCGGGAGTAACAAGAGTCTCAGATGAGGGATACGGCTATGAGAAACCCAGTATGCGTGTGGGTCTTGGAGAAGGGCTTTTTTGTTTTGCTGCATGTGAGATCTTTATTAAAAAACTGATTATTTACTTACTTATTTTTTTTCTTTTTTTTTGGGTTGCGTCAGGTCTTAGCTGCGGCACGCGGGGTCTTTGTTGAGGCATGCGGGTTCTTTCATTGTGGTGCGAGGGCTTCTCTCTAGTTGCGGCGTGCAGGGTTTCTCTCTCTAGTTGTGTCACTCGGGCTCCAGGGCGCGTGGGCTCTGTAGTCGTGACACGTGGGCTTAGTTGCCCCACGGCATGTCGGATCTTAGTTCCCTGACTGGAGATCGAACTTGGGCCCCCTGTGGAGATGGGCTTTTATCATCTGCTCCTGTCTCTCTTGTTCCTCCAGGTCTTGCCTTCCAGTATTACACTAAGAGCAATCTGGTCCGGATATGCCTTGGGGCCGTGATTCTAATACTCCTGGTGGGGCTTCTGGCAGAAGATTGGCACAGCCGAAAGAAACCCCTGATGCACCGGGTCAGAGCTGTCCACAGGCCGCTCCCACCCCTCCCTCAGACCCAGAAGTCACACAGTTGTCAGGATGGGGGTCGACCAGATGATCGTAACTGAGGATCCCATCATTAGAATCCCAAGGCTTGGTTGTATCTAAGAGATAGGTCATGGGAGTGGGGAGGGGACTTGGTGTGGAGTGCGAGAGTAAAAGGATAGAGCCTACAGCTGTGGAAAAGGAGGGCGGCGGCGGGGGATGTTCTTCTCGGTGCCCCATCAAGGAGTTGAGTCAGTGTCTATTTGGCTGGATGTCCTAGGACTCTCTTTGTTTGGGATGGAAGGAATCTAGTGGATGCCATAGTCTCCTCACTGATATCTTGCTCATTGTGGACCTTGTGTCACCTCACCTGGGCCATCACACTTATCTCTTTCTTCAACCTTCCCTAATACGAGTTTCAGATCGACTTCTAATATTCCCACCTCTCACAGCTGACCTCTTCTATCCTTTGCACAAAACTCTCCCACGTTTCCCCCGTGCACACCCCGTGCTTTTTTTTCTTTTCTTTTTTTTTTAACTGGCGTATAGTTGATGTACAATGTTGTGTTAGTTTCTGGTGTACAGCAAAGTGAATCAGTTCTGTGCTTTTTTTCTTGATTATCCCCAAACCTAACCCTTGCTCTAGCCCTATCTTAAGCTGTAGTCTGAAAAATCTCCTTTTGTTTCTCGAGATATGCCTGGTTCTTTCAGGCTTTGGGGCATTCTGTTCTTTCCCCTTAGAATATAATAATAATTATAACCAACATGCCAGTGGCTCGCCTTTATATTAGAAAAAAAGTCCAAAGTCCTAACTAAGTTTGTGCTAAAGGCTAGAATATGTAAATCCATAGAGATAGAAAACAGAGTGGTTGGTTGACAGGGGTTGAGGGGAGAAAGGAATGGGAGTAATTACATAATCAGTAATTTTTTTTTTTTGTGGTACGCGGGCCTCTCACTGCTGTGGCCTCTCCCGTTGCGGAGCACAGGCTCCGGACGCGCAGGCTCAGTGGCCATGGCTCACGGGCCCAGCCCCTCCGCGGCAGGTGGGATCTTCCCGGACCGGGGCACGAACCCGCGTCCCCTGCATCGGCAGGCGGACTCTCAACCACTGCGCCACCAGGGAAGCCCTAAGTGTGAGTTTTGAAAAGAGGATGAAATGTGACTTTTTACACCGTGAAGGAGAAGTATATTTTCAGGGTTTGTGTTGTATGTGTGTGTATAGAAGCATCAAAGTGCCAGGTACTTTTTATAAATAGTAAGTTGACACATAGCAAGATGTGATTTCACTTCCCATTGGCTTAGGCTGATTGATAAGGGCAAACATAATATTACACAGTTTAATTTATTTTCAAGGGAGACAGAAAGAAAAGTTGACAACAGTTATCAAGGTTTTTCTCCTATGTTTTGAGTAAAAATATCCAGAACGTCTCTGGCCAAAGACCTTTCAGTTTCAGCAAATCAGGGCAAAATAGAAAACACTTCTTATACACACACACACACACACACACACACACACACTGTGTGAGGTGATGGATGTGTTAGTTTGATGGCGGTGGTCATTTCACAATGTAAATGTATAACAAAATATCACACTGTACACCTTAAATATATAAAATTTCTCTTTGTCAATTATATCACAATAAAGCCGGAAAAAAAGCAGACTCATGTAATAAAGCAAAATGTAAATATTTCTAGGGAAACCAAAGAAATAAAATCAGAAATTTAAAATCTCCCTCGGTAACTCCCACTTCTAGCTATCCCAGGTGTATCCGACCAAATGTCTCACTGAGAATAACTATGATAAACATTGGATTAAAATCACACAGCTGTATCTGTCACTTATATATCAGCCAAGGCTACAAGATCCCCCTAATGTCTGATGAATCCTGGTGTGCAGCATTGGGAGGATATGACCTCCTTCTACTGTTAGAGAAGAATTTTATTGGAGAGAGGTTTTAATATCTTTCTGTTCTGGGTTTATCTGCCCTGATAGTTCGGAGACTTTTGTCAAGCTCTGCAATGTCTTTGGACTTCATTTCTCAATAGTATAGTTGAAATATTGTCCTTTTCACAGATGTGTGGTGGAGATTTCACATGTTTAATTATGTAGAGAACCTACTGTGACCTGGAGAATGTCCTTGACATTAGTTAATTCTCGTTTCTGTCTTCTTTATTCCTTTAACTCCTTTCCTCTCCCCATCTCTGTCCCTCACCCTTTCCCTCTATTTCTCCAATTTAAAATAGAAAGTTGAGAATAACAGACAACAGCAAGGACCAGCAACCTGTGGCCAGTGGCTGAATCTGGCCCACCACTCGTTTTTGTCAATAAAGTTTTATTGGAACACAGCCCATTCACTATATATTGTCTGTGGCTGCTTTCTTTCTGCAATGGCAGAATTGAGTAGTTGCTACGGATAATATATTTCCTGCAAAATTGAAAGTATTTACTATCTGGCTTTGCAGAAAACGTTTGCTGACCCCTGGTTAAGAGTATGTGCTCTAGGGCTTCCCTGGTGGCGCAGTGGTTGAGAATCTGCCTGCCAATACAGGGGACACAGATTGGATCCCTGGTCCGGGAGGATCCCATTTGCTGCAGAGCAACTAAGCCCCGTGCTCTACAACTACTGAACCTGTGCTCTAGAGCCCGTGAGCCACAACTACTGAGCCCACGTGCTGCAACTACCGAAGCCCACGTGCCTAGAGCCCGTGCTCTGCAACAAGAGAAGCCACCGCAGTAAGAAGCCCGCGCACCTCAACAAAGAGTAGCCTCCACTCGCGGCAAGTAGAGAAAGTCCGTGTGCAGCAGCAAAGACCCAACGCAGCCAAAAATAAATAAATTTATTAAAAGAAAAAAAAAAGAGTATGTGCTCTAGATTTTGACTGCCTTTCACACTCTCTGTTTCAGGTGTACAAAACAGTTATGATAATAGTAATACCTGCCTCATTATTGTTTGAGAATTGAATGAGATAATATATGCAATGGGCTTAGAATGTACGTGACATGTTATCATCACTAAATTTTATGGTTTAAAAAAATTGAAGTAGGGGCTTCCCTGGTGGCGCAGTGGTTGAGAGTCTGCCTGCCGTTGCAGGGGACATGGGTTCGTGCCCCGGTCCGGGAAGATCCCACATGCCGCGGAGCGGCTGGTCCCGTGAGCCATGGCCGCTGAGCCTGCGCGTCCGGAGCCTGTGCTCCGCAACGGGAGAGGCCACAACAGTGAGAGGCCCAGGTACCGCAAAAAAAAAAAAAAAAAAAAAAAAAAAAAATTGAAGTAGAGTTGATTTAAAATATTGTTAGTTTCCGGTGTACAGCATAGTGATTTAGTTATTTTTTTCTGATTATATTCCATTATAGGTTCTTACAAGATATTACAAGCCACAGGCTATTTTCCAGTCATAGAGCCTGGAGAGTCCTCAGGTTTTCAAATTTTTTTCCTTGAAAAACACTGGCTCTCAAGGAGGCAAAATGAGTTAAAATTAATACCTATAAGAATTGATACAAAATAAGTGACATGGATGCACACTTAAATGTCAACAGTAACTAATACCATCAACTGTAGAACAAATGAACTTGACCATTGTGATAGATACATTTTAGTTAACATGGAATATGGATGCATTTCAATATCCTTGGTGTGATGGAGTCAGCTAATTGCACCTGTGTCAGTGGTTCTCAACCAGGGGTGATTTTTGTTCCCCAGGGGACATCTGACAAAGTTCGGAGACATTTTTTGTTGTCAGAACTGGATGGTGCTACTGGCATCTAGTGGGTGGAGACCAGGGATGTTGCTAAACATCCTATCGTGCACAGGACAGCTCCCCATAACAAAGAATCATCCATCTCAAAATATTGCTAGGTGCCAAGGTTGAAAAACCTGACCTAGTTGGTCTGGGAGAGAGATTGCACATTAGAATGGAGACAGGCTGGGGAATCCCCTGGTGGTACAGTGGTTAAGAATCTGCCTTCCAATGCAGGGGGCGTGGATTCGATCCCTGGTCGGGGAACTAAGATCCCACACGCTGCGTGGTAAGGCCAAAAATTAAAAATAAATAAATAAAAGATAGTAAACAGCAATTTTTAAAAATTAAAAAAATTACAAGAATTGAGATGGGCTGGGACCTGGGACCCTTTGCTGCAATGCTTGCACCTGGACTCCTCGAGCAACAAAATACAAAGAAACTACGTGGGACTAAAAATAACTGCGTGCCTGCACAGCTGGAGCGATGTATGAACAGTAAGATACAAAAAGGCCACAAACCAACTGCAATTTCTGATTGCAAAAACAGGGGGTTGGGAGCAAAAGCAGGGTACTGAGCATGCCCCCTGCACAAAACACCACCTCATGGGTGGGCAAACCACCTAAGCACCCCCTCCAGCCCGACCGCCTGGACACACCCCTACCCTCTCCCCATATAAGGAGAGAGCTCACCCCCCTCCCCCTGCCTTGGGGAGCAAGCCAGCAAGGGAACGTGAAGTTTGTTCTCTCTCCCCCCAGCTGCAGCAAGTGCACCAATAAAACCTTGCACGAATTTCTTGTCTGGCCTCTGATCAATTTCTATTGCTTGGGGAAGGTCAAGAACCCTGGTCAGTAGCAGAATCACCTGGGGGGCTTTTGAAGGCTTCTGGCTTCTTAAAGCCCACCCCAGACCAATTCAAGTAGAATGACCAAGGATTGGACCTGGGTAATTTCAATGTGAGTCTCACTTTAAAGATTGAGAACCACCGGTTGACCATTATAAGGAGAGCCACTTCACCCTGGGCAGGAAGTCCTGCCCTCCTGCCAGGTCCCATGGGCCAATCGCAGAGTGCGGGCTGGTAGAAGAATTTGTCTTGGTGGAGGTTTTGCTTTGCGTGAGGTAACCCACAGGTTGCAACTGAGTCGTAGCCGAAGGGAGGTGAGTACCTATTGTTGTACCTGTTTCTCTGTGTGATCTCTTAACTCAGTGGCAATTATTGGTGGAGTCTCTAGCACAGAATGTTGCAAGCTTGAATGGCGGCGTGAGGCTTTGAGAAGGTGTTTGCAGGCCTCAAGTTGAGCTCTCTCTTTATAAGGAGGAGACGAGATTTGGAGGGGGGACAGCTGCCAATGATTTCATGTGTAACTTTTTTCTTTTTTTTTTTGCGGCACGCGGACCTCTCACTGCTGTGGCCTCTCCCGTTGCGGAGCACAGGCTCCGGACGCGCAGGCTCAGCGGCCATGGCTCACGGGCCCAGCCGCTCCGCGGCATGTGGGATCTTCCCGGACCGGGGCACGACCCCGTGTTCCCTGCATCGGCAGGCGGACTCCCAACCACTGCGCCACCAGGGAAGCCCCCAATGCTATTTTTGTTTTGTTTTTGTTTTGTTTTTTTTTTGCGGTACGCGGACCTCTCACTGTTGTGGCCTCTCCCGCTGCGGAGCACAGGCTCCGGACGCGCAGGCTCAGCGGCCACGGCCCATGGGTCCAGCCGCTCCGCGGCATGTGGGATCTTCCCGGCCCGGGGCACGACCCCGTGTTCCCTGCATCGGCAGGCGGACTCCCAACCCCTGCGCCACCAGGGAAGCCCCCCCAATGCTATTTTTAAGTGTTTCTTTAGGGTATGATTTCCATCTTGCAAAACCCACCCATTTTAAGTCTACAGCGACTTTTAGCAGACTTACAACAGAGTTGTGCAACCATAAGTATAACCCAATTTCAGGACGTTTCCATCACCCCAAAGGGATCCCTCAGGCCCACCTGCGGTACCTTTGCATTCCCATTGTAATTTCGAGCAGAGGACTACTGTGTCAGAGCCTCAGTCTTGCATCTATAATTTGGGATGGTATCACTCCTTGATCTCAAAAGACGGATGCAAGTGTCACTGTCATGAAGGGTAGGGGACAGCAACGTGGTCATGAATTTATAAATTTGTACTTTTTCCCCCCACATGCTTGTGGCGACAGAGCATCAAGGGGTACTGCTGCTAATTAGATGCGGAGTCCTGAGCAATTCTATAGTTCCAGGCGGCAGCATATCGCTTCCTTTTCAGCAAGTGCCTTTGCTTTTATCTTGCTGTCACAGCGGAGCCTTTCAGGCTTGTTCCAGCTCAGGTCCTAAGTTTCTCAGCACTGGTCTTCACCCTTACGTTGCTCATACCTATTTCAAATAAAGAACTGCTTGGCGTCCAGTGGTTAGGGTTCTAAGCTTCCACTGCAGGGGGCACGGCTTCCATCCCTGGTTTGCGAGCTAAGATCCCACGTGCCCCGTGGCACGGCCAAAAAAAAAGAACAACCCACCAAAACCAAGAACTGCTTTCCGCTAAGGGTAAAGCTATTCACCTGTAGTCTGTTTGACTCCATCAACTCATTTTGTTATTCATTTTTCAAGGCTACCTCTCAGGTCCTGCTTTTATCTGCCTATGAATATACCCGAGTCACGGACTACCCCCTTTTCCCGTCACCCATTCAGTCTGGGTGGGAACAATCCGCTTTCACGATGGTAAGAGCAGAGAGAATGGCCTAAGCGGGAGAGTCTCTGCCGCTGTAGTCACAAGGCATCTTCACTCAGGGAAGGAGCCACTATATTCCTGGCATCGCATGGTTTCAGGTGTGGCTCTTGGCCAAACAGGCTTAGCAGTGGGAACTGGAAATTAAATGACTTATCCAGTTACTTGAGCAGGGTTAGGGTAGGAAGCCAGAGGTTTATGTCACTCTCCACTCTGGGGGTTCTCACATGTACGTGTTCATCCTTAACCATTCGTACGGAACCAGAAATTCCTCTTTTGTTTCCTTCTCTGACTTCATTCGGGTTTCCCCCCAGTATCTCCTTCAAGGAATTATGCTCCCTCTCCTGGGGGGTCCAGAGAGCTAACTACCTCTGTGCACCCTTTAGTCTTGGGCATTTACCTTCCTTGTTTTCCCACGTGGCTCTAATGCGGTTTTGCTGTACTGGGCTACCTCGTTCAGTCAACGAGCGGTTCGTGGTGTTACCTGCGATCCTAACTGGTCGTCCTTCAGTTGCGTGAGAACCACATTATTGATGTGTAAGCAGCGCCCAGGCTGGAACGAGATGGTGACTTTCTGCCTGTTTTAATGGTCCGCTTCATTCACGCTGAGCTGCTGTGGGCTCCGTCTTCGTATGCAAAAGCCTTCTTCCTCGTCACCGTCTGATCCAAAATTCCAGCAGCTTTCGTGCCCCCCTCCCTGTGCTTGTCGAGGACCTTCACCCCTCCCTTCACCTGTGGGCTCTTAAACCCGAAATGTAGGTTTTCACTCTCCCTGTCAGGTTTCTAAGAAGAGCTCTATATGGCTCCAAGCCGCCGTGACTCCTGTGTGTCCCAGTCTACTCAGTCTGGCTTCTAACCTCATCACCCGCCACCTTCCTGGAATTTCTTCCTCCTCCTCTCAACTGGAAAACATGACAGGCGGCGTGTTTACCCTTTGACTTTCTATCATCTGGGTGACTCATTTCCCTTTAACATTTTTTCTTCCCCAAACCAAATGCATGTTCATCAGAGGCAGCATTGAAATAAAGGGACAATATCTGGATAAAATCATCCATGGCATGGAAACTCAAACACAGTCGTTGGGTTTTGGGGGTGTATATGCTTCCAGCACTTTTATGGCTGAGGTGATTGTCTGTCTTGCTTCAGTTGGCACGTTACAGGTGTGATGACGCTTTTTAGTTATTGCGCTCTTCTGACTTAGCATTTTATTTTATTTTATTATTATTATTTTTTTGCGGTACGCGGGCCTCTCACTGTTGTGGCCTCTCCCGTTGCGGAGCACAGGCTCCGGACGCGCAGGCTCAGCGGCCATGGCTCACGGGCCCAGCCGCTCCGCGGCATGTGGGGTCTTCCCGGACCGGGGCACAAACCCGTGTCCCCTGCATCGGCAGGTGGACTCTCAACCACTGCGCCACCAGGGAAGCCCATGACTTGGCATTTTAGCATGAGCATTTTTATATTAAATATAACAATTGTGAGCTCTTATCATATGTTGTGATTTGAAACATTTTTCACAATAAATCTTCTAATTGGGTGTAATTCCCCCCACGTACTTACTTAACAGTGTTTTTCTTTTTGTGAATCTTCCCCAGTGTTGCCCATTTAATGCCCGAGGATGTAAGGATTTTTTATTTATTAGCTTTTTGTTCCATTGAGGAAGTGTCAGTGGTTGAGAGCACAGGTTCTTGAGTTAAACTCCTGGATATAATCTTGGCTTCAGCTTGAGCAAATGTGAGTACTTGGGCCTTTGTTTCCCTATGCCCGTGATTCTAAAACTAGCATTTATCATAATCACCTGGAAGCTTTGTTAAAACACGGTTTTCTGGGCCCACCTCCAGAGTTTTTGATTTTGTAGGGCTGGGGATAGGGCTGAAGAATCAGCATTTTCATGAGTTCCCAGATGATGCTGTGGTCTGCGGGCCATACTTTGAGAGCCACTTCCCTAAGCCTCGGATTCCTCATATGAAGCATAGATAATAGAATTTACCCAGTAAGATGGTTGGAAGAAAAGAATACGATCTGTAGAAGAGCTTATAATAGTTCCTGTACATGGTAAATACTCAGATGTTGACTATCATAGTGGCTCCTTAGAAAGACAGGGATTACAGAAAATGTAGAGGAGATTATCCAGATAAAGGGGGTATGTTTATAAAGTGAACATCTTATGTAGGCATATTTTGTCTTTTATCCTGTCACTTCTCAGTTAAAAAGCTATGCTAACTTCCTCTTGAGCTTTTGAAACATTTTTTCGTGTGTGCATTTATATATGTATAAATATAATCTCTGGTTGTACATATTTACTATCATACTGAATTAGCTAATCATACTTGATGAGAGATTACATCAGTGTATGTTCATGTATGTAGTCACACTCCTGTGTAATCACTTACCAGGTCAATAGACAACTTTTCCAGCGGAGGTTTACTCTTCTCTCTGAGCTGTTTGGGAAAGGCAACCTCTTTTCTGACTACTACCACCACACGTTAGTTTTGCTTGTTGTAAACTTCATATACATTGAATCAACTCAGAGTTCTCGTTGTATGGTTTCTTTTACAACTACAGTTTGGGGACATGAAGAATAAAGGTTCTGTGAAAAGATGTGCGTGTATCTTTTGCAGACCTCAGCACTGATTAGTTAGCTGTAGCGAAAACCACCCGCAAGTTTGGCAGTGGTGTTTTCTCAATTTAAATTTGCCTACTTATTTATTTTTGGCTGCGTTGGGTCTTCGTTGCTGCGCGTGGGCTTTCTCTATTTGCGGCGAGCGGGGTCCACTCTTCGTTGTGGTGCCCGGGCGTCTCTCTCTTGTTGCAGAGCTTGGGCTCTAGAGCGCAGACTCAGTAGTTGTGGCGCGCGGGCTTAGTTGCTCCGCGGCACGTGGGGTCTTCCCGGACCAGGGCTCGAACCCGTGCCCCCTGCATTGGCAGGCGGATTCTCAACCACTGGGCCACCAGGGAAGTCCCTGTTTTCTCCGTTTAACTCGTGCCAGCATGTAAGAGGGGTTGTCCTTCATTGTGTGAAGTGCTTGTGCTGTCTTTAATTTTAACCATTCTGATGGGGGTGTCGTTTTTTCTGTTCATCAGGTTCTTAATTTGCATTTCTCTGAAGTCTAATGAGGTTGAAGGTCTTTCAATATGCTTATTGGCTATTTGGCTGTTCCTTTTTTGAAGTGCCTTTTCCACATCTTTTGATTTCTTTCCATTGAGTTTTATCTTGTTTTAATATGTCAGGGAGGAAGAAATGTTCCTCCACCCTTCTAGGTTCTTCTGGTTGGCCTAAGAATTGACCTGGGACTGATAAACAAGAAAAAAATCTGACAGTTGCTTAACACCATATGTATAAATGGGAGAGAGTCAGGGAGACTGCATAACTGGCCATAATGGCCCAAACCCTTACCTTAAGTACCATCTTCAGCTAAAGACTGTCGACTAAAAAAATATTTTCACCACCTAAAAGTTGAGAGTTATGTTATATTTGGGGGATTTGCTGAGGACTTAAAGCCTGGGAGTCAGGGTCTCAAGTAACCCTGAGAGAACTGCTCTGAGGAGGCGAGGGGGGAGCTAGGATGTACAGGAGTTTTGCAATAAAGGGCAGGTGGTAGGAACAAAAGGTTACCGTTAATAAAAGACAACCAGATATCTCTAGTTAAGGCACTTAGCACTTTTCTATGTATGGGAAGATGCAAGAGTCTGGGCTCACTGAAACCATTCCTTTGACAGGCACCTCTGCTGAGGTCAGTATCCCGCGTTTTCTCATCCTGAGTTCCCTCAGGGCTCACCGTGGGGACTGGCTGCAGTCTGATGGCTGCTAGATGGCCGGTATCCTTTGTTTCCTTCCTGAGTTCCCTCAGGGCTCACCAGCTCACTGGTGGCTGGTGGCTGTAATCGCTGATGACTGTGACATCCTTTGTTTACCGATATGGCAGGAAATATTCCATTTCTCAAGACAAAAGGAGATGTTGTGGGTAGCGGTTTGGGACTTCAAAGGGGAGAAAGGCAATTCACCTGAAAACGGAAAAGCAAATGTTTGGTAAACAAGTGTTTGCTGGGCCAGGCAGGAACGTAGAGTGGCCTCTGATCTCCAGGCCCTGCTGAGTTTCCCCTGCCACACTTAGCTCGTGTTCTTTGCATATACCTCTGGTGGCAGCTCTATTCCAAGAAGAGACCCTCTGTCTAAAATTTTTTAGGAAGTTAGGGGGAAAGTCATAGTTTCTTCCTGAGTCTCCATTGTTTTCAGCTCGAGGTAATGCACATGCTCCAGAGACGTTTTGGGGCACCAGGTTTTGCTCCCCTACAGTGGAAGCTGTAGAACAGTTTGGAAAGAACGGATACTGTAATACAGAGCCTTCCAACTCATGAATGTTATTTCTCCATTTACTGATGATTTCTTTTCTTTTCTTTCTTTTTTTTTTTGGGTGCGCCACACGGCGCAGCTTGTGGGATCTTAGTTCCCTGACCAGGGATTGAACACACGCCCTTGGCAGTGAAAACGCGGAGTCCTAACCCCAACATTTTTTGGACAAACTTGTGGCTCTCAAGGGAGAGATCGGATGCATGATCCTAGACTTATTCTTAGGTATTTGGTGTATACGTATGTAATTCTTCCCCCCAGCATATAGACCTGAGCAATTCAGTCACTTCTCATAGCGTGTGTATTCTTCGGGTTCACTTTTTTTTTTTTTTTGCGGTTCGCGGGCCTCTCACTGTCGTGGCCTCTCCCTTTGCGGAGCACAGGCTCCGGACGCGCAGGCTCAGCGGCCATGGCTCCCGGGCCCAGCCGCTCCGCAGCATGTGGGATCTTCCCGGACCGGGGCGCGAACCCGTGTTCCCTGCATCGGCAGGCGGACTCTCAACCACTGCGCCACCAGGGAAGCCTGGGGTTTACTTTTGACATCACAGTTTAAGATGGAACAGACTTAATAGTAGAGTCTCTATGAAACTCACATATTGTGCTAAGTGAAGGAAGCCAGACACAGAAGGCCACGTTTTATAATTCCACATATGTGAAATGTGCCCAATAGATAAATCCACCAAGACAGAATGCAGGTGATTGATGGCCAGGGACTGGGGAAGGGGGAAATGGGGAATGAATGCTTGATGCATATGGGGTATCTTGTTTGGGGCGATGAAAGTCTTCGAACTAAATAGTGGTGATGGGGTTGCATAGCTCTGAACATGTTTTCAATGCCACTGAATCGTACACGTTAAAGTGGTTAAAAATGTTGCGTATTTTACCATAATAAAAATAAAGTAGACTCAATACTTAAAGTTCTCTTTATCTACAATAATGTCTAATCTAGGAAGCACAGATAGCTCTGTGGGTCGAGCTTTCACCCATGTGGGTTTAACGAAGCGTTCACAGTACAAAGAATAGATAACTCAAAGCTAGTGCAGCCGAATCTGGCCTCTACCCCAGTACCGAATTAAATCTTGGAGACAGAGTTTTGAGTGAAGTAGAAAAGAATAGCTTTATTGCTTTGCCAGGCCAAGGGGGCCACAGCGGGCTCATGCCCTCAAAACTGTGCCCCCCCCCCGCCCCGCCCCCTTGGAGAGGGTAGTGAGAAGTTTTATAGTAATGGTTCAAAGAGGCTGTGATCAGCTCATGGACATTTCTTCTGACTGGTTGGTAGTGAGGTAAGTGGAAGTCAGCGTCATCAACCTTCAAGTTACAACTGGTCTGGGGTGTACCTGCTTTTGGGCAGCATATCATCGTTAACTGTTAACTTCTCCCACCTGGAGGGGTTTCAGTATCTGCGAAACAGCTCAGAGATAGTTGTATGTATTCCTTGATGGGGAACCGGGACCTTGCCCCGAGGCTGCACAAATGTTTCTCTTGACTGTTTCTCCGTGGTCTCACATCCCCTCCTTCCCCCTAATTAACAACTGCTTGAATCTGCTTCTTGGAACCCAGGGAAGGTCATGGAGGCTGAATGAAGGCTATTTCCTGTAATCAAGAAATGGGGGGACACAGAAAGGCTTGGTGCCCAGGAGTCCCACAGGGCCCTGCTACGTATCATTGGAAGAGGCAAAAGGAGACTTGGGGGTTAGAAAACGCAGGTGGAGAACTGCCCCCCCCCCCCTTTTTTTTCTTTGGCCATGTAGCATGCAGGATCTGAGTTCCCCTATCAGGGATCGAACCCACAACCCCTGCATTGGAGTCTTAGCCACTGGACCGCCAGGGAACTTATAGTCATAGCTTTGGTGTTCGGTCGTGTGCGTGGTAATTTTCCTCTTCTTGCTTCCTCATTTCTGGTGTAGGGGAGCAAAACTTACCACCCCAAAATGTCTCTTTGGCCTGCAGATTATTTCAAGCTGAAATGATCGAGGCCCAGACTACTCAGGAAGAAACTTTGACTTCCTCTTAACCACCTTAAGACTTTCAATAGAGACCCTGTTCCCAGAACAGCTGTCACCAAAGATGTCTGCGAAGAACGTGGGCTAAGGGTGGTGGGGAAACTCAGCGGGATCTGGAGACCAGAGTGCACTCTGGGTCCCATAGTTCCTGCTGGCCCAGCAAACCTTTGTCTACCGAATATTTGCTTTTCCATTTCCAAGTGTATTTCCTTCCTCCCCTTTGAAATCCCAAACCATTACCTTCAACATCTTCCTTCTTTTGTTTAGCTGAGATGGTATTTAAGGTGAGGGTTTCAGCCATTTTGGTGAGTAAATTCAGTGTTCCTGGGTCATGTATATATTATTAAAATTTTGTTTTTTTCTCTTGTTAATCCATCTCATGTCAATTTAATTCTTAGACCAGCCAGAAGAACCCAGAAGGGTAGAGGAACATTACTTCCTCCCTGTCGCTCGTCCTTTACAGTATGAATTTTCCAGCTAAGTGTAATCACTGGGACCTCAATTCTCTCCTGTTACAGATCAATATAGGTGAAGAGAAGAGAGAGAAACACGATGGAGAAATGTTCTATCTGGAAGAATACACTTTGGCCAGGAGATGATGGTGGTTTCCACATTACCCAGAGAAGCCCAAAGTTGATATCATACTTGAAGCCCCAAACGTCCATACAGTCGATGCCACTTACGGTGGTGCTGCATGGTCCTGCCGGTGTCGGGAAAACCACAGTGGCCAAACAGCTGATGCTGGACTGGACACAGGGTGACCAGGCAGAGACATCCAATTCCGCCTTCTATCTCAGCTGCAAGGACCTCAACCACAAGGGGACGTGCACTTTTGCAGAGCTGATATCTGCCGACGGGCCGGATTTGCAGGGTGCCATTCCAGGGATCCTCACCCAAGCACGGAAAATCCTGTTCGTCATTGATGGCTTTGATGAGCTGAGAGTCCCCTCGGGGGCGCTCATCCATGACATATGCGGCGACTGGAAGAAGCAGAAGCCAGTGCCCGTCCTCCTGGGGAGTTTGCTGAAGAGAAAAATGTTACCCAGGTCCACTTTAGTGATCACCACTCGACCGGGGGCCCTGAGGGGGCTCCGGCTCTTGGTTGAACAGCCACTCTTCATAGAAATCGAGGGGTTCTTGGAGCTGGACAGGAAGGCGTATTTCCTGAAACACTTTGAAGAGGAGACGCAAGCCCTGCGAGCTTTCGAGTTGATGAAGGAGAACGCAGCTCTGTTCCACATGGGCTCAGCGCCTGCTGTGTGCTGGATTGTCTGCACGTGTCTGAAACGGCAGATGGAGAGGGGGGAAGACCCTGCCTCGACCTGCCGGACCACCACGTCCCTGTTCCTGCGTTTTCTCTGCAGCCAGTTCACAGCAGCTCGCAGCAGCTGCCCCAGTGACTGTCTCCAAGCTCCGTTGAAGTCTGTGTGCCTCTTGGCTGCGGAGGGCATATGGACACAGACATCTGTGTTTGATGGAGAAGACCTCAGGAGACTTGGGGTAAAGGAGTCTGCCCTCTGTCCTTTCCTGGACAAGAATATTCTCCGGAAGAGCAAAGACTGTGAGGGCTGCTACTCTTTCATCCACCTCAGCGTCCAGCAGTTCCTTGCCGCCATGTTCTATGTCTTGGAGACGGAGAAGGAGGACGTGGGTGGCCACAGGTGCCACATTGGGGATGTGCAGAAGCTGCTGTCCAAGGAAGGAAGACTGAAGAACCCCAACCTGACCCAGGTGGGCTACTTCGTATTTGGCCTCTCCAACAAAGAAAGGGCCATGGAGCTGGAGACGACTTTTGGCTGTCTGGTATCCACGGAGGTCAAGCAGCAGTTACTGAAATGCAGATCAGTGCCCCATGGGAAGCAGCCCTTCTCAACCATGGACGTGAAGGAGGTTTTGTATTGTCTTTATGAATCTCAGGAGGAGGAGCTTGTGGAGGATGCAATGGCCCCCGTCACGGAGATCTCTATCCACTTAACAAGTACATTGGAAATGATGCAGTCTTCTTTCTGCCTTAAACATTGTCAAAACTTGCAGAAACTTTCACTGCAGGTAGGAAAGAGGATATTCCTGGAGAATGATACCACGTTGAAATCAGATGCTCAGGTTGAGAGGTAAGAACCCATTTAAAAAAATATATATTTTTTAATGTTACTAGTTCTCCCACCTTCAGCCTCAGCCCACGCTCTTTTAGGAAGAGGACAGAGTCCCTACTGCTCCCTATGGCTTAGGGTCAGAATTCTCTGGGACGCCTGGCTGAAATTTCTTTCTGCCAACTCACCATTAAAGTTGGGAAACACGATGTTCAGGTTAGGAATGGGAGCTTTGGAACCTTATTTTGTTTTAGTGTTTTAGTATACTACTATATGTATACTATAGTATACATATAGTATACTATATGTTATACGTACCATAATACTATAGCATAGCATACTGTAAGACTGGAGTACAATACTGTAGTATTATAGTTTCCGTGTGGCAGATGGGCTCAGGACACTCTAGACATTTCATATAACTTCCCTCCCTGCCAATTCTTTCAAAAAACTTGTTTTAATACATAGCCACCATGCTGTACATCACATCCCAGGATTTAGTTATCTTATAACTGGGTGTTGGTACCTTTTGATCAGCTCACCACTTTTTTAAAAAATAAAATAAATTTACTTATTTATTTATTTTTGGCCGCGTTGGGTCTTTGTCGCCGCACACGGGCTTTCTCTAGTTGTGGCGAGTGGGGGGCTACTCTCCGTTGCGGTGCGCGGGCTTCTCATTGCGGTGGCTTCTCTTGTTGTGGCGCACGGGCTTAGTTTCTCCCTGGCACGTGGGATCTTCCCGGACCAGGTCTTGAACCCATGTCCCTTGCATTGGCAGGCGGATTCTTAACCACTGCGCCACCAGGGAAGCCCGTTACTTGTCTTTCCGATGATGGTCATTCTTACAGGTGTGAGGTGGTATCTCACTGTGGTTTTGATTTGTTTCCGTGGTGATTAGTGATGTTGAGTATTTTTCATGTCCCTGTTGTCCATTCGTATGTCATCTTTGGAAAAATGTCTATTCAGGTGTTCGGCCCACGTGTTACAATCGTTTTTCTTTTCTGTTGAGTTGTATGAGTTCTTTATAGATTTGAGATACTAACCCCTATCCGACATACAGTATGCAGACATTTTCTCCCATTTAGTAGGTTCATGTTTATTTTGCTGATACTTTTCTTGGCTGTGCAGCCTACCCGTTCCTGTTGCTTTTCCTGTACGTGCTTTTCATAGGTGGTCTTGTCGATGCCTTTCTCCTAGGTCACAGCACGACCATCATTCTCTTCTCCTCTGGGCAGATCTCTGCTCTGTGTTCAGTTCAAACGAGAACCTGAACTTTCTGGATGTGAGGGAAAGCTTTCTGAGTCAGTCCTCAGTGAGGATTCTTTGTGAGCAGATAACCCATGTCACCTGTCATCTCCAGAAAGTCGTGTAAGTAGCAGCTGATCTTGCAATGGTGATCCCCAGGTGTTTTAAATGTGGGAGCAGTATTGGAATGCCCAACCAGGCTCTGACCAGCCAGGTGCTCAGAGTGCAAAGAAATGAAAATGGTTGCTATCTGTAAATGTGTCTAGTTGGAGAATCATATTCTGTTGAGTCATTTTTATGAAATTTGGCCGGGAATTTGGATACTAACCCTTTATCATACATCTGCTGTAGGGCGTATTCAAAACTCAGCCTATAGAAAATATAGCCACATGCATGTTAGGAGAACTGGGTGGGAATTGGGGAAATATTCCAGAGAGGAAAGTTTCAAATATGTGAGTAAGAATGTGTTGATGAAGCAATGGTGCACTTATGACTAATGTGTGGGATGGGATCGAGAAATTAGTCTGAGTAGAGTAGGTTGTGGCAGAAGCAACTTAAGACGTGGGTCACGTGGGCAGGTGATATTAGCACATCCTTTTAAACAAACACATGTTCTTTTTGATGACAGCCATTCTGTCAGGTGAAGTGATATCTCATTGTGGTTTTGATGGGCATTTCCCCAATTAGTGATACTGAACATAATTTTTATGTGATTATCCGTTGGCTATCTGTATGTTTCCTTCCGAACAATGCCTATTTAGATCCTCCACCCATTTTTATTTTTAATTTATCTTTATTTTTTTTTGCGGTACGCGGGCCTCTCACTGTCGTGGCCTCTCCCGTTGCGGAGCACAGGCTCCGGACGCGCAGGCTCAGCGGCCACGGCTCACGGGCCCAGCCGCTCCGCGGCATGTGGAATCTTCCCAGACCGGGGCACGAACCCGTGTCCCCTGCATCGGCAGGCGGACTCTCGACCACTGTGTCACCAGGGAAGCCCCCTCCACCCATTTTAAATTGGATTGTTTATTTTTTGATATTAATCTGTATGAGTTCTCTATTTGGGATATTAACCCCTTACTGGATATATTGTTTTGCAAATATCTTCTCCTATTCAGTAGATTGCCTTTTTGTTTTGTTGGTTTCCTTCACTTTGCAAAAGCTTTTCAGTTTGTAGTCCCATTTGTTTAACGTTTTGGTTTCCTTGTCTGAATATACAGATGCAAAAAAATATTTCTAAGAGCAGCGTCAAAGAGTACTGCGTGTTTTCTTCTTGGAGTTTTATGGTTTCAGATCTTAAGTTTAAACCTTTAATCCATTTTGAGTTTATTTTTGTATATGGTGTAAGGAAACGGTCTGGTGTCATTCTTTTACATGTAGCTGTCCAGTCCCCCAGTCCCCAAAGGAAAAAAAAAAAAAGGAAAACACCGCACATATTCAGGGGATAAACTTTATAAGTTATGTTTAAAATTACACAGATACATTGAAACTTCCCCCAAACCAACATACCTTAGAAGGCTTAATTAAGTCACTGAAAAGGTTGTGTTATTTCCTTGGACAAATTGCTATGCCGAACGTCAGCTGACTGTACCTGCTGATGTCAGGTGACATGTATCTGGTTCATCACAGAATGCCATAGGACTTGTGTGTACAAGGCCACAAAAATCTAACACAGGCTGGTGCCAGCAAAGGTGGCAGGTCTTCTGTATGACTTTGAAAAGTTTACATTGTTCTGGTTTTATAAGGTGTGCATGAGAGAATGAAAACTAGGAGGTACATTTAATTTTTTCCACTAAGAGTTTAGGACCCTTCAGGCAGGAGCTTTGAACAGTAGCGTCTCCCTTATTCTGGCTCTCTCTGTGTGTGCTGAAATTTAATTTTGAACTTCTTCTGAATGAGCCACAGGGATGTTCATTACCTAAAAGTGAAGCGTTGAGGGTTATAAGACCAAATGCTTGTTTATGGAGAAAAGTATTTCATAGTGTGTGTGGGGGGGGTGAATTGCCAGGTTTGGAGGTACTAGATAAAAACAGATTAAGAGGACTTTCCTGGTGCCGCAGTGGTTAAGAATCTTCCTGCCAACGCAGGCGACATGGGTTCGATCCCTGGTCCAGGAAGATCCCACATGCCACAGAGCAACTAAGCCCGTGCGCCACTACTAAGCCCACGGGCCTAGAGCCCATGCTCCGCAGCAAGAGAAGCCACCGCAGTGAGAAGCCCGCGCACCTCAATGAAGAGTAGCCCTGCTCGCCGCAACTAGAGAAAGCCCGTGCGCAGCAACGAAGACCCAACACAGCCATAAATAAATAAATAATAAAAAATAAATAATAAATAAGTAAATTTATATTTAGAAAACAGCTTATGAAGCTCTAAAAACAAAAATGAAATGAAGATCTGAAGTAAGATTGTAGAGGAAGAGGCAGTAATCCAGGTGTTGATTTTTTTATTTTTCCCCTCAAATTCGGGTGGATTAAGCATGCTTTAAAAAGAGGCCCTGACAAAAGTCCTTTTCCCAGTTATTTCCTACTATCTACGCAGGAAAACTTATGAGCTAGCTTCATTATTGTATAACATGAGGTTGACAGAGTCTTATTCTCAAGAAGGTGGCACAGTTAGGTGCTGGGAAAATCTTTTTTAAACACTGAAATATTTCTTGAAGCCCAGAGTTTGATTAGAGAAAATTATATTCCACTTAAGATTTATTCAAATCCCAGTTCAAATCCTACAGTCATGCTAGATGACAAGAAAATAAAAAACAAACAATGCATTAAAAAAAAATTATTGTATAGTTGATTTACAACATTGTGTTAATTTCTTGTGTACAACAAAGTGATTCAGTTATACATATATATTCTTTTTCATATTCTTTTCCATTATGGTTTATTACAGGATATTGAATATGGTTTCCTCTGCTGTACAGTAGGACCTTGTTGTTTATCCTATATATAAATAGTTTGCATCTGCTGATCCCAAACTCCCAATTCTTCCCTCTCCCACTGCCCCTCCTCCTTGGCAACCACCAGTCTGTTCTCTATGTCTCTAAGTCTGTTTCTGTTTCGTAGATATGTTCGTTTGTGTCATATTTTCGATTGCACATATAAGTGGTATCATACGGTATTTGTCTTTCTCTTGGCTTACTTCACTTAGCGTAATAATCTCTAGGTCCATCTATGTGGCTGCAAATGGCATTATTTCATTCTTTTTTATGGCTGAGTAGTATTCCATTGTATATAAGTACTACATCATCTTTATCCACTCATCTGTCGATGGACATTTAGATTGTTTCCACGTCTTGGCTATTGTAAGTAGTGCTGCTGTGAACATAGGGGTGCATGTATCTTTTTGAACTATAGTTTTGTCTGGATATATGCCCCGGAATGGGATTGCTGCATCATGTGGTAACTCTATTTTCAGTTTTTTAAGGACCTTCCATACTGTTTTCCATAGTGACTGCACCAATTTACATTCCCACCAACAGTGTAGGAGGGTTCCCTTTTCTCCACACCTCCTCCAGCATTTGTTATTTGTAGACTTTTTAATGAAGGCCATTCTCACCGGTGTGAAGTGGTACCTCATTATAGCTTTGATTTGCATTTCTCTAATAATTAGCGATAATGAGCATCTTTTCATGTGCGTATTGGCCATCTGTATGTCTTTTTTTTTTTTTTTTTGCGGTACGCGGGCCTCTCATTGTTGTGGCCTCTCCTGTTGTGGAGCACAGGCTCCAGACGCGCAGGCTCAGCGGCCATGGCTCACGGGCCCACCCGCTCCGTGGCATGTGAGATCTTCCCGGGCTGGGGCACGAACCCGTGTCCCCTGCATCGGCAGGCGGACTCTTAACCACTGTGCCACCAGGGAAGCCTTGTATGTCTTCTTTGCACAAATGTCTATTTAGGTTTTCTGTCCATTTTTCAATTGGGTTGTTTTTGTTGTTGTTGTTTATTGATTTGTATGAGTTGTGTACTTTGGAAATTAAGTCCTTGTTGGTTGCATTGTTTGCAAGTATTTTCTCTCATTCTGTAGGTTGTCTTTTCATTTTGTTTACGGTTTCCTTTGCTGGGCAAAAGCTTGTAAGTTTGATTAGGTCTCATTTGCTTATTTTTGCTTTTATTTTTATTGCCTTGGGAGACCGACCAAAGAAAATGTTGGTATGATTTATGTCAGTATGTTTTGCCTATGTTCTCTTCTAGGAGTTTTATGGTGTCATGTCTTATGTTCATGTCTTTAAACCATTTTGAGTTTTTTTGTGTATGGTGTGTGGGTGTGTTCTAACTTCATTGGTTTGCATGCAGCTGTCGAATTTTTCCAACACCATTTGCTGAAGAGACTTTTTCCCATTGTATATTCTTGCCTCCTTTGTTGAAGATTGACTGTAGGTATATGGGTTTATTTCTGGGCTGTCTATTCTGTTCCAATGATCTATATGTCTGGGTTTTTTTTTAACATCTTTATTGGAGTATAATTGCTTTACAATGGTGTGTTAGTTTTTGCTTTACAACAAAATGAATCAGTTATACATATACATATGTTCCCATATCTCTTCCCTCTTGCATCTCCCTCCCTCCTTATCTATCCTTTATGTCTGTTTGTTCCTATCTATTTAGGTCTTCTGCCCGTTTTTGGATTGGGTTGTTTGTTCTTTTGTTATTGAGCTGCATGAGCTGCTTGTAAATTTTTGAGATTAATCCTTTGTCGGTTGCTTCATTTGCAAATATTTTCTCCCATTCTGAGGGTTGTCTTGGTCTTGTTTATGGTTTCCTTTGCTGTGCAAAAGTATTTCACTTTCAGATTTTTCATCATTAGTATATAGGAATGCCAGAGATTTCTGTGCATTAATTTTGTATCCTGCTACTTTACCAAATTCATTGATTAACTCTAGTAGTTTTCTGGTAGCATCTTTAGGATTCTCTATGTATAGTATCATGTCATCTGCAAACAGTGACAGCTTTACTTCTTCTTTTCCGATTTGGATTCCTTTTATTTCTTTTTCTTCTCTGATTGCTGTGGCTAGAACTTCCAAAACTATGTTGAATAAGAGTGGTGAGAGTGGGCCACCTTGTGTCATTCCTGATCTTAGTGGAAATGGTTTCAGTTTTTCACCATTGAGGACGATGTTGGCTGTGGGTTTGTCATACGTGGCCTTTATTATATTGAGGAAAGTTCCCTCTATGCCTACTTTTTGTGGGGTTTTTATCATAAATGGGTGTTGAATTTTGTTGAAAGCTTTCTCTGCATCTATTGAGATGATCATATGGTTTTTCTCCTTCAATTTGTTAATGTGGTGTATCACGTTGATTGATTTGCGTATATTGAAGAATCCTTGCATTCCTGGAATAAACCCCATATGATCATGGTGTATGATCCTTTTCATGTGCTGTTGGATTCTGTTTGCTAGTATTTTGTTGAGGATTTTTGCATCTATGTTCATCAGTGATATTGGCCTGTAGTTTTCTTTCTTTGTGTATATGTCTGTTTTTTTGTGCCCGTACCATGCTATTTTGATTACTGTAGCTTTGTAGTATTGTCTGAAGTCTGGGACGGTTATGCCTCCTGATTTTTCTTTTTCCTCAGTATTGCTCTGGAAATTCTGGGTCTTTTGTGGTTCTGCATAAATTTTAGGATTATTTGTTCTAATTCTGTGAAAAATGTCATGGATAATTTGATAGTGATCACACTGAATCTGTAGATTGCTTTGGGTAGTATGGCCAATTTAGCTATATTAATTCTTCAAATCCAAGAGCATGGGGTATCTTTCCATTTCTCTGAATCATCTTCAGTTTCCTTTATTAATGTTTTGTAGATCTCAGCATATATGTCTTTCACCTCCTTGGTGAGGTTTATTTCTAAGTATTTTACTTTTTAAATGTGATTTAAAAAGGGATTGGTTGTTTACATTTGTTTACATTTCATTGTTAGTGTAAAAAAATGCAACCGATTTCTGTATGTTAATCTTGTATCATGCTACCTTGCTGAATTTGTTGATCAGTTCTAGTAGTTTTTGTGTGGAGTCTTTACGGTTTTTTTTAGATATAGTATGTCATCCTCATGTAGTGACAATTTTACCTCTTCCTTTCCAATTTGGATTACTTTTATTTCTTTTTCTTGTCTGATTTCTGTGGCTAGGACTCCCAATACGATGTTGAATAGAAGTGAGAGTGGGCATCCTATTCTTGTTTCAGATTTTAGTGGAAAGGGTTTCAGCTTTTCACCATTGAGTATTATATTGACTGTGGGTTTGTTATAAATAGCTTTTATTATGTTGAGATGTTCCCTCTATACCCACTTTTGTAAGTTTTTATCATGAATGGGTGTTGCATTTATCAAACGCTTTTTCTGCATCTATTGAGATGATTATGGGTTTTTTGTCTTTTCTTTTGTTGATGTGGTGTATCACATTGATTTTGCGTATGTTGAATGATCCTTGTGACCCTGGGTTGAATTTAACTTGGTTGTGGTGTATGACCTTTTTTATGTGTTGTTGGATTTGGTTTGCTAATATTTTGAGAATGTTTGCCTCCATATTCATCAAAGATATTGGCCTGTAATTTTCTTATTTTTGGTGGTGTCTTTGTCTGGTTTCGGTATCAGGGTGATTGTGGCTTCATAGAATGTCTTTGGGAGTGTTCCTTCCTCTTCATTCTTTTGGAAGAGTTTGAGAAGGATCAGTGTAAGTTCTTCTTCATTAGTTTAGTAGAATTCACCTGTGGAGCCATCTGGTCATGGACTTGTGTTTGTAGGGAGTTTTAAAAATTATGGATTCTATTTCACTTCTAGTGATAAGTTTGTTCAAATTATCTATTTCTTTTTGATTCAGTTTTGGTTGGCTGTATGTTTCCAGAAACTTGTCTGTTTCTTCTAGGTTATCAAATTTGTTGGCATATAATTGTTCATAGCATTCTCTTATGTTTTTTAGTATTTCTGCAGTATCAGTTGTGATTTCTCATCTTTCATTTCTTTTGTTTATTTGGGTCTTCTCTTTTCTTCTTGGTAAGCCTGGCCAGAGGTTTGTCAATGTTGTTTACTCCTTCAGAGAACCAGCTCTTGGTTTTATTGATTTTTTTTTGTATTTTTTAATCTCTATTTTATTTATTTCCTCTCTGATCTTTATTTCCTAACTTCTGCTGATTTTAGGTTAGGTTTTGTTCTTTTTTTCTAATTCTTTTAGGTGGTGGGTTAGGTTGTTTATTTTAGATTTAGCTTGTTTCTTGAAGGCCTGTATCACTATGAACTTCCCTCTAAGAACTGCTTTTGCTGCATGCCATAGATTTTGCAGGTTTTTTTTTTTTTTTTTTTTTTTGCAGTACGCGGGCCTCTCACTGTTGTGGCCTCTCCCGTTGTGGAGCACAGGCTCCGGACGCACAGGCTCAGCAGCCATGGCTCATGGGCCCAGCCGCTCCACGGCATGTGGGATCTTCCCGGACCAGGGCATGAACCCGTGTCCCCTGCACCAGCAGGTGGACTCTCAACCACTGCGCCACCAGGGAAGCCCTTGCAGGGTTGTTTTCATTGTCATTTGTCTCAGGTATTTTAAAATTTCTTCTTTTATTTCATCATTGACCAATTGGTTTTTTTAGTAGCAACTTGTTTGTTCTTCATGTAATTGTTTTTTCTTGTTTCTTTTTCTGTTGTTGATTTCTACTTTTGTGCCTTTGTGGTCAGAAAAGATGCTTGAAATAATTTCTATACTCTTAAATGCGTTGGCTTTTTTTGTGCCCTAGTATGTGGTCAATCCTAGAGAGTGTTCCATGTGTACTTGAAAAGAATGTGTATTCTGTTTTTTGGGGGAGGGGGATGTAATGTCCTGAAAATATCAATTAAGTCTAACTCTTCTATTGTATCATTTAGGATCTCTGTTGCTTTATTGACTCTCTGTCTAGAAAATCTGTCCATTGATGTCACTGTGGTGTTAAAGTCTCCTACTGTTATTGTATTCCTGTCAATTTCTCCCTTTATGTCTGTTACTATTTGTTGTATGTATTTGAGCACTCCTATATTGGGTACATATATGTTGATGAGTATAATAGCTTTTTCTCATAATGATCCTTTTATCATTATATAGTGTCCTTTATCTTTCTTTATAGCCTTTGTTTTAAAGTCTGTTTTGTCTGAGTACTGCTACCCTTGCTTTCTTGTCATTTCTGTTTGCATGAAATATCTTTTTCCATCCCCTCACTTTGAATCTATGTATGTCCTTTGCCCTTAAGTGGGTCTCTTATAGGCAGTATATTGTATAGGCTCTTGTTTTTTATCCAATCTGCCACTCTGTGTTTTTTTTTAAAAGGATAGTTATCTTTTTCAAAAAAATTAATTTATTTTTGGCTGCGTTGGGTCTTTGTTGCTGCGTGCGGGCTTCTCATTGCGGTGGTTTCTCTTGTTGCAGAGTGTGGGCTCTAGGCGTGTGGGCTTCAGTAATTGTGGCACGTGGGCTCAGTAGTTGTGGCTCACGGGCTCTAGAGCACAGGCTTAGTAGTTGTGGCGCATGGGCTTAGTTGGTCCACGGCATGTGGGATGCTCCCAGACCAGGGCTTGAACCCGTGTCCCCTGTATTGGCAGGTGAATTCTTAACCACTGAGCCATCAGGGAAGCCCCCACTCTGTGTTTTTGATTGGAACATTTAGTCCCTTGACACTTAAGGTAATTATTAATAGATTTGTATTTATTGCCATTTGAAACCTTGTTTTCCCATTGATTTTGTATTTCTTCTTTGTCCCTTCCTTTTTCTTTTTGTCTTTCCTTTTGTGGTTTGATTTTCTTTTGTATTATACTTGTGTTCTCTGTTTGGTTTTTATGAAAAATATGGAATGCTTCACAAATTTGCTTGTCATCCTTGCACCGGGGTTATGCTAATCTTCTCTGTATCATTCCAATTTTAGTATAGGTACTACTGAAGTGAACACCAAACAACTCTTTTTTTTTGTGGTACGCGGGCCTCTCACTGTTGCGGCCTCTCCCGTTGCGGAGCACAGACTCCAGACGCGCAGGCTCAGCGGCCATGGCTCATGGGCCCAGCGGCTCCACGGCATGTGGGATCTTCCCGGACCGGGGCACGAATCCGTGTCCCCTGCATTGGCAGGCGGACTCTCAACCACTGCACTACCAGGGAAGCCCAACAACTCTTAATGGTGCTTACCTTTAAGGAGTCTGTAATTTATTTGCTAACTTATAAACCACAACTTACTGTAGCTTAAATGAAAACTGCTTTGTGGAAATGCAAATGACTACATGGGGATAAAGTAGGAAGTGATTTATTCTTACTGGAAAAAGTCAGGCATCGAGGAGGAGGGAAAGTTGTATGTGAACTGAATGTTGAAAGAAATAAAGGATAAAATGTTGTCTGAGAGGAAGAAAATTTTCTCTGTACTTCTAGGTTCTGCCTGGTGTAAAAGTGAATTTGACATGGGACAGGTTAACAGGAGAAAATCAAACATTTAATAGCGTGTGTACATGGGAGAGACCCAGAAAAATTGAGTAACTACCCCAATGGCTGAAATCTTCGCGTTAAATACCACCTTCAGCTAAAGATGATAGAGGATGTTGGGGTAGTTGTTTGAGACTTCAGAGGAGAGGAAGGCAATTCACATGGGGATGGAAAAGCAAATGTTTGCTAAACAGATGTTTGCTGGGACTTGCAGAGACAATAGGACACAGGGTGCGCTCTGATCTCTAAGAGTTGACCCTACCACACCTAGCCCATATTCTTTGCAGAGATCTCTGGTGATAGCTCTATTCCTGTAACAGTCCCTCTATCTAAATTATTCAGGAAGTTAGGGGAAAGGTCAAAGTCTCTTCCTGAGCATTTTCAGCCTTGGTTGTTTTCAGCGTGAGATAATATTCACGTCAAAGAGACATTTTGTAGGGGAGCAAAATGTGTCACCCCAATACAAAAAATAAGGATGGGGATATTTTCTCTGAAGATCGGCGTGAGCAAAGACAAGGGCGTATCAAGCCCTTTGCCATCCAATTCCATCTTCCTTCCCATCACCATATACTACATCTGCTGGTAGTCTGTCCTCCTCTATCCAGCTATCGCTCGGTTGACTCGTCCTTCAGTTCAGCTTACCGGACCAGGTCGCCATCCCTGTCTTGACTTGTGACTTCTCATCCCACTGTGTGTTCTCAGCACCAACCATCTACAGCACCCAAGATGGAATGAATCCCTTCTTTTTATTTTCCCTAGGATTAAGAACGTCTCCCCTGCCGATGCTTATCGGGACTTCTGTCTGGCTTTCATTGGTAAGAAGCCTCTGACACACCTGGTTCTGGAAGGCAGTGTCCACGGTGATGAGATGCTGTTGCTGCTGTTGTGTGAGATCCTGAAACATCCAAGATGTGATCTGCAGCATCTGAAGTAGGTCTCCTGTCGTTGCTGTTCTCAGCATGGAAAGGATGCTGTGAGCTCTATAAACAAGAAAGAAGAGGGTGGGCACTCTGATTGGGTACCACGTTAAACAGGGGAACATATTCTCACATAGAATGTGGATGGCATGTCAGCCTGTAGTCTTTCCCCAGTCAGCTAGCCTTCTGCATTGAGTAATGAGTCCTGAATGCAAGGAAGCACTCAGAATTCTGTGTCATCTTCTAGCTTAGGGACATGGCATCTCAGGTTGCATGTCACCTGCCTGTTGTGGTTCAGAGTAGCCATCAGCCTTAATTGGTCACTTAGTGATGCTGTAGAAACATCGAGTGTTCTGGTTCCTGGTAGCTCACTGGTTTGACAGATTCCCTGATCCTCAATGAGATCTTGTCATGAGTGCTCTGATTATCATCACCCATCGTTAGGGTACCATTCCATCCCCCCCTACTTAGTTGAGTAGCAACATGAGGTACTGGCTAGTGACACAGGTTTTTGGATTTGGGAGCCTTGCTTTGACCTTTATGACCTGTATGATGTTGAGCTGTTCCCTCATCCATGATGTGGGGTTTTGAGGAGTGAATGAAACATGGGATGTGAACTGCTTTGCATAGGCACCAGGCACAAATGTCAGCTCTTACCATTATGGATGATTCCTGATGGTGCTGTCTTTCATTAAATTAGAAAAAGCATCTATTACTCTGAAGTGTGTTTTTGTTTCTTTAGATTTTTATTCAAACAAGTAGAGTTGATGCAAAAGAGTCTTGAGAAATGTGGGTAGTGAAATAACAATTGAAAGTATACGTTTTAAGCATGATATTAAAAAAATCAGATTACAGACTTAGATTTAGTGTTTGTGTGTTTTATAAAATCTCAAATTTATAGAAAACATGCGTTTTGAAATTCTTGAGGAAATTATACTTCATAGTTTGTGGCAAAGATGTTTACTAGTTGACATAGTGTAAAAGTAAATGTTTACTCTGAAGTTGTGATAAATGACATTTCTAAGTGGATATACCAAAGCTCCAGAATGACAAATGGCTGGTGCAGAATCGTCTGTTTTTTTGCTCATTGATTTGAGACAGTTTACATTCTACCTTGTATTGAAATTACATAAACTTATAATGTCCTTGTTATAGGTTAAGCTTTGAGGGAAGAAAGGAACTGATCTTAAGAACTCCAGTTTTGCTTATGACGTACATTCTAATAGGTAGAGTATATGGATTGATTATATCCTTTCTTTGCGTGGCAAAGTATCATCTCTCCCCAAAGAACAGATGAAGGGAAAAAAGAATATTAAAAAGTTTAACTAACGTGAATATTTTGAACGTTAGGGGCAGAGCCATTATTCAAACAAGCTTGTCCTGGAGTCCTGTACTCTATTTGTGTCTACAAGAGCAGCTGAGTTTCCAACCCAGTATAATGGATTGCCTCAACGTTCTCTAAAATAGCTGTACCACATTCGTATTTTCCATCGACAGAAGGAGTTTGCAGTTATTCTTGTTCTTGCAACACAAACTCAAACTTGGGACATGGCTGCCTAAGTGTCAAATTGTATCTCCTTGTTTTAATTAACATATTCCCTAAAAACTTATGAAATTGAACTTTTTGAGTTTCAGGCATCAATTTTTTTAAAAAAGTTTTTTTTTGATGTGGACCATTTTAAAAGTCTTTATTGAATTTGTTACAATATTGCTTCTGTTTTATGTCTTGGTTTTTTGGCCCCGAGGCATGTGAGATCTTAGCTCTCCGACCAGGGATCGAACCCGCACCCCCTGCATTGGAAGGCAAAGTCTTAACCAGTGGACCACCAGGGAAGTCCCCAGGCATCAAATTTTTTTTTTTTCAATAGAATCACGTTTAAATTTAAGTGGGATTGGGATAGACTCAGGTCAGGGAAAGTGATATAAAAAGTGGGGTTTGAGAAATAGGCCATGTTGGTGAAACTTCACACAGAATTAATTGTATTACTGATTGTTATTTTCCTCTTAGAGATGAGGCTGGATGATGATCAAATGGCCACAGAGATACTTGAAGAAGCAAAGGAGATCAGTTCTCTAATAGTTCAGGCCAGGGTTTGACGCATGTTGGAGTAGAATGACATGAGAATCAAGGATACAGTCTCCAAGCATAATTAGCTGACAGGGTCTCTTTGTCCTCCCAGAAGAATGACTTTCCCCCATGTATCCCGCAGGTTGGGTTCTTGTTCTGACACCCCTCAGCGGTGGGCTGATTTCTCCTCAGCCCTCAAAATCAACCAGTCCCTGAAATGCCTGGATCTCACAGCCAGTGAGTTTCCGGATGAGGGTGTCAAGTTGCTGTGTTCGACTCTGAGACACCCAACGTGTTTCCTGCAGAAATTGTCGTAAGTCTCTCCTCTCTTCCCATGAAACATCTTCATTTTAGGACTGGGGCCACACAGAGAAGAGCAATGGGAAGACCAGACTTAACAGGGCAAACCCTGTGGGACCTCTTACAGATGGAGACCCCTGGTGCCCATTTTGGTCCCAGGTAGATGATGCGTGCATTTTTGCTTGCCCTTGTCTCATTTCTGGTCCTTCAGGTTTTTGATCACTAGCACAGGATAGAGAGGGTGGAGACTTGCATTAAGGGCTGTCAGCTGGGAAGTTTGGACTTTGCAAATGTCTTACCACTTACGTGGTGCTTTTGCAGGTTGGAAAACTGTCACCTTACAGAAGCCTGTTGCGCGGAGCTGTCTTCTGCTTTGATTGTCAACCAGAGGCTGACCCACCTGTGCTTGGCCAAAAACAACCTTGGCGTTGGCGGGGTGAAAATTCTGTGTGAGGGCTTGAGTTACCCCGAATGTCAACTGCAGACCTTGGTGTAAGTCCCTGCTGGCTTGTGTATATTCTGAAAATTCACATGACATCTTTCAGCAGATGGGAGTGGATTGAGTTATATAGTAGGGTTCAAGACCGGAGAGGAAGCCAGGTATTCAATTTATAGTGGCAGAGAGGGAAAAGGAGAAGGTCATATTTCTGCTTCAACGGTATTCATTAGAAGAATATAAAATTTTCCATATGATGTCACTACATAGACCGCTCTGTTTTACAACAGCAAACATCTGATGCTTGTAAGCGCTTATTGTGTATCAGGTGCTCTACTAAATTTTGAGACTTTTTAGTCCTTACAGCCCCAAGCGGTAGTTACCTTTGTTTCAATTTTGCCAATTAGCTAATTAGAAGACCAAAGTTTAGCCACTTAGTTTGCCTATGGTCACATCTGTGTAGTGGGTATGACGCCCCCTCTATAAAGGTATCAGTGATCACTACCTTAAATACATAAAGGCAGTGTTTGACCAAACCTCCAGTTTGTAGGCTGTCAAAACTTAATTTCAGATTTTGTTTTAACTTCTCTCCCCACGCGCCCTAGATTCAAGTATGGTTTCAGGTGTCACATCATACAAAGCATGGCATCTTTTGGTCCAGTTATCATCCACCTGCTGTTTGTCATGTCACTTCAGGCTCTACAGCCTCTGTCGCTGTTACGCCGTACGTGGGGCACGAGGCCTTTTAGGGGTGATTGCGGTCCACCTGCCTAACTGTACCATGGGAACATCCTTCTCTATGGTCAGGAGGAGTTGTAGGAGTCTAAGCTTGGAGGAGTCTGCAGTGTTTAAATTAGAGACACGGCCACTCGCATCGTGAATGTTGTGCATTTGATGTACCACGGTTATGCTGGGACAATTAAATAAAACATAAGACAGGGAGAATGGAATCCCAATGACCTAACCGCGCAGAAAATAAGTGAGGCCTCAGATCCAGTCTCAGGTCTGTCTGAATCCAGAGCCCTTCACCTATGTGATATGCTATCATGCTAGGAAAACCTGTATCTTAGGAGATGCGTGTCTGTTTCTCCATAATAACAGGTGGCAGACAGAGGCCAGTTTAACACTCTACCATCTAGGCAGGGTCGACCTAATGTAATCATCATTCCATGTGTTTTATGTTTCTGTGTAGCCTACCTGAAAGCATATGGCTCAAGGCAGCATATAAGTGATGCTGGAAGTAACAGCCATTTCACAGGATGTGTGTCACAGAGGGATAATAGACTTCTCTTCGTATGACTATAATTGTAGGTTGTGTCATTGCAACATAAACAGACATGGCTGCAAATACATCTCAAAGCTTCTCCAAGGAGACTCCAGCCTAACAGACTTGGACCTGAGTTTCAACCCCATAGCCACTGGATTGTGCTTTCTCTCTGAAGCTTTGAAGAAACCAAACTGTAACCTGAAATGTCTAGGGTAAGTTGCTTTCTTCATTTTAAAGACGTTTTGGAAATATTTAATCTTTCGGAGATTTTGGAATACAAACCGCGGTAGTATCGCTTTGTGCAGTTTTAGGAGCAGAAATTGAATACAGGTAACTGGGTGTTTACAGAGTTGATCAGAGGGCCAGAGGGAGTGGCTTTAAGTGGGAAGAGCCTCCAGTGAAGTAGACTTCAGATCACACTGCTTCTGGTGGGGTCCAGTGATCAGGACACAGTGGGCCTACCCCAGTTCAATACCCAGGGAACCGTAGATGGATACTACCCTCAGGATAGGCAACGGCCCCAACAGGGTGGCGAGCTTTGAATCACTTCTCTCTTCCAAGTCTGTCAAAGGTATCTCATTGACGCAACCTGCTTTGCAACTAGAAGCCTACTGGGAAGAGAATCTGGGTTATATAAATGTAAAGACTTCCTGAGCCTTGAGCAGAGAGCACACTAGGATATACAGTGGTTTTGTTTACTATCCTGGCATCTTGGCTGTACCTGGGGAACTTAAAATTCTTGATGGTCGTGCTTCCCCCAGATGAACTCAATCTTGGAGGAAGTGGAGCCCAGGTAGCAGAATTTTTAAGGATATTCTGGTTGGTTCTAATACTCAGTCAAGTCTGAGCTCCTCTGAAGTAGAAGTTGGAGGGGAAAATCCATGGTATCCACAGATGGGAATTCATCTCTCTGGATCAGTGAACACGAGCCCAGCACCATAGCGAAGGCATTGAACAGGGGCTTTGACATCAGAAGTTGGTTCAGATCCCATCTGATATTAATTAGCTGTGACTTAGGACATTTAACTCTTCCCTTACAGAATGGACAAGTCTTCTCTGTGACCTATCCTGATAACAGCACAATTAATGCATTGGGAGAATTACTTTGTAAACTCAACAGCCTTATTGTACACTTTTTTTTTTTTTTTGGTGGTACGTGGGCCTCTCACGGTTGTGGCCTCGCCCGTTGCGGAGCACAGGCTCCGGACGTGCAGGCTCAGCGGCCATGGCTCACGGGCCCAGCCGCTCCGCAGCATGTGGGATCTTCCCGGACCGGGACACGAACCCGCGTCCCCTGCGGACTCTCAACCACTGCGCCACCAGGGAAGCCCTCATTGTACACATTTTTATATAACAAGCGTGTGAATCCATATTTGCTACCAAGTCTCAGACCATTGTCTATGAGGGACCCCCTTCCTGTCTGTCGAACTTCATCTCATGCTTTTCTCCCCACCTTGGTGTGTACATCACTCAACTAGCCCCTCAGTTCCCAGAACCCACCCAATTCTTTCTCTCACTGCAAGGTCTTTGTCCTTAGTGTTTTAAAAAAATTTTTATTGAATATAGTTGATTTACAATCTTGTGTTTCAGGTGTACAGCAAAGTGATTCAGTTTTATATATATATTCTTTTTTGGATTCTTTTCCATTGTAGGTTTTTATAAGATGCTCAGTATACTTCCCTGTGCTATACAGTAGATCCTTGTGTGTTATCTATATTATATATAGTACCATGTATATTTTAATCCTCAACTCGTCATTTATCCCTCCCCCCACCTTTCCCCTTTGGTAACCATACATTTGTTTTCTATGTCTGAGTCTATTTCTGTTTTGTAAATAAGTTCATTTGTATTTCGTGGGTTTTTCTTTTTTTTTTTTTTGACTAGAGCATACAGACCCTGGAGTTTGCAGGGCTGTCTGCCAATACTCCTTAGTTATTTTGGGGGAGAACAAACTAGTTTTGATAGTTCAGAGGTCTTCTGACTACCCTATTGCAGCATGATCTGTCCTCTATAACAAATAAATTGACTCTAGTATTCTCCTGCCCAATCACCAGCACTGTACATTTTTTAAACACTTATTTTTATGGAGGGGGAAATTCACACGACGTAAATGCTCCATTGTACGCCCAGTAAACAACTCAGTGGCACCGACTGTACTTGTGTAACCACTGCCACTGCCCAGTTCTAGAACTTTCTCGTCATCCCCAGTGGAGAACGATTCCCACGAAGCAGTCACTCTCCACTCCCTTGCACTCCTGGCAACCGCAAATGTGTTTTCTGTTCTAAAGATGAACTTATTCTGTATATTTCATATGTGGCTTTTTGTGTCGGGCTTCTTTCAGCTAGCATAATATTTTCAAGGTTTTATCCACATCATAGCAGGTGTAACCATGTCATTCCTTATATGGCTACGTAATATCCCATTGTATGGATATACCATGTTTTGTTCATCCGTTTACTTGTTAATTTTATTCAGAGAGAAATCGAAGCTATTTTCTGTATCTCCAGTGGCTACCGTAGTGCCTGGGGCAGCACAAGGATGGTTAGAGGCTCCACATATAGGTAGAGGTGCAGGTGGTGCAACGGTCAAGGGCATGTGGGAGGGGTCATTCTGGCTTGAGTTGGCTAACTAGGGTATGTATAATCTGGCACGAGCTGTATCTACCCCAAAGAGTGTCTCCCTCTGTCCTCCACCGGCAAAGACATCTTTTGGTCTAGAAGGAGCTCTGGGAACAGGAGATGAGGAATGGAGGCCATGGTAACATAATACATCACTAGCTTAAATAACAACTAGCTGTAACGTCTAAGAGAACACAGTCCTCTTCTGTTCACTGACTCTCAGGCTTCTGCTCTTTTGTTGCTTTCATCATTTCACAGCTCACATTCAAACTCTCTTGAGGCACCTCTTTCCAGGTACCTACGAGATGACCGTCTGCCACCCCACCACCTATATACCACTAATGCTTCATCTGGGTTACCAGCTGTCGTAGGGATTTTTAAATTTTTTTTTGGACTAGAGTTGATTTACAATGTGTTAGTTTCAGGTGTACAGCAAAGTGAGTCAGTTAGACACATATATATACCCACTCGTTTTTATATTCTCTTCCCATATAGGTCATTACAGAGTTTTGTTTTTTTTTAAAGAAGATGTTGGGGGTAGGAGTTTATTAATTAATTAATTTATTTTTGCTGTGTCGGGTCTTCATTTCTGTGCGAGGGCTTTCTCTAGTCGTGGCAAGCGGGGGCCACTCTTCATCGCGGTGCACGGGCCTCTCACTATTGCGGCCCCTCTTGTCGCGGAGCACAGGCTCCAGACGCACAGGCTCAGTAGTTGTGGCTCACGGGCCTAGTTGCTCCGTGGCATGTGGGATCTTCCCAGACCAGGGCTCGAACCCGTGTCCCCTGCATTAGCAGGCAGATTCTCAACCACTGCGCCACTAGGGAAGCCCCCATTACAGAGTATTGAATAGAGTTCCCTGTGCTATTCATTAGTTTCTTATTAGTTACCTGTTTTATATATAGTGGGGTGTATGTGTCAATCCCAATCTCCCAATTTATCCCTCTCCGACACCTTTCCCCTCTGGTAACCACAAGTTTATTTTCTACATCTGTGACTTAATTTCTGTTTTGTAAATAGGTTCATTTGTACCGTTTCTTTAGAGTCCACATGTAAGCGATATCATATAAAGATATTTGTCTCTGTCTGTCCGACTGACTTCACTCAGTACGTCATCTGGATTTATTGCATTATCTCTGAATGTAGTCTGCACGTTTCAGTTCTTGATTTCCCAGCGTTGGTTCTCAACCCATCACCCCCGAGGTGTCTTTCAACTTGCAAGCCAGGCCATAGCACTTGTCTTTCAAAAGACTCAAAAGCTCCTCGTATCACTAATAGCCTACAAGATTCTCCAGGATCCTATAAATAGTTATGAGCCACTCTTTCTACTTCCCTGCTAGCTTGGCATTTCAGCTACACTGGCTTCCTTCCCCCAAATATCATAATGTATTTTACTTTTCCCCCTCCTATCATCTTTGCAATGTGGAATTCACTGACCATCACAAATCTACTTAATCCTCCTCTGTCCTATTAATCCTAATCCTGTTTATTTTGTTCTGACACTGTTATATCCCCGTCTTCAATACAGCGTGTCCTGATGTCACTAAAATAAGCTCCATGAAGAAAATAATTTTCATTTCTTTGCTGCTAGGTCCTCAGCAAGTAAGAGTACGCCCGGCAACACGGTAGATTCTCCATAAGAGCTCGCTTAAATGAGTGGGTTTCTGTACTTTCTCAACAGGCTCTGGGGCTGTTCCATCACCCCTTTCAGTTGCCAGGATCTCGCCTCTGCTCTTATTAGCAACCAGAGCCTAGAAACTCTGGACCTGGGCCAGAACATCTTGGGGCAGAGTGGCGTAATGGTGCTCCTGGAGGCTTTAAAACAGAAGAATGGCCCCCTAAGGACACTCAGGTTGAAGATAGACAAACCTACCGTGGAAATCCAGAAGCTGTTGAAGGATGTGAAAGAAAGCAATCCACAGTTGATGATTGAATGCAATAATACCAGAACAGCCAGGTCCTTATGTTGTCACTTCCTCTCCTGAAGGAAGATAACTCTCTCGCGTGTCCCCAGAGGGGGCCGTCTGATATCTCTAAGATATCTCATTAATGAAGGACGTCAAACGTTAATTACGTTCGACGTTCAAATCAAAATGTAGATCAAAACGTAGAATTGGGCACTGGTTTTTCACCCTCTGGTTTCTGGTAAATTCCGCACAAGTCACGTACCCACTTGATGTTAAAATGTTTTCTCTCACAAGGATAATAAAAAGCAAAGCACTTTGTTTGATGCTGTACTTATTAATATGCCCAGCAGCTAACTTAGGGTAAACTTGGCTTACTTAGTCTAGGAACAAATGTTACAACGTTCATAGATGATTACGTGGGTTTCTTCTACTTTTCTGCCCTCGTGCAGGTATTTCTTGGCCTAATATAATAGTTGCCCAATGAGCCTACATGATCAGTGTGGCTTGTGGTTTTCTTTTTTTATCAGTTTTATATTCTAATCCAGGAGTTGGTAAGCTTTCTCTGTAAAGGGCCAGCTAGCTAATACTGGGTTAGTCAAAAAGTTCATGTGGGTCTTTCCATAAGATGTTATGGAAAAACCCAAACAAAGTTTTTGGGCTAACCCAATATTTTGGGTTTTGCAGGCTCTATGGTCTGTCATAACTATGCATCTCTGCCATTATAGTGTGAAACAGCCAAAGACAGCACATAAGTGACTGGACAGGGCTGCATTCCAATGAAACTTTACAAAAACAGGCAACAGGCCAGATTTGGCCCATGTGTTATGGTTTGCCAGTTCCTGTTCTGAACTGTGCTGTTACTGAGAAGCATACATCTGACCACGTCACTCTTCTCTTTAAATGTTCAGTGATTCTGTGTGTACGTAATCCATACCTGTTGCTGGTAACTTGTAGAAGAGGCTGGAAAGCCAGTTCAGAGCTTTAAAAAATAAAGTCACCATTTGGTGCTAATTTCTAGGCACTGACAAAAGTGAGTAATCGCTCCTTCCTTAATATGTCCACCAAACTTAAGAGGTAGGTGATAAGACTACCTTAAGTAGTCTTGTACTGATACAGGAGTCTTTATCGATAGGGAACATTATCATAAAGTCCCAGTTACAGAAACAGTGGCCTATAGTTAGTGATTCAGGTTGAAAGCTTAAACGACACAATTTGTTTTGGATTTAGGATAACGTTTTCAGTGAACTTTTCTCCCTGACAGTTTTCACCTGATAACTGTAAAACCCCCAAATTTCACATTTTTAGGTGAGCTGAAATGTATTTTTAAAACTTTATTCTTGGCACTTCCCTGGTGGTGCAGTGGTTAAGACCGTCTGCCAATGCAGGGGACACAGGTTCGAGCCCTGATGCCACGGAGCAGCTAAGTCGTGTGCCACAACTACTGAGCCTTTGCTCTACAGCTGGTGAGCCACAACTGTGGAGCCGGCGTGCCACAACTATGGAGCCGGCATGCCACAACTACTGAAACCCATGCACCTAGAGCCCGTGCTCTGCAATAAGAGAAGCCACCGCAATGAGAAGCCCACACACTGCAACAAAGAGTAGCCCCTGCTTGCTGCAACTAGAGAAAGCCTGTGTGCAGCAACGAAGACCAAACGCAGCGGGGGATGGGGGGGTGGGGGGGCCGGAGACCTTGAATAATTTAGCTTGTATACACTTGAAAGCTAACAGGTGTTACCCCTCAACATTTATTGCATAGGTTTTAGCTTTCGTTGTTGCTGTTGGAATATCTGCTCTGGGTCAAATTGGCATTTCTTTGTAGCATTTCTCTGTAGTCAGTGACCGCTTTATTCTGGCTGTTGAGATGTTCTCTTCGATTTGTCTTTTGAGTACTGACATGTTTAAGTATGGATATTCCTTTTATTTCCTATTTTTTACTTTATGCTAGGGATTCAGAACTCTGGGAAAAAATTTGGCTTTTATCTCTTTATATATTGTCTCCCATTTTCTGTGTCTCATTTTACCTTTCATATCCCTTTCACATTATTCCTTCTGTGCCATATTTTTTGTGGGTTAAACATCACATTAGTTCTTTCAACCCATCAACTAGAAGATAAAGACCCCAAGTTAACATAGATCTATGAACTCAAGTACGGAGGTAGTATGGCTTACCTTAGTTGCTCGTTGATCCCAGGAAGGACCCAATTTCTTTCTCTGTGTTGCATTGCCATCCTTAGCAGGCCCTTATTAAGAGAAATCTGTTCAAACACTCAAGGCTGCTGTGGTATTTGGGGTGACACTCAGCCGATACTAACTTAAATCAGGCTTTTGGATACCGGTGTTTAGTGGGACATGGTTAGGCAAGGATTTCAAAGGAATAGATGAGTATGGACTAGAAGGAGTGATCACGGTATCAGAGGCGAGGCTGACGGAGTCAAAATTCAGCGTTCTCCTTGAGTACAAAGCTCTTGGGTAGGATTTCTGTGTTTTAAAAAAGATACAGGGACTTCCCTGGTGGCGAAGTGGTTAAGACTCTGCGCTCCCAATGCAGGGGGTCTGGGTTCGATCCCTGGTCAGGGAACTAGGTCCTGCAACTAAGAAGTCCGCATGCCGCAACTAAGGAACGGGCGAGCCGCAACTAAGGAGCCTGCCTGCTGCAACAAAGACCCAGCACAACCAAAATAAATAAGTATTTTTAAAAAGATACACATATAGTCGAGAGAGGTTGTGGTTGACAGTGTCTGGGCCAGACCCTCCCAGAATGTTAAACACATTCTGATTGACACGCTACAGCAGTTCATTCCCCCCTGCCCTCCAAAGACCATGTTATTTGGTCTATTTATAAAGAAGGAAACAGGGAGAGGACTCCCTGCCACTGAGCAGGACTTTGCCCCCAGTCTGGCAATATCTGGAGACTTTTAAAAAATCACGGCGTGATACACGTCCCATCAACGGTAGCATTTTCATCGTCTTCAAGTAGCATTCAGTATGTTCAGAACCTTGTGCCACCATCACGTTCCAGGACCTTTTCATCACCCCAGAAGGAACCCCTGTACCCATTAATCTACTTTGTCTCTACGGATTTGACTCCTCTGGCGTTTTCTGGGTCACAGCCGGCTGTGCTTCTGGCTTCTAGTGGGCAGAGGCCAAGGGTGCTGCTAAACGTCCAGCGATGCACACACGACACTCATCGCCCTGAGGCTGAAAACCCCACTGCAGCTGGACAGCGTGCGATGTCTTCAGGATACTGCACCCTGCCACGGCTCCCCAGCTGGGTAAAGTAAAGACCTAGGAGGGGTAGTGTCTCTTCCTTCGAGAGAGCAGGTGTTAAAAACCTCAGCCTTGTGGTGTCAGGAGGGCCTCCCTCAGCATCCCAGCCTCAGTCCCTTCGTGGCTCAGCTCTGCTGGGGCCAGAGGGCTTGAATGGTTGCAGAATCATGGCTCATCCTCTCACCATTCTGCTTAGCCTTGGTGAGTCCCAGAGAGAAGGTGGGGGACACCTATTACTAGAAGTGGAGGCGAACTCTTGGCTTTGGGGTTGGTCTTACCAGGGCTCTCTTCCAGGCCATGCGTCTGAACCCAGGAGACCAAGGCATGGGAAGGCGAGTCCTTCCCCCAAGGGGATACTTATCTAACCTCTTGTGGGTTTTTTTTAGCAGTCAGAACACACACAACATTTATCGTTTTCTCTCTTACATAGGTGTAGTTTTTGGTACCCCAAAATCATTACAATAGTAACATCAAGGATCACTGATCACGGATAATAATAAGAATAAAGCATAATAATATTAAAAAAGTTTGAAATAAGGCAAATATGACCAAAATGTGACACAGAAAGTGAGCAAACACTGTTGTAAGAATGGCACTGGTAGACCTGCTCGACAGAGTTGCCACAAACCTTTAATTTGTAGAAAAAAAGAAAACCTGCAAAGCATAATCAAACAAGGTACGCCTGTACTTCAGTAGTTCATTCTTTTTTATTGCTGAGTTCGGTCTGTTGACTCTTTGTTTTTTTAAAGATTTTTTTTTTTGGTGTGGGCCATTTCTGAAGTCTTTATTGAATTTGGTATAATATTGCTTTGTTTATGTTTTGGTTTTTTGGCTGCGAGGCATGTGGGATCTTAGCTCCCCTACCAGGGATCGAACCCACACCCCCCGCAATGGAAGGCGAAGTCTGAACCACTGGACCGCCAGAGACGTCCCACACTCTGTCTGTTTATTCTTTCACATTATGCTGTAGAGACAAGCAAAACTCATTCTCCTGCTGATGGACTTCGGGCCATTTCTATTACCTGTTGATTTAGAACTGTGTTCTGAGGCACCTCGGCGGTATGCAAGGTCCACTCGGGATTAGCTGCTAAAGCAGAGGTCAGAACTGCCACGTTACACCTCACTGGGAAAGAGTTGACTAGCTTTCCAGGGGCTGGGGTTCCCTTGGCTTTTTTGCCCGTGGTGCAGCATCAGTGTTAAGGGAGAGGCAACCAAGGTTAAGTCAGAAACCAGTAAACCAGAGGCAGTCACAGCTGCCTGATGAGTGGCTGATGGGAACCTCACCTTCTTCTGGAGTTTAGGTAATGCTAAACACTAAACAAGTAACACTCTTGTTTTGCACAAGGCGCTTGTGAAAGACAGAGTTGGGGTTATAAAGTCACTTCTATAAAAGGCTCAGTAAGAAGGATGGCACGGAGAGCTGAATCCAGGGAGACTCAGGGCTTGATACTTCTTTCCAGGATTACTTGCCAGACCTTCTCTTTCAGCAGTTCGGATTCCTGGATTCCGAACAAGAGGTCTGTGATCACCAAGTGTCTGGGTCCTCCAGAAGTGGAACATTCCATCATGGTCCGGGGGCGAGGGGTGGGGAAACCTTCACACTTAAGGTAGAGAGAAACCTCCAGTGTCCAGAGCACAGACCCAACGCACATCTAAGAGATGGATCCAGATAGAGCGGGGTGATACCATTCTTCCTATGGAGGCAGAGGACCCTGATCAGAGCTCAGTGACCCAGTGGAACAGTCGATGACGGGTGAGCGAAACTCACACGGACATTTAGGTCAGGGCTGGGCTGGGATCTGTTGTCTCCAGCAGATCCACTGCCTGACATCCCATCCTAAATCTCAATCCATTTGGGTCGCATTGACTCTTCAGTCAGAGCATGCCCAGCTCCTGTTCCGGGACCCAGGCTAGATTCCGGGATCTCTCTCCAGCCCAGTAGTTCTGAAATGGGGGTGATTCTTCTCTCTCCTTGCCCGCACGTCAAGAGACATTTGGGGCTGTTACAACTCGGGGAGGTGGTGCTACTGGTGGGCAGAGTCCAGAGATGCTGCTAAATGTTGAGCAATGTGCACTACGGCACCCTCCCCCACTCCGTACAGCGAAGAATTATCTAGCCCCGAAAGTCAACAAGGTTGAGAAACCCTGGTTTGCAAGGTTCTTGCCCCCAAAGTAACCACCATCTTTGACCACTCAATCTGGGGCAAAAGGCAGGGTTCCAAGTCTGGGGCAATTCTGCAAACTCCGCTTAGGGTAAGACACCCCTCTTTTTAGAGGACTGGCAATAGGGTCCACGTCAATGAGAAGAGAGGAAGCAAAGCTGGAGAGGATAAATAGACCGAGATAGTTTACAAAGAAAAAGATGAACCAAAAAGTCCTTTATTGGGCCCTGCTGACCTCTTTGCTCCCCTTTCAGCCGGGTTTCCCCTTGCTCGCTCTGTTGCAGTCGTGCTGGGTGTCTTGCTACTTCCCTGCCTTGGGCTCTCCACCTGCTGTTCTTTCTGTCTGCTGGGTGAGCGTTTTTGAGGCATTTCAGTATTTGATGTGACCGCCCTTCTCAGCACAGTCAACACGTCCTCACCCAGCTGACCACCAGATCTCATGGATGTCCGTCCCCCATCACACCCACCTTTTTCCATCACCCTATTTATGTCCTTACAAGCCAGGGGTTCTTATCTGGGTGACTCTTAATTTTGTCCTCAAGGAGACATTTGGCACTGTCCAGAGAGACTTGGTTGTCACACGTTGGGTGGGTGGGTGGTCCTGGCGTCTAGGGGGCAGAGGCCAGGAATGCTGCTGACCCCAAGCAATGCTTAGGACAGTCCCTGCTATGCACTGGATTGTGTCCAAGTCCACATGTTGAAGCCCTAATCCACCAATGTGACTCTATTTAGAAGAGAAACAGGGCTTCCCTTGGTGGCGCAGTGGTTAAGATCCCGCCTGCCAATGCAGGGGACACGGGTTCAAGCCCTGGTCTGGGAAGATCCCACATGCCGCGGAGCAACTAAGCCTGTGCGCCACAACCACTAAGCCTGCGCTCTAGAGCCCACGAGCCACAGCTCTTGAAGCCTGCACGCCTAGAGCCCGTGCTCCACAACAAGGGAAGCCACCACGATGAGTAGCCCCCGCTCACCGCAACTAGAGAAAGCCCACGCGGAGCAACGAAGACCCAACGCAGCCAAAGACAAATAAATAAAATTTTCTAAAATATTAAAAAAAGAGAAACAGATTTGGGCATCTATCATAGAGAAATTGAAACCATGGCATTAAATGAAGTCAACCAGGCTTGCGTTCAGAGAAACGTGGGTCCACCATAGAACCTTAAAGCTCTGGTGTTGGAGAGCCCGAAAACTCGGTGGTGGAGGGACTGTCAGAAGTGAGTAGGGACAGGTGTCAGAAAAAGCCGTCGAAGTGACTATTTCAAGGAGGAAGTGGTCGTATACAAGTACCAGAAGAACAAAATAAGGGTTGAGGAGCGTCCGCTGAGAGTTCCAGGAAACACATTAGTGTTTGTGACAAAAGCAGCTTCTGAGGAAAGCAGCTTCTGAGGAGGTGTGGGGTGAGAAACCAGTTTCTAGTGGTTGAGGAACAAGTGTGAAGAGGCAAAGCAAAGACCGCCCATGTGGGGAATATCTCAGGGCAACTGGTCGCCCCGTCCGTGGACCAGGAATAGTAGAAGGGGATGGACATTCTCCGAGTAATCGTATCCACGTTCTGAAGCTTTAGTTCCTTTTCCTAACTCAGAGTTAGGAAACTTTGGTGCCAGTGGTGATGGTGTAACAACTGTGGAGCACTGAGAAATCCCTAGGATGGGGGACTTCCCTGACGGTCCAGTGGTTAAGACTTCGCCTTCCAATGCAGGGGGTGCGGGTTCGATCCCTGGTCTGGGAGCTAAGATCCCACATGCCTCGTAACCGAAAAACCAAACCATAAAACAGAAGCAATAGTGTAACAAATTCAATAAAGACTTTAAAAATGGTCCAAATCAAAAAAAAAATCTTAAAAAAATAAACCTGTAGCATGACGTCATGAACTCATATATTACTAAGAAGGAGAGATTGTTCCCTCCTTTCGGCAAATGTAAGGTGAAGATAGAAAGGACATATCTTGCCTCAGGAACACAGGTGTTAATGGAGGTCGAATTTGGTCCTTTCCCCCACCTCCTGATTCTTCCGTGCACCTGTTGTATGAGACGGGATGATGGAAGCAGGTAGGGAAGGCAGGCTGGAGATCCAGTCTTAGTGTTGTAATGGGGAAGATGAAAGAACTTGGGGGTAAACACAGAAGGAAGAGAGGCAGGGCTGGGGTAGGGAAAGGAGACGCCATCTCAGCCTTCAAACCTCACCTTTCCTAATACCCATGAGTCCAGGCAACTGTAACATCAGCCTGCAGAAACAGATCACCATATGTGAGGGCACCTTGAGAAGGAGAGATAGGTTAGACCAGTGCTGTGATGGAGTGATGAGTGAGCCTGCTTAAAAAAAAATTATATATACATACATAATTCAGCCATGAGAAAGGAGGAAGGAAATTTTGCCATTTATGACAAAAAGGATGGACCTTGAGGGCATTATGCTAAGTGAAATGAGTCAGAGAAAGACAAATACTGTATGATATCACTTAAATGTGGAACCTAAAAATCCATACTCGTAGAAACAGCAGAATGGTGGTGCGTAAAGGCTGGGGGGTGGAGGAAATGGGGAGCTGATGTTTAAGGGTACAAACTTGCAACTAGTAGACAAATAAGTCCTGGAGACCTAGTGCACGGTATAGTGATTACAGACAACGGTATCGTATGGTCATCATCAAACTTGGTAAGAGAGCAGGTCTTAATTATTCCAACCACAAAAAGGAAGTGGCAATTATGTGATGCGATAGAGGTGTTGGGTAATGCTACCATGGCAATCCTTTTACAATAGGTAAGTGTATCAAAGCAACACATAGTATACCTTAAACCTACACAGTGTTCTATGTCGATTATATTTCAATGAAAAGGAAAACACTTTTCAGTTTGGGACAACAGAGGCTCTCTGATGTCTCTTGATGTTGCCCCAAATGTATCCTTTTCTTATCACACCTATCATGGTTCATCTACAATATCAACGCCAGTGGGTGGGCATGAGGGCAAAAAAGGTCCCCTTTGTCCACCCAGGTGCCCAATTTACAAACTTCAGAGTTTTTTTCTTAATTGGAGTAGAGTTGATTTACAATGTTGTGTTAGTTTCGGGTGTACAGCAAAGTGAATCTGTTATACATTTATCCACTCTCTTTAGATTCTTGTCCCGTACAGGTCATTACAGAGTATTGAGTAGAGGTCCCTGTGCTCTACAGCAGGTCCTTATTAGTTACCTATTTTATATATAGTAGTGTGTATGTGTCAATCCCAGTCTCCCAGTTCATCCCTCTCCCCCTTACCTTCTGGTAACCATAACAAACTCAGACTTCTTGTTGACCCTGCCACCTGCCCACCCATCATTTCTAAACAATAAAATGAAGTACGGCTTCTGTGCCTGAAATATGTCAAAGGTGTCTACCTTCTCAGAGTGGTTATCGACTTTCACTTGGAATAATGTAGCAGCCTCCTAACTGATCTCACTGGATATGTTCCTTCTTATTTTTGAATGGAAACAAACTTAGCAAAACAAGAATACAAAGGAATTTTCTATGGGACAGTGAGTATCTACAAAATTTATAGCAATTAGCTTACTGAATGGTAAGATATTAAAAATATTCCCCATAATATTGGTACTAAGAAAAGGGCACCTGCTATCACCACTCCTATTGATTAATGTACTGGAGGTTCTAGCCAGGTAATAAGACAGTAAAAAAAAAAAAAAAAAAAGAAATTAATTTTGGAAAAAAATCCTGAAAATGTTTGAACCTAAAAATAATCTTAAATAGTCTAAAACGGTTAAGATTAAGAAGTGAGCTTTGCAAGACACATTCCATATAAAAAATCAATTTTATTTTTATACTACCAGCAACCAACAGAAGCAATAAAGTTATTTAAAGAATGATACCACTTACAAAATAAAAGTCATGTAAGTAGGGATCTCTCTGGAGGAGATGTAACTAGTGGATATTTCTGGTGGGTATCTAACAAAAGATAGGCACATTCTCTACGTGGAATACCACAAGATATTATTTAGAGAAGTTACTGAACATGAAGTTAAATGGTGAAATATACCACATTTAAGGTTTGAAACTTCCAAGGATGGAAAGATTGAAGAGGTGATGATTCTCTGTAAGTTGATCCGTAGCTTGGATACAATCTCACGCGAAATCCAGGTGGGTGTTTTGTGAACACTGATACCCTAAAGTTAGTATTGAAATCCAAAACACGCAGAATAATCAAGGCAATCTTGAAAAATAAGGACAGAGCTAGAGAATATGTTACCAAGTCTCAAGACCTACGTGTACCTGTCACTCACAGCTGGACCTCCATCTGGGTTACCAGTATTAGTTATGGAACCTATGTCGTTCTGGTTGTCAGCACTAGAAATAGGTGAGCCATTCTCAACTCTTCTGTCTCCCCCCACCTACCATGCTTTTGTTTTCTTTGCATATGTCCTTCCTCTCACTGCAACCAGAAGGGTCTTCACACAGTGTAGAAATCCTCATATTACGTCCATGATCAAAATGCTTGGTGAGCTCCCTTTGCCTTAAGGATAAAATGTGCGTTTATTTATGTGGCTTCCATGGCCATGCCCGGCATCGTCCACAGCTACTCTTTTCTGTCACAATCAGAGCTCTAGTTATACTGAACGTTTTCACCCTCTGTCTTACATCCGAGCCTTCGGATGCATTGGTACAGACAGCTGCCGTCTTCCCCTTTCTTCACCCCTGCGTCTCCCTCAATGCCTCTGTATAATGGAATCTTTCACAGGAAGGGGCTCCAAGGGCATCCTCTAGTTCCTCTCTCACGAGACATTTATTTTCTCACTTCTTGAAGACCTCTACTCCTGGACGATAAATCCTGTTGTGGTGGGCATAATGTTTGCCTTGGTGTGTTGTACTCTCACCAGTGCCTGACACATAGTAGGCTCTTACGACAAGGACTGGAATAACTTATTACAACTCTATTACCTTTCACTTCATTGGTAATGGAAGTACCAATATTCAGCTTGCCACAGAGCTATTTGGAAAAAAGGCTACATCGTCAACCTCCCTTGCATCTAGGTGTGGAAAGCTGTTAAGTTCTGACCATGGGGAAATTGAAAGTGTTTTTGGAGTGTTTCCAGTAAATCATCATCACAAACAATTGGCCAGTACTTTACCCCCACCCTCCTCCCCTCCCTTCCTCTCTCCTTCCTTTCTTTCTCCCCATGCTTCATTTTACGGTCTGAAATACAAGCCATGTTCAATATTTCAGAAAGAGCGTTGCAATACGTGACCATCTGGCATTGATCCATTGACCGGTTTTGGAAGATTTTAACTTGGACTGCCAAGGACAACATAGGGCCATGGTGGTAAAGACCCCTCCATCCCCTTTAGGAACCTCCTTTGCCCAGGTCAAGCCCTGCCTTTATATCTTGACCCCTAAAATATTTCTACCTGACCCATTTTTTCCTTGACTCTAGGTTTCTTGCCATAAACTAGAATATGGAAAGGTTGGAATGTCCTGAACCCACCCCAAACAAGTCCATCTCATCTTGAGATGAAGACTATAAATGGGTATTAGCTAGAAAGTCTTGGACCTTAGAACACCTGGTAGGTGAAGACCAGAAAGGAGAAAATTCAGTATTGGGGCCACTAGTAATGAGGTAATAACTTGGTATGAGTTTTAATTGCCCTTAGTCTCAGGAATAATAACGGTTACCATGCATTGAGTAACGTACACATGTCAGAGCTTATGCTGGTTTCTGGATATTCTTGATCTCCAGATGTTCATGTTATCCCTTTGAGGTTGGAATTAATATTCGCTGAGATTTAACAGAAAATGCAGATTTAAGAACAAATTTGACCTGTGTAAGGTGTCACAATATTGAGAGGAGGCGGGGACCCACATAATGGGTATATTAGTGGGTTGACCAAGTGGAAACTCTCAAAAAGGAGAGCGTTTGTGATGCCCAGACAACATTTCAAGGACCATGCATGGGAGTCTCAAGTTCCAAGTGGCACTCTGACCCCATTTATATATCCATTTGTTCAACATATATTTCCTGAGAACTCTCTGAGTAGTGGGAACTATGAACACAGCCATTACACCTGACATAAATTTAATTCACATGAGTTTGCAGTTGATACAGGAAAATGGATACGTAGGCAGTATTAGGGTTCAAATGCTGTTGTAGAGAATTACAGGTGCTTTGGGACTATGGAAGTAGTATCTTAGGTCAAGCTGGAGGTTTTGGGAAATCATCTTGGAGGAGATGATATCTACTAGGAGACCCAAATAACAAGGCAAGGTGTGGATAAAGAAGTGGAGAAGAAGAAATCCCGCAAGGGCATAGGATAGAGGGAACTGGGGCATGGCTGCCATCCAGCCGGGACACATTGGTATAGATGTGCTGTTTGTTTATAAGCCTGCATCTCCATTGACTGGTTGTTGCCTCTCCGGCTCTGGTTCTGTTTGATAAGTGCACCTATTCTGTACTGGCGGTTAAATATTTTGAATGACATGTGCAAGAGACAGCAAAGAAGAAATAGAAATAAAGACAAAAGTAGGGAGGAGATGTTCCCACGGCCATGCCGTTAAAAATGTTTTCAGGAAAGACCAGAGTGGTGAAAAGTTTGCTTCGCAGGAAGCAAGTGCAACAGTACTTAGAACCTCAAAGAGACAATGGGTTTTGCCTACAGAAGAAATGTAGCGCTTTCATCCCCAACCCGCTGCCAAACTCCGTGCAGTTCTCCCTTAGTTTTCTGCGATGACTCTCTCCTCCACGGGCTCAACTCGGAGCTCCCACAGCCCAAGGTCAGGGTCAGCTTGCAGCTTTACCTGTGGCCACTGCATCTCTCGGTCGTTTCTCCAGGGCTTTGTGCTCTGAACCTTCTGCATTCCTGACTTGAAGCCCTGCTGGCTCTCTCTTGAGACTTCTTCCTGTGAAGCCAGTCTTCAACCGGGAGCCACACGAGGGCCACCAGGACCAGGAAAACTAGGCCAATCCGAAGGAGATTCTGGGCATTGTGATCCCAGAGGACAGGATCTGGGGTCAGAAGAACAAGAGTGATTGCTCACAGGAACCTACCAAGACCACTTCACCCCATCTGTCTTCCTCTTTCCTTTCCCGATCTTATGTCCTTTAGCGCCTACAGCCCCCGCTGCTGGCTTACCTTCCTGGAATCGGGTCTCTGTGGTTAACATGTAGGAGTCCCAGTGGTCTGCAGAGGATAAGGAAAGAGAAGACGTGAGGAAAAGAGATGATGTGGCCTCTTCCATCCCAGGCTCTCCTACCCTTGGTTATACTCCGTGACGTTCTATAGCTTCTCTAGGTCCACCCCTCGCACTCCAGGTCCCAGTGGCTTCATCTGGCAGGTGGAGTGGAAGAGGGCAAAGACATACTGTATAGCACGGGGAGTTCTACTTAACGCACTGTAGTGTCCTCAGTGGAGGGGATCTGCGTATATGTACGGCTGATTCATTTTGCCGTGCAGTAGAAGCTAACGCAGCATTGTAAGGCAACTATGGTCCGGTAAAAGTTAATTAAAAACAAAACAAAAGAAAGCAAAAGACAGACCAGAGGAAGAATTCAGCTCTAGGACTCGTAAGCGTGTGTCTCCAGGCATATCTTCTGTGTGAGCCTCCGTTTCCTCATTAAGTCAATCGCCATCCTTTCTTCTTTGTCCCACTGGTCACGTCATTCAGCCTTCTTTTGTTTTTTTTTTATGATTCTATATATACGGCATTCTTTTTTTTTTTCACACACACACACACTGTATTTTATTTTTACAAGAGATAAATAAACTGACACCAGGCATGGGAAATGGATGACCACCACAGAAGCAACAATGATTGCAGTTACCAGACACGAAACACGCTCACACTATGTCATAATGTTGACATTCAGCCCAGAAATTCTCCACTGTACGTCATTCAGTCTTAAAAAACTTCTTCAAGGTCCTCAATGAGCTGCCCCAGCCCACCACACCCCTGCCATCCCCCCTCTGACATCATTTCCAGTCCACTGGGCTCCTGGCTGTTTTATCACCCTGCCCATCTTTCTGCCTTAGGGCATAGGCCTAAGGACTCATGCCCTCAACTCTTTCAGCTTTTCTTTCTTTCTTTCTTTCTTTCTTTCTTTCTTTCTTTCTTTCTTCCTTCCTTCCTTCCTTCCTTCCTTCCTTCCTTCCTTCCTTCCTTCTCCTCCCTTCCTTTCTTTCTTTCTTTCTTTGTCATTATTGAATTTGTTATAGTATTGCTTCTGTTTTATGTTTTGGTTTTTTGGCCTCGAGGCAGGTGGGATCTTAGCTCCCTGGCCAGGGATCGAACCCGCATCCCTGCATTGGAAGGTGAAGTCTTAACCACTGGACCGCCAGGGAAGTCCCTCAGCTCTTTGCTTGAAGCCTCCTTCTCTGTGAGGCCAGTGTGGACAACTCTGTTCAATGCTGCCACCTGCCCTCCTCCCCATCGCCCTAATGCCATTCGTTCTACATTGTCCTTTTCCACACCGTCATTTCCTCCTTGTGTGCTATGTCATCGATTGATGTATCCTGACTTAGATTCATGGTCTGCCTTCTCCCGCTAGAGTACGAGTGCCACACAGGCAAGGATCTCTGGTTGACCGATAGAACTGTAGTTCATGGCATATGCTATACACTCAAGGGATATTGTGAACGAATGCCAGGGTTTTAGTGTCACTGGGAGGCTTTGAGTCCTTCCCCAGGTTTAGAAGTCCGTGTTACTCACCAGAAGAGGTGTGCTCTGTGGGCGCAAAGGTGGTGTCCCCGGCATCTCCTGGCGATGGAGACAAGGAGAAAAATCAAGGGATCTGGTCTTACCACTTATTCTCTACACTCCGCCCCCCACCCGCCATCTCTCTGGTGATATTCCTCATGAGCTATCAACTGGGCCTCTGGGAGATCAACGTGGATGAGGGCATTGGTGAAAAGTACCCCCTGTGCGTCTTCCCACCTGCCTCTTTGCTGCCTCTCTCGTCATTATTTGGGGGTCAGTTAGGGATCCAGAAAGGACATGGGGTAAAACTGGGGGGTGTCCTCACCTTTGACCAGGAGCTTCACAGGCTCACTGGGGAAAGACCATGCATGTGTGTTATAGGAGCCAAAACATCTGTACGTGCCTCTGTGAGCTGTGCTCACAGGGCCCATGGGGAACTCCGCCTGGATATTCCCATATCTGCGCTGTGGGCGGCTGGATCTTCCCTCCTTGAGCAGAAAGAAGGTGCTTGTTGCTGTTTCTAGGCGGCAACGGAAGGTCACTTTCTCTCCTGAGATCACCTCAGGTCTGGGTTGAACTGAGAGGGTGGGTGTGTCATACAGTCCTGCGAGAGAAGGTGGCTGGTAGGTAAAGAACATAACTTTTTTTTTTGGCCAGGCGGCATGTGGGATCTTAGTTCCCCAACCAGGGATTGAACCCATGCCCCCTGCATTGGAAGTGTGGAGTCTTAACCACTGGACCACCAGGGAAGTCCCGGTAAAGAGCATCTTTATCCTGCTTCCTATATCCCGTATCTCTCTTCTCCTTAGGACCGGGATATCGCTCCCCAGAAACTTGGTCTCTTCTTCTCTTTCCTAGGTTTGTCTCAGTCATGGACATACCCTCCCTGATCTCTCCCTTCACGACTGAGACAGTTGCTCCCCTAGCTTCCAGGAGTGTTAAGATGAATCTCTTTCTAATGATACAGATGAACTTATTTGCAAAGCAGAAATAGAGGCACAGCTGTAGAGAACAAATGTATGGATACCAAGTGTGGCTGGGATGAATTGGGATATTGGGATTGACATATATACACTATGGATACTATGTATAAAATAGATAACTAATGAGAACCTACACTGTAGAGCACAGGGGACTCTACTCGATGCTCTGCGGTGACCTAAATGGGGAGGAAATCCAAAAAAGAGGGGATATATGTATACGTATAGCTGATTCACTTTGCTGTACAGCAGAAACTAACACAACATTGTAAAGCAACTATACTCCAATAAAAATTAATTTTGAAAAAGATGAATCTCTGGGAATTGCCCTACATCATTGGTCCTCAGCGTTTGGTCCTTGGGACCAGCAACCTCAGCGTCGTTGGGAACCTTGTTAGGAATGCAAATTGCCGGGCTCTACCCCAGACCTGCTGCTTCAGAAACTTAGGAGAGCAGCCATCTGTGTTTTAAAACATTATTATCACTTTTAGTCGTAGTAAAATATACATAAATCTACCCTCTTAAGTATTTTTTTTGTGTGTGTGGTATGTGGGCCTCTCACTGCTGTGGCCTCTCCCGTTGCGGAGCACAGACTCCGGACGCGCAGGCTCAGCGGCCATGGCTCACGGGCCCAGCCGCTCCGCGGCATGTGGGATCTTCCCGGACCGGGGCACGAACCCGCGTCCCCTGCATCGGCAGGCGGACTCTCAACCACTGCGCCACCAGGGAAGCCCCATCTTAAGTATTTTTAATTGTACAGTTCTGTGGTATTAAGTACATCCACATCGTTGTACAACCATTATCACCATTAGTCTCCGGAACGCTTTTCGTCTTGCATAACTGAAAGTCTGTACACATTAAACACTAACTCTTCACTCCCCCTTCCCCCAGCCCCTGGTAACCACCATTCTCCTTTCTGCCTCTGAATTTGAGTATTTTAAGTACCCCATGTAAATGGAAATGTACACTTATTGATCCTTTGAGGACTGGCTTATTTCACTCAATATAACGCCCTCAAGTTCATCCATGTTGTATCGTGTGTTAGAATTTCCTTCCTTTTTAAGGCTGAATGATACTCAGTTGTATGGATGGACCACATTTTCTCCATCCATTCATTCACTGATAGGCAAAGGATGTTTCCACCTTTTGGCTATTATGAATAATGCTTCCATGAACATGGGCTTACTGAAGTCATCTGTGCTTCTACAAGCCCTACAGGTGATTCTGATATCTACTAAAGTTTGAGAGCCATATCCCTCAACTGAAGGGAACTATCTGACCCAAGCTTACCCGGCCAGCCAGTCACCTTAACCCCATTTACTTTGTCTTTTTTCCATACCACCGTTTCGCCCTCACATGCTACATAATTGATTTGAATTTCCTGACTTTGACTCATGGTCTGTCTTCTGCTAGAATACAAGAACCACAAAAGCAAGGGTATTTGTCTGCAATCTCCCTGAGAGTGGTTCCCAGCCAATCACTGTTTGATACAGTGGCGGGTACAGAGCTTCCAGCCTCATTTCAATACTATTCTGAAAGGCCACCCAGGTCCAGAGTCCCACATTTGCTCGGCCGAGGTCTCGGGTGAAGCTGCATTGCAGTCCAACTTCCCCTTCTGCCCAGCCTGTCCCCCTCACTCATCACAGGTGTGATGTTTGAGGACACTCCACAGTAATCCCCTCTGTGCACGAATATCCATCTCAGAGCCTCTTTTCTGAAGAACCTAAGACAAATCTGCTTCTGGGACATAGAGACAATTCTCTAAAGATAACCCCTGTAGGAAATAATCAACCCTCTACATTACCCTCAAGACAAATACTAGTATCCGAGTGAGGCTTGGAAGAGAGCAAAGGAGATGAATAAGTGATGACCCTGCCCAGGAGTCAGGCTGAGGAGTTGACGCTACAGCTGTCCAGTGGGACAGTTACCTGTTACCACCAGATCCAGAGGGTCACTGGGCTCTGACCAGAGCTCCCCACTTCGATAGAAGCACCTGTACTGCCCTGCAGTCTGTGAGGTCATGGACGGGATGGGGAACTTTACTCTGTTCGACATTCCAGGTGACTTTGGTCTCTTGAAGGCAGAAAGGCCTCCCTCAAAGTGCAGTTGGTACTCAGCGGCCCCGTGAGTTCCTTGACACCAGATGATGGCCAGTTTTCCTTCTGGAATCATGAAACTGGGTTTGGCCCAGATGACAGGTTTCGAGAGACTCTCTGGAAAGGAATCAGAGGCTGGAGTTCCAGGTAAAGGCCCTGCTCACCCTACTTTCCACCCAGCTGCTGGTCTCAAGCCCTCCTAGCAAGCCAGAGCCCCTGCCCTCTCTTCCAGTTGTTCTCACGTGGATATTTAGTCTCAACCCAGACGCTGGGGCTTTGAAGGAAGGACTCACGCTTCTGGGTGCTGGTCCCCTGGCTCAGAGACAGCCCTGGAAAACAGGAATCATGAGATATATCGCCCCATCCACACGAGACCCCCGAATTCCATCTCTCTTCCGTGCAAGAACTCACCAAGAAAGAGAAGGGCAGCAAGTGTAGAAGGCATAGCTCAGATTGTGCCTCGCTAATATGGAGAGCTGGGGGGAGACTGAGTCCAGCAGGCCAGGGAGAGGTACCGGATGTGGTGAGTGAAGCCCAGCGCCAATCACCACGGGACTTTCACACTGACTTTTTTATGAGAAGATTCAAAGATCTCCCCCCACCTCTGGCCATCGGGTATAAGGAGAGGAAGTGGTCCCCATGACACATCTGATCATATATGTGGTTTCTAACCAGAACCTCTGATAGCTGTCTGTCTGAACTGAAACTCATTTCGGGGTCAACTTCTAAATTTTGAAATATGGACATTATGCCCAGGGAAAGCATAGGGTAGTGTGCAGAGCAAAAGCCTTAGAATGATTTAAAAAATAGGTGTTTGGGCTTCCCTGGTGGCGCAGTGGTTGAGAGTCCGCCTGCCGATGCAGGGGACACGGGTTTGTGCCCCGGTCCGGGAGGATCCCACACGCCGCGGAGTGGCTGGGGCCGTGAGCCATGGCCGCTGAGCCTGCGCGTCCGGAGCCTGTGCTCCGCAACGGGAGAGGCCACAGCAGTGAGAGGCCTGCGTACCGCAAAAAAAAAAAAAAATAGGTGTTTAACTTTGGCTCCCTTGTGTACATTCATATGCTTGGATGGTAACTGGTTTCATCAGAATGGAATGATAATACTGCCTTCTTCAAAGATTTGTTATAATGGTTCAATAAATAATATTTTTAAGCAAAAATATATTCGTTACATAATGATATTCCTTTAGTCTGTTATAAAGCAGAAATTAAATATTAAGTACTTAATATTAAAATATTGTCTGTTATAAAGCAGAAATTAAAATATTAGTACTTTAACATATTAAGTACTTAAATATTAAAATATGAAGTATTAATATTAAAATATTAAGTAGTATAATAATATATTAAGTACTTAATATATTTTAAATGCAAAATGTGTCCATTGTTCTTTTTTTTTTTTTTTTTTTAAGGGTCTAAATAATTTTAACTTAATTAATTACTTAATTGAAGTATAGTTGATCAACAGTATTGGATTTGTTCCAGGTGGACAGCACAGTGATTCACTATTTTTGCAGATTATCCTCCATTATAAATTATTACAAGATAATGGCTATAATTCCCTGTGCTATATAGTGTATTCTTGTTGCTTATCTATTTTATACATATTAGTTTGTATCTCTTAATCCCATACCCTATATTTGTCCGGACCCCCTTCCCTCTCCCGTTTGGTAACCACTGGTTTGTTTTCTACGTCTGTGAGTCTGTTTCTGTTTTGCATATACATTCATTTGTATTATTTTTTTAGAGTCTACATGTAAGTGATAGCATATAGTATTTGTCTTTCTCTGTCTGACTTATTTCACTAAGCATGATATTCTCTAGGTTCATCTGTGTTGCTGCCAATGGTAGAATTTCATTCTGTTTTATGGCTGAGTAATATTCCACTGTGTGTGTGTGTGTGTGTGTGCGTGTGTGCGTGCGCGCGTGTGTGTGCGTGTGTATCTATCACATATATCACATCTTCTTAATCCAGTCGTCTGTTGATGGACACTGGGGTTGCTTCTGTGTCCTGACTATTGTAAATAGTGTTGCTATGGACGTTAGGGTGCATGTATGTTTTTGAATTAGTGCTTTCATTTGTTCCGGATGTATACCCAGGTGTGGAATTGCTGGATCGTATGGTAGTTTTATTTTTAATTTTTTGAGGATCCTCCATACTGTTCTCCATAGTGCCTACACCAATTTACATTCCCACCAACAGTGTAGGAGGGTTATTACCTTTTCTCCCCACCCTCTCCAGCATTTATTATTTGTAGACTTTTTGATGGTGGCCATTCTGACAGGTGTGAGGGGATATCTCAGTGTTGTGTTGATTTGCACCTCTCTGATAATTAGAGATGTTGAGCATCTTTTCATGTGCCTGTTGGCCATCTGTGTGTCATCTTCCCTGTATCTGTGGTGCACTGGTAGGTTGTGTGGACCCTTGCCTGTTTGACTGTCAGGCCCTGCCTCGTGTGGTGGCTGCTTACCCACTGGTGGGCAGGCCCAGGTCCCAGGGTGGCTTCTTGTGGTGTCCCACTGTGGATGGTTTCCTTTGCTGTGCAGAATCTTCTTAGTTTTCTGTAGTGCCACTTGTGTATTTTTGCTTTTGTTGCCTGTGCTTTTGGTGTCATATCCAAAAAAATTGTTGACAAGATCAATGTTGAGGTACATTTTTTCTTATGTTTTCTACTGGGAGTGTTAGTGTTTGGGGTTTTATGTTTAAGTCTTTTTTTAAAAAAATAAATTTATTTATATATATATATTTTGACTGCTTTGGCAGGCGGATTCTTAACCACTGCGCCACCAGGGAAGTCCCTGTGTTTAAGTCTTTAATCCATTTTAAGTTAATTTCTATGTGTGGTGTAAAAAAGGGTCGAATGTGGTGTAAAAAAAGGTCGAAAAAAGAAAACACAGATGTTTTCTTCCAGTCCGTGGCTTTTCATTTCTCTTGATACCGTCTGTCACAGAGTAGCATTTCTAAATTTTAATCAATCCCAGCTTATCGAGTTTTCCTCTCATGGATCATGTCTTTGGTGTTGTATCTAAAAAGGCATCACAAAACCCAAGATCGTCTATGTTTTTTTCTAAGAGTTTTGTAGATTTCGTTTTACATTTAGGTCTGTGATCCATTTTGAGTTCACTTTTGTGAAGGGTGTAAGGTCTGTCTAGATTCATGTTGTTGCATGTGGATGTCCGGGTGTTCCAGCCCTGTTTGTTGAAGACAGCCTCCTTGCTCCACTGTATTGCTCCTGTTCCTTTGTGAAAAATCAGTTGACTATATTTATATGTGTCTATTTCTGAGCTATCTCTTCCATTCTCTCGATCTATTTGTCTATTTTTTGGTCAATAACACACTCTCTTGGTTACTTATAGTAATTCTTGAAGTTGGTATGGAAATGGGGGCGAGTGCTACCCCCACATCACGTAATAGTAATGATACTTTCCTCCTCTATTTTCTGCTGTGGAGCTCACCAACTCAGAGTGGAACAGTTTCTTCCAGCAGTGTGCAAAGATCTGAAGATAAAATCATCTTGAGAGGCAAGGTTTCTGGTAACCAGACTTGAAAAACATTTCCTATGTGTAGGCACTGTTCTGAGTGGCTGGCATCATTCATTCATTGAATTCTCATGGTAACCCGATGAAGTTGATAGCATCTACTCCACCATTTCCAGATAAGGAACCGAAGCACAAATAAGTTCAATAAATGCCATGTTTTATCCAGCTCATTAGAGGGGTTGGGTGACCATCTTAGGGGAATATGCTCTGAACCTGGAGTGTCTTCCCTGGACACCACGTACTACGGGCAGTCGTCCCATCCATTCTCCCTAAGCTTGCCTCTGGTTTCTCAGGTACTTCTCTGTATCTATTTAGTCCAGCCCCAGTTTTCATCTTAAGCTCACACCTGTGCTCCTAGGACTATCCCCGTATGCATACTGTAAGCCCTGTTGGAGATGATGGATTTCAAGTCATGACTCAACCACTGAGGGTGTTACTAATAATTTAATCATTTTTGATAGTCGAAGAAACTCAACTTAATTGAGATATAATTTACATACTATACAATTTACCATTTAAAGTGTAGAATTCAGTGGTCTTAATTATATTGAGAGTTTCCCAACCATCACCATAATCTAATTTCAGAACTTTTTAATTACCCCCCCCAAAAAAACCCCTCCAATACCCACTAGCACTCACTGTCCAATACCCCCTCACTCTCCCAGCTTTGGGCAACCACTAATCTACTTTCAGTTTCTATAGACCACAAAGAACTTTTTAAAAATTGTGGCAACACATACATAACACAAAATTTACCATTTTAACCATTTTAAAAAGTTTTTTAAAATTATGGTAAAAAGCTCCACATACATGAAACTTGTCACCTTTACCATTTTTTTTTTTTTTGGGGTACGCGGGCCTCTCACCATTGTGGCCTCTCCCGTTGCGGAGCACAGGCTCTGGATGCTCAGGCTCTACTGAGCTCTACTGAAGCCTGGCCATGGCTCACATGCCGCTCCGCGGCATGTGGGATCTTCCCGGACCGGGGCACGAACCTGTGTCCGCTGCATTGGCAGGCGGACTCTCAACCACTGCGCCACCAGGGAAGCCCGCCTTTACCATTTTTAAGTGCACAGTTGAGTGGCAACTAGGACATGTACATCGTCATGCAATCATCACCACCATCCATCTCTAGAATTTTTCATCTTCCCAGACTGAAACTCTGTGTCCACATCTTCATATCATTATCCAAATCATACCATTCCTGAGCGTCTGTTTGCTCGTGTGACATGACTGTCACGATTGATTGAATTAAAATTGATTAAATTAAAATTCACGGCGTTACGGTATGCTCATATAAATGAAACGACCAGCATAATGCCTAACATAGAACTGAAAGTCATGTATATGGGAAAATAATCTAAAAAAGAGTGGATATGTGTATATGTATAACTGATTCCCTTTGCTGTACAGCAGAAACTAGCACAACATTGTAAAGCAACTCTACTCCAATAAAAATTTTAAAAAAACCTTAAAGTCATGGATCATAAGCCGCCATACACCTTGCCCTTAAGCAAAGACCTTACACTTAACTTAAATCAGTCTAATACATAAACTGCCAAAGGCTAATGCGCTCGCTACTCAGTGTCTGAAATAAGAAGGCAAAGCCGAATTTATTATTACTGTAGTAAGGGAGAGTTATGCTGGCCAGACATGGTGTCTCTGAGCAGCAGAGACCTATACTGCTGATGCTATACAGGGTTTTTGGGAAATGTGGATTTTCAGGGGCTCTTCTGGTTTGAACATTATCCGTAAAAGCATGTTTGTTCGACAGAGTCTATTTGGATTGGCTGTCTCTCACCGGTGTGCTTACTGGAGTGAACCTGTTTCTGATTGGCTGACAGTGAGAAGCAGGGAGCTGTCTGATTGGTTGAATGGCCAACGTGAGTGGTCATTGACGATGGGTTATAAACCCATTCTGTTGGCCACTTGTCATCGTGGCTAGAGAAAGATCAATCATTTTCCTAGGAGTGCGGGACCCTTTTATTCTCAGAACCCCTTTTCCAAACGAGACCCTACCATAGACGAAACCACGTAGGTGAAGCTAATCTTTTCCCTCTCTTGGAAACAAACTGCCTTGCGTTTCTCTGGTCGGTTTGGATGTGATATAAAGACTCTCATTAGTCCTCCTCTGCAACTGTGGCACTTCCCTGTTGTTTATTCGGCTCAGCCACTAACATTTCCTTGTTTATCTGGCTCAGTCACTAACTTATTTATTCATGATCTCAATAAATAGATCCAGTACTTCATGTTTTCTAGACGTCATGATGCATACTACAGAAAGATGAATCGATAGACTGAGTAGCTTGAAGTACTGAGATGATCCAAAGGAGATGCTTGTTCGGCTGCTTTCACAAGTCTGTTTACTTTGCGTTGGAGGCATGAGACATTTGAAGTGGGTTAGTTTCATAAGAACAGAAGAGTCTTCTTAAGAGTCAGAAAAGCATGTGTTAACACACAAATGTTACTGTAGGGAAAGCTAGAAGCACAGTTATGGCGTGGAATATATGGTACGTTGAGTGGACAGTATTCATAATTAATTATTAGCCTTTGTAATTAATGGAATTCTAGGCGTTAAGGTCTTCTATCAGGAGGATGTAATGGTATTTGGTTTTGCTGATAAGTTCAAGACAAAATGAATGTATGAGCCAGAACTTGTGTGGAGGAGCGGTGAAAAACAGTCAGCAAGGAGAATTGAGAATGCTTTGCGTTATTTTTTTTTATCACAGGAAGAGTTAAGCAAAGATCATATTGATATTTTTAAAAAATATTTGTTTATTTATTTGGTTGCACTGGGTCTTAGTTGCGGCAAATGCGCTCCTTATTTGCAGCTTGCTGGCTCCTTAGTTGCACCACGTGGGGTCCTTAGTTGCGGCAGGCGGGCTCCTTAGTTGCACCACGTGGGGTCCTTAGTTGCGGCAGGCGGGCTCCTTAGTTGTGGCATGCAAACTCTTAGTTGCGGGATGCATGTGGTATATCTAGTTCCCTGACCAGGGATTGAACCCGGGCCCCCTGCATTGGGAGTGTGGAGTCTTATCCACTACACCACCAGGGAAGGCCCTGTACTGAGAATTTTATCACCAAAGTCTAGCAGGGTGGGCTGCAAATATATCAGATTCATATAAGAAAATACCATTTGATTGGTTTGCAAAGGGATCCAAGCTGGTTAGCACCTCGTTCTCCCTTGTGTTCTCCATGGAGCTTTCCAGGACTCCACAAGTGCTGGCTGTTGTATTCAGTGCCTGGTGTCTACCTGGTGACCCTTTGGAGTTAGTCCAAAGGTCCATTCTGTCTGAGTTTTCTGTCTACTGCAGCTCAGTTCAGGCAGTTCTTGCTGGTCTTCCTTGGGTGGAACCTGACGGCCAAGCCAATTTTCAGCCAGAATGACCAAGAGAACCACCAGGGGCAGCCCTGCCATGCCCATTCGAATCAAGTTCTCCGTCGTGTAATCTTGGTTCGTGGTGTCTAGAGACGTAATTAGAAGAGATGAATGATCACTGGTCATGTTTCATTCCATCCCATCCCAAGAGCCCTGGAAGGGGAGCTCATTTCCCTATTTGTGGTTTCACTGGGACCCCCTCCTCCACACGTTCATGCATTCATGACATGACAAAGGGTACAGGATGGCTGGTATCTGGGAAGCAAGTAGGAGAAACATTTCAGATAAGCTTAGAGAAAAATTTGGGACTTCCCTGGCCATCCAGGAGGTAAGACTCTGTGCTTCCACTGTAGGGGACGCGGGTTCAACCCCTGCTCAGGGAACCAGGATCCCGCATGCCATGCCGCCGAAGAAACAGAACACGAGAAACAAAAACAAAACAGAACGCAAAAACTTAGGGAAAATGTATCTCCGCTATTGTGTGACCTTTCACCAGACATTTCTGTTCACTGAACCTTTAAAAAGATTTCTCCATTTGTTTTATGGACTTCATGGGCCTCTGTTCCTCTCAAGATGTAATAAAATAGTGTGAAATTACAATGCTGAGAAATCCTAGTAACTCTCTCCTGTTAAAATACAGAAATCAGTTCCAAGTGGATTTGGAGTTCCTAATTGCAAAGTGCAAAATGTCTCAAGTTTGAGAAGGTAATACCACCTTGATGTTGGATAGGGGGTGATTTCTAAAACAAGGTTCATTGATTATCTACTCTAAAGGAAAAGGCTAATAAATTCACCCCTCCTCCACTGTTTCCCAGTTGTCCCTGCAACATCATTGAAAATACCATTCTGTCTGTATGATCTCACAGTGCCATGACTATCATATTTGCTTAGCTTGTAGAATGACTGGACAAGGTACGTAAGAGAGACAGGTGTGGTCATTCCCACTCAGCAGTCAGCAGCTGCTTTCCTCTGCTGTAACTCTTTGTTTTCTCCCTCTGGGCAGTGATGCGTGCAAACAATAAAGAAATGAAACTTTTTTTTTTTTTTTGACCACACCGCGTGGCTTGCCGGATCTTAGTTACCCAGCCAGGGGGCCCATGGCAGTGAAAGCCCCGAGTCTTAACCGTTGGACCACTAGTGAATTCCCCAAAATGAAGCTCTTGATAGAGGGTTTTTTTGTTTTGTTTTTTTTTTTTGGCTGCACAGCACGGCATCTGGAATCTGGTTTCCCGACTAGGGATGGAACCTGTGCTGTCTGCGGCGGAAGCACCGAGTCTTAACCACTGGACCACCAGGGAAGTCCCTCGATAGAGTTTTTTAGAGTCTTCCTCAGTCACCCACTCCGAGTGGATTCTAGTATTATAGGTTAGTTTCAGGATTCGCAGCTGCAACTAAGCGTGTGAAAAAGGAAGTGGATTCGTCCAAACTTGTGTCTGGCATCTCCTGTCTCAACAACACCCCTTAATGTGACTCCAAACGTTGGCCTCTCCTTTCTCAACAGGCCACGTGTTTTCAAAGGAAACTGGAGAACTCAAGGAGAGGATGTGAAAGTCAAATGTGATGCGGGTGAGAAGTGCTTCTTCTCTCTCTCTCATTTTTTAAAATATTTATTTTATATTGGAGTACAGTCGATTAATAATGTTGTGACAGTTTCAGGTGTACAGCAGAGTGATTCAGTTATACATGTATCTATTCTTTTTCAAATTCTTTTCCCATTTAGGTTGTTATATAGTATTGAGCAGAGTTCTCTGTGCTGTACAGTAGGGCCTTGTTGGTTATTCATTTTTAAATATAGCAGTGTGTACCTGTCAGTCCCAAACTCCCTAACCATCCCCCCCCTTCCCCACTGGTAACCATAAGTTCATTCTCTAAGCCTGTGAGTCTGTTTCTGTTTCGTAAATAAGTTCATTCGTGTCATTTTTTAAAGAAAAGATTCCGCATATAAGCGATATCACACGATATTTATCTTTCTCTGTCTGACTTACTTCACTCAGTATGACAATCTCTAGGTCCATCCATGTTGCTGCAGATAGCATTATTTCATTCCTTTTTATGGCTGCGTAATATTGCATTGTATATATGTACCACATCTTCTGCCGGAGAGGGTGTGGAGAGAAGGGAACCCTCCTACACTGTTGGTGGGAATGTAAATTGGTACAGCCACTGTGGAGAACAGTATGGAGGTTCCTTAAAAAACTAAAAATACAGCTACCGTATGATCCTTCAATCCCACTCCTGGACATATATCTGGAGAAAGACATGGTCCGAAAGGATACATGCACCCCAGTGTTCATTGCAGTGCTTTTACAATAGCCAAGACACAGAAGCGGCCTAAATGTCCATCAACAGAAGAATGGATAGAGAAGTGCTTCTTCTCTCTTTGTGGTCCTCTGAGTAATGAATCTCTCCTGCCCCACTGTTCTTTCTTAGTGCATCTCTTTGTATTCCTGCCTGCTGCCAAGGCCCTGAACAGTCAGCCAGAGCCCTGAGGAAGAGGACATACGTGTGGGCGGGGGTGCACTTACCTGTGACCACAAGCTGCAGGGCATCACTGGGGGCTGACCATACATAAGGGCTGCTGCTGTACCAACTGTAGCATGTGTAGATCCCTGAGAAGCTGAGGTTCACAGGACCCAGGATGAAGTCACCCCAGCGTCCCCCGTTTTGGTGCTGTGACAGAACGGCCCTTCTCTCCTTGCTCAGTGAAAATCTATTGAATGAGATGTGTGCTGAACTGCACCGGAGGGAAACATTCTCCCCTGGCATCACCACGAGGTACCCATTAGTGGAGAGGGAGGGTTTGTCATACAAGCCTAAAAGAGCAGAGAGTGAGCTGTTAGCAAGATTTTGTGTCATCCCCCTGGATCCCTGCCACTCATGTTGGATCCATGCTAAGAGAAGCGGAGAAGCTGACATTTCCTGCTGCAATGGAATGGGAGGTGGTAACATCCCGTTTCACTACTACAGGATCTGTACCCTGTCCCCAGTTACTGTAGATAGAGCTGATCAAGCAAGCAGATGAGATGCCATCTTCGAGAGATAGCGATCTAGTCTCTAAAGCCAGAAGTGCCACACGGTTCTGTTCCCAATTGCAGTGTGTGGGTTTCTCCCCACACCGCCGAGCAATTATGAGACCCCAGCTGGGCATCTCACAAGTCAACTCAATTATTTATTTATTTATTTTTTGCGGTTCGCGGGCCTCTCACTGTCGTGGCCTCTCCCGTTGCGGAGCACAGGCTCCGGACGCGCAGGCTCAGCGGCCATGGCTCACGGGCCCAGCCGCTCCGCAGCATGTGGGACCCTCCCGGACCGGGGCACGAACCCGCGTCCCCTGCATCGGCAGGCGGACTCTCAACCACTGCGCCACCAGGGAAGCCCAAGTCAACTCAATTCTGACACTCTCTCCCTGGCAATAACGTCAGATCCCCCAGGTTTAGGGCTCCAGGTTAAGAGCTGAGTCCTACAAGACCGCCCCCACTTCAGACGCCAATCAAAAGTCTAGGTTGTCACCTGTGCTTCTGACACAATGGCTATAAATGAGAAGTTCCCAGGACCCAGTTCTTGGGTTCAATTCATTTGCTAGGGTGGCTTACAGAACTCAGGAAACCAGTTTACTTACTAGATTTTTGGTTTATTATGAAAGCATGTATCAGGGACAGCCAGATGGAAGAGATGCATAGGGCTTCGTTACGTAGGCAAGACTCTTTAAGTCTTTGGCCATTGGTGATTGATTCAACCTCCAGCCTCTCTGCCCTCTCTGGAGGTCAGATGAGGTGGCGCTGAAAGTTCCAACTGTCCCATGACCCCTGGCAACCAGCCCCCGTCCTTAGGTGCTTTCCAAAAGTCACCTCATTAACATAAAGTCAGGTGTGGTTGAAAGGGATTTCTTATGAAAATGAAGACACCTTTATGTGATGTGAAGACACATCGCTCAGGGAATCCCAAAGGTTTGGGGAGCTCTGTGCCAGGAACGAGGATGAAGACCGAATATATGTTTCTTAGTATAAGTCACAGTATCACAAGCCGTATGTTGGGGAAGAGAGGGAATGGTATCGGGAGAGTCTGAGGAGTTATGGCAGGGGCTGAAGGATATTCTTTGTATAAGAAGAAAAGGTAGAAGAACCTGGAAACTCAGGGTGCAACCTTCTAGAAACACGGGGTTAGGCCACCCTGAGGACAGAGCTTCAAACTGAGGGCTGGACGCATACCGCAGGAGCGTAACTCCTTAGGTATGCATATAGTGATTTCCTTCCACATGGAAAGGGAGGGTGGGAGGAAGAGACGTGTTACAGTGGAGAAGCCTGGCAAACACCATCTCAGCCGGGTATGCGAGCTCAGCGTCAACAGCCGTATTCACTGGTATAGTACGTACCCTTGCTATGATATGATTAAAAATGGCGCTGGGCCTTCCCTGGTGGCGCAGTGGTTGAGAGTCCGCCTGCCGATGCAGGGGACGCGGGTTCGTGCCCCGGTCCAGGAGGATCCCACGTGCCGCGGAGCGGCTGGGCCCGTGAGCCATGGCCGCTGAGCCTGCGCGTCCGGAGCCTGTGCTCCGCAACGGGAGAGGCCACGACAGTGAGAGGCCCGCGTAGCGCAAAAAAAAAAAATGGCACTGGGCCTTGGTGGTCGTCTTCACCGTGATCCATAGCCCCTGTCTTACCATGAGTAAAACATTAGACGACGTCCAATAGTGGGGCATCCTGAAAAACACCAGAGCGGCACCCCTCAAAACTGTAGAGGTCATCAAAGACAAGGAAAGTCTGAGCAACTTCCACAGCCAAGAGGGAACTAAAGAGACATGACGACTAAATGCAGTGTGGGATGGGATCCCAGAATAGATGAAGGAGGTTGGGTAACCGCGAAGGAAATCTCAACGAACGTTGGCTCATTATAATGTATCAATATTGGTTCATTAATGGTAAGGGGTGTATCGTACTAAAGGAAAATGTTCGCACCTGGGTGCTGGGTATGTGGGAACTCTGTTGTATCTCCTCCGTTTCCCTGGAAATCTGAAACTGTTCTAAAAATAGCATCTCTGAAAAGATAAGCAAGGAGGAAGAGCTGAGGGTCAGAGGCAGGCCTCACCTGTCACTACCAGCTCCAGGGCTTCACTATGCACTGACCAGCTGTACTGTTTTCTGTATCGGCACTGATAACGTCCTGCAGTATTTGTATCCATGTGTTTAATGACAAACTCAGCTGTCTTCTGAAATCCCCATTTCTTCTCCACCACTTTGTATGTGGAGTTTCCCAGGATCTCCAGTTGGTACAGGTAAGACTCAGGAGCTCCCCCACACAGGATCTTCACAGACTCATTCCAGGGAATCACAGAACCGGGCGTGGCAGATATGGTAGGAGTGGAAAGATTCCCTAGAAGAAAACAGAGCCCAGACTCAGGTGCCCTGCCATGGAGAAACCATACTTCTTTCTTTCACTAGCGGGGAACAGATAAATTAAGGGGTGATAGACTTATATTTCCTGCCTTTAAAATATTTGTTTTTAGTATTTTCTAATTGTGGTGAAATAAAATGTGTTATTAAACACAAAATTTACTATTTAAACCATTTTTTTGGCGAGGGAGGGGGAAGCTGGGGCGAAGTGGGAGTAACATCAACACGTACACGCTACCAAATGTAAAATAGGTAGCTAGTGGGGAGCAGCAGTAAACCAATTTTAAGTGTACAGCTCAGTGGCATCAGTTACACTCACCCTGTTGTGCAACCATCGCGACCATCTACTTTCAGGACTTTTTCATGATTTCAAACAAAAACCCTGTAACCATTAAGCAGCAACTCTCCACTCTCTCTTTCCTTAGGCCCTGGTCACTTCTAATTGACTTTCTGTCTCTATGAATTTCCCTATCCTGCGTACCTTGTGTCAGTGGAATAACACGATATTTGTCTTTCTGTGTCTGGCATATTTGGCTTCGTGTAATGTCATCGGGATCCATCCATGTTGTAGCCCATGTCAGAATATCTTTCCTTTTTACGGCTGAATAATATTCCGCTGTTTGTATAGACCACGTTTTACTTACATTCACGTCAGTGGCTCTTTGGGTTGTTTCCACCTTCTGGCTGTTGTGAATAATGTTGCTATGAACATGGATGTATAAAAAATATCTTGTTAGAATCCCTGCTTTCAATTTCTTCTGTTATATATATGCAAGTGGAATTGCTGGATTGGACATTGAGCTTTTAAGAACTGAAGGATTTTTTGAGGAACTGAATTCCTTCCTCGTTATATATATTTTTTATTCAGGTGAAATTTATGTAACGTAAAGTTAACCATTTTTAACTATGCAATTCGGTGGCATTTAGTACATTCACAGTGTCGTGCAGTCATCACCTCCGTCTACTTCCGTTTTCATCGCCCCGCAGAGGAGACCCCATCCACGTTAATCCTACCCTCTCTGCAGCCCCTGGCAACCGCTGGTCTGCCCGGCAGTTTGTTTGGTGTTTTGTTGCCATGGTAATCCTTATGAGAATGCAGTTCTGCTCTTCACTCTAACGTAAGGGTGCTGAAGCTTGGGGAAACCGTGCCCGTTGCTCAAGACCACAAACTGAAGAGTGGTGCAGCCTGGTCTGCAAACTAGGACTGTCTCACTGCAGCTCCTCTGCAGATGGGGGAGAGCTGTCCTCTCCTGCAGCAGTTAGAGAATGCAATGTGGGGGACAGCCAACAAGTGTCTGACGGATATGATGATTAGTTCTGTGAGAGAGGGCGGAAAGGCTGGGGCTTGGAAACTCCCGCTCTGGGAGTGCGATTTAGGATGGAACGGGATTTGGAAATGTTTGGGGGTACCCGAAGGTGCGGGTTAGCTTCTTGGCACCAGTGCATTCACACGGAGTGGCGTTAAGCGAGTGATTTTGCGTGTTGAAGGCTTCTGTCCTTGGCTTTAACCCCTATACAGAAACTAGCAAACAGGGGGAGGGATACTCAGATCTGCTGGTTCCCTTTGTCAAGGTGTATCATCTGTTTTAGACCTGATAGTGATGTGCTCAACTGCAGCTCTGTGAAGGGGGAAACAAGGGAGTTTGCCGTCCTCAGCAGGACTGTCCTGAAGCAAGACGAACAAACCCTGCAGGACTTCCTTATGTTCAGTAGCGCTCACTCACCAACACCTCCCACGTATTTGTTATTCCGAGATACACAGAGAGATGCCTCCGTTATCTCAGCACATTGTTTATCTACTATCATGGCTTAAACCAGTGGCACTCAACAGGAGACAGACAATTCTCCCTGCCAGGGGACAGTCTGTCAATATCTGGAGACATCTTTGGCGGTCACAGTTGTGGCGGAAGATACTATTGGCATGTAGCGGGGAGAGGACGAGATGCTGCTTGATATCCTATACTTCACAGGACTGCCCCTAAAACAAAGGATTATCCAGTCTCAAATGTCAATAGTACTGAGGTTGAGAAACGCTGACCTAAACAGACCCCTACCTTTAAGAATGATGATGTAGAAAAAAGTCAGATATTAATTTAAAAAATACACAAGGATGCAACTGTAGGTCGTGATGTATGGTCTGCAGTTCTGAAGGTGTAGAACTCGGAGATCTGATAGCAGACATGAGCGTTCAGCTGCTATGTGAGGATGAGTAAGAATTGCCTAGGCAGGGACTTCCCTGGTGGCGCAGTAGGTAAGACTCCGCACTCCCAATGCGGGGGGCCCAGGTTCGATCCCTGGTCGGGGAACTAGATCCTGTATGCACGCTGCAACTAAGAAGCCCACATGCCACAACTAAGAAGTCAGAATGCTGCAACTGAGACCCAGTGCAGCCTTAAAAAAAAAAATTGCCTAGGCAACGTGGATAGGAACGTTTGGAGCCTTGCAGTTAGATAGAAGGACAATGGAGGACATCCCCGAGTTAATAAGGTGCAAGGAGTGAAGGAGAAGCTAAATTAAGGTCAGCATGGGTGAAAAGCAGAGAGAGTCAGAGGGAGAGTGGAAGGTGAGCTGGATGGGTAGTCACAAGCCAGGTGGGCAGAGCTTGAGAGACCTGGGGAAGTGGGTAGGTTTATCTGAAGATTGACTACTGAGGACCTTTAAGAGGGAGGTAAATATATTCGTATTTTAAAGACACAAATAATCCAGGCTACAGAAGAATACGCAGGTTCTACGGGAGGGTGCGACTAAGGCAGTGTCCCTTTATTTTTTATTTTATTTTTTAGCCCAAAGTCACATTTTTATTTATAATTTAAGCATCCATTTTAGATAGAACTTGGCTTACTCACTGGGGAAGATAGGAGAGTAAATAAAGTAAGTACATCTTCTCAGAAAACCTTACGTTGTATCATTAATTAGCATTAAAAAGTAATGTCACAGGTTCGAGCCCTGGTCAGGGAAGATCCCACATGCTGCGGAGCCACTAAGCCCGTGCGCCACAACTACTGAGCCTGTGCTCTAGAGCTCGTGAGCCACAACTACTGAGCTCACGTGCCACAACTACTGAAGCCCGTGTGCCTAGAGCCTGTGCTGCACAACAAGAGAGGCCACGGCAATGAGAAGCCCGCGCACCGCGATGAAGAGTAGCCCCCGCTTACCACAACTAGAGAAAGCCCGCACACAGCAACGAAGACCCACCTCAGCCAAAAAAAAAAAAAAAAAAAAAGTAATGAATCAAGGAAAGTGGAGACTTGGGCCTTCATATAGAATCCAAATACCTTTTTTATCCCCCATGATCACCTTCATCCTCATCATCACAGGTAACACACTTACCAAATACATAACTTACTTTATTTACATGGTTTATCTCGATTAAGCCTCACAATGATCCAATGAAATAGATTCCATTATTATTTCTCTTTTTTTTTTTTTTTTTGCGGTATGCGGGCCTCTCACTGTTGTGGCCTCTCCCGTTGCGGAGCGCAGGCTCCGGACGCGCAGGCTCAGTGGCCATGGCTCACGGGCCCAGTCACTCCGCGGCATGTGGGATCTTCCCGGACCGGGGCACGAACCCGTGTCCCCTGCATCGGCAGGCGGACTCTCAACCACTGCGCCACCAGGGAAGCCCTTTATTTCTCTTTTATAGATAAATTGGTTCTGAGAGTTGAAGCTACTTGCGTAAAGTTCTCTAAGGCAGTGTCCCTTTAAATGAAGCAAAGTGGATAGAAGTGGGGAGAGTTAGGTTGTGAAAGCAGGTACATTTGATATAGGGAGGCTGCTGGACAATGGAAGATGGTTCCCGACTTTCTCATCCCTGCAGTCGTGAACATTCAGTAAGATGCACACCTCTGATGGACAGTCAGCCTAACAGAGGCAAAGGCTAAATCCAGGTCTGAGCACGATGCGTTTGAGGGATCCCAAGGTACCAAAGTGAGGTGGAAGTTATGCAAGGGGAGCACAGCAGAGACAGCTAGAACAAAGAATAAAATTGGAATTCGTCTGGGCTTTAGACTGTTTCTCCTGCTCTTCTATCCTGGAGCTGCCCTGAGGATATAGGGCGACTGGGGGAGACTTAGGGGAACACTTACCCTCCTGTGCCTCAATCTTCTGGCCAAGACAGAGCACTGGAAGAGAGGCAGCCATGAAAACTCAACCCGCACATCTCCAGTCTTTATTACGGATCACCCAACATAATGACACGCAGGTGGCATTTTAAAAAATGATTTTATATTTTGGCCACACCGCAGGGCCTGTGGGATCTCATTTCTCTGACCAGGGATCGAACCCACACCCCCTGCAGTGGAAGCGTGGATTCTTAACCACTGGACTGCCAGGGAAGTCCCACAGTTGACCTTTCTTTCTTCTACGGCACACATAGTAAACAAGACATCTTTTAGTTTTATCTTCCAGATTCCAGCCCTGAGGCTCTCATCTGTAGGAACTCTGGAACCATCATGGGTCTCCAGACAGCATGGCATGGGTTGAATGCACCCCACAAGGTCAACTTGACCACTTGATCATGGAGCCTTACAGGCTAGCGTGGAGTTGAGACTTGGGCAGATGTAGTTACAGATACCTGGGCAAAGACCGTCTCTCTCCACTAAGGAGATAAGAATCTTCTCTGCAGCTCCTAAAATCACTGAGTTCTCATGTTGAGAGAGACCTTGACTATTTGGGGATCCCCCCATCTTTCCCTCTAACCCACTTGCATTTGAGGACTCACCGAGGCAGAAGAGGGTGGTGTCTCTGGGGGTCATGGTTCCGACACAGCCAGCCTCAGCCCCGTTAGCCACTTGTTGGTGCACGTCAGCAGACGACAGATTCTCATGAGACAGTAAGATCCACAGGAAATATGACAGCAGAGTTGCTCATCAGAGAATTTCTACATCTATTGCTCCACAGGAATGGTTCCTTTCCAAAGAACTTCATTCTGGGGAGCTCTTGGGTGGAGTCTAAGAGGAGATCAATCTCCCTGTTTATGTTTCAGGTGAGAAGTGAGTGTTTTCCTTAACCAGTGTCTAATGGGGCTCAAATCCTTCTTTGGACAACATCCCACATCTAAATGGAAGAGCTTGGGACAGAATATTAGATGGGTGCCATACAGACAGAGGTATTTCTTCATTGACCCGTCAGTCAAAAGCCAAGTGGCCTTGGCTGTTACGGATCCGCATGTCCTCCCCGGAATTCATGGACCAAGTTTGGGCTCAATCAGGCAGGCAGTGTACCCTTATGCTTTGGATTATCTCAATGCCAGCATGAAGAGGAGTTTTTTTTCAGGAGGTATTCACCATCTCTAAAGAAAGAACTTCCTATATCTATATCTGTATCTATATTTAAACCTGTAATCTATAGATAGGTGATGGATTGATAGAGAATATAGATTAGATAGATAGGTAGATAAGTAGGTAGGTAGGTAGATAGACAGATGGACAGACAGATAAATTTGGTTACAGATACCCGGCTGTTACTAGTTCTTCAGGTATGAGAAGTCAGATATTCCACATCAGACTTCCTACTGGCTGTCTCATTTTCATTGCAAGGCATCACTCTTCTTCTCAGCTTTATGGAGACATAACTGACGAAGCATTGTGTAAGTTTAGGTGCACAGTATGTTGATTTGTTACACTTCGGTGCTGCAGAACGAGGTCCTTTGTGGCATTAGCTAATGCCTCTACCACCTCACATAACTGCCATTTCTTTTTGTGTGTGTGTGGTTAGATCTACTGTCTCAGCAACTTTAAAGTATAGAATACAGTATCGTTAATTATACTCACCATGCTATACATTGGAGCCTTAGAAATTATTTATCTTTTTTTTTTTTTTTTGCGGTACGCGGGCCTCTCACTGTTGCGGCCTCTCCCGTCGCGGAGCACAGGCTCCGGATGCGCAGGCTCAGCGGCCATGGCTCACGGGCCCAGCCGCTCCGCGGCATGTGGGATCTTCCCGGAGCGGGGCACGAACCCGTGTCCCCTGCATCGGCAGGCGGACTCTCAACCACTGCACCACCAGGGAAGCCCTATTTATCTTTTTAAAAATAAATTTATTTATTTTATTTATTGATTTTTGGCCGCATTGGGTCTCTGTTGCTGCACACGGGCTTTCTCTAGTAGCGGCGAGCGGGGGCTACTCTTCGTTGCGGTGCGCGGGCTTCTTACTGCAGTGGCTTCTCTTGTTGCCGAGCACGGGCTCTAGGTGCACGGCTTCCGTAGTTGTGGCTCACGGGCATAGTCGCTCCGCAGCATGTGGGATCTTCCTGGACTAGGGCTCGAACCCGCGTCGCCTGCATTGGCAGGCGGATTTCTAACCACTGCGCCACCAGGGAAGCCCCCAGGTTCGTGTTCTTTTTGATACATCAGAACCCCTGGTAGGAGGTAAAAATTAAGCAGTAAGGCAGGGACTACAGCACCTCTCAGTGTCCCTCCAGCCTGTGCCTGTGGATGGGGGGCAGGGCAGGGGCTCATCTCCTGCCATGCCCGTGCCTTCTCCATGGTCCCTGCTTCCGTGGGGGCACCCCTGAGACTGGCACTATGAACACTGCCCCCTCCTTATGTCACTCCAGCCTAATGGCAGCACCGGTGTCCTGCCCTTACCTATTGCTGGGTAGCCTCGCTTCCCCTGTTTGGTTTCCTAACTTATCCGTCACCTGGATCCCAGTATTGGTTACCTATTGCTGCCGTAAGAAATTGCCACAAACATGGTGGCTGAAAAGAACACAAATCTATGATTTTGTAGTTTTGGAGTCAGAAGTCTGACACAGGTTTCACTGGGTTAAAATCGAGGTGTCAGCAGGGCTGTGTTTCCTTCTGGAGCTCTAGGGGAGAATCAGTTCCTGTGCTTTTTCCAGCTTGGAGAGGCAGCTCGAATTCCTGGTTTCATGACCCTGTCCTCTATCTTCGAAGCCAGCGCTGGTGGGTGGCGTCTTTCTTATGCGCTGTTACTCTGATGCTCACGCTCCTGCCTCCTTCTTTCTCTTATATGGACCCTTGTCACTTGCTGTCCTTGAGGAACCATAGGGTTTGGCCGGGCTGACAGGGAGGGCTTGTCCTGACCACCTGGGGGAGAAGGAGGCACAGCTTAGAGAGGAAAATGGGGAGCCCCTTCCCCTCCCTGTGCTCAGAGGTTCCTCCTCCTTCCCACGTCTCTAAGGCTCCTTTCCAACCCAGGGGAACCCATGCCCCATGGAGATTCCTACACCACAGAGACATGGCTTCTCCTACAAGAAAAACAGCTGCTGAGAACTTTGAGCAGGTGCTGACTGGCGGACTCGCACTAGATGTTGATAATGTAAAATTAGTTGCATAAGACAAGACAGAGTAGACAATGAGTAGAAGAATAACCTGCATTGAGTGAAATGATGTCAGCTCACGCGAGAAACACGTGACACGGTGGAGCCTACAACACAACCTCCTGGAGTCTCAGGGGCGTGGTATACGGTTCTCCCCCTCTTCCGAAAGCAGGACAGCAGCAGTAGTACCTGCAGTGCCTGCTCTCGTGGAACTGCTGGGAGGACTTGAGTTATTGCCTTGTCCTCTGAGGGGCTGTTGTTTCTGGCACTGCTTCCTTCCCTCACTCTAGAGATAACACCGATTCCTCCCAGACACGCCAGGTCTGAGTGTCACAGTCTTCTATTGGTGCCCTAGAGCCTGGCTCAGCGGAGGGAAGAAGAGTGTCTAGGAAGGGTTTCTGGACCAGAATCGGGGGCTAGACTTTCCTGGGCCCCCACTTTCTACTTCCCAAGAGACTCACCCTCATATTGTTATGACGTCCCACCGTCAACCCACCACCCTACCTTCTGTGCTATATCCCCTCCTGTTACAGGAAGGTCTTATTTGAGGTGGATGGCAACCCAAGGTTTGGGGAAAAGACTCACCCCCTTGTGCCCAGATCCTCTGGATCAAGAAGAACCCTGGAAAGAAAGGCTTATGATGGACAATCCATCTCACGTAAGACCTGGCCCCCCACTCCTGCTTCCAGCTGGCCTGGGAGCCTCGTTGGCTAGGTCTGTGCTCAGCTGAAGATGAACTCAGCCATCAAGGTCCCCCTTGCCCCCATGGAAGCAGGGCTCTCTGCTGTGGAGGACTCAGTGTTCCAGCCCAGTGTGTCCACCAGAGAGTTCCCTGCCTTCCTTCCCTTCCAGGACCCACCAAGACACGCCAGGCTGGTGATGGTGGGCAGCACAGAACTGCTTCTGCTGAACAGAAGGCGGTGACCCAGCAAACCTGAAAAGCACACAGGATGTTATGATGGCGGCCCAACTAATGTGTACAAGTTGACCACGGGACGGGCACCTGGTGACTCACACTGGCTCTTCCTACCTTAAAAAAGTCAGTGTGGGGGGCCCAGCTGAGGGAGGAATTGGGCTTCCTGGAAGATTTTCGGACCAGAGCTGTCTCTTCAGATCATTTAACAATGGCCAGGCTTGAAACGTAATCTCTGACTCAACCCACCTATGACTACATTGTTAAGTTTACCAGAAATTTATTCTTCAGTATCTAATCTGCTATTACCTTGATACATTGAATTATTTTTTTTCACATTGGATATGATTTTCATAGAATTTCTTATTTCCTTCTTTCCTACGTTTAAAAAAATTCCCAAATGTTATATTTTATCTTGAATGCTCAACCATCTTTATGATAGTAAAATTTCTTTATTGAAAATGCTAATTTTATGATTTTTAAAAATTTATGGATTTCCTTATACCGTATCATCTTTTCCCTGTATGTATGTATTTCCAAGTTCCTTGAACACCTAACAATTTTTAAAAATTGACGTATAGTTGACTTACAATATTATATTCGTTGCAGGTGTATTACACAGTGATTCAATATTTTTATAGATTACACACCATAACAAAGTATTATCAAATATTGACTGTATTCCCTGTGCTGTACATTATATCCCTGTGACTTACTTATTTTATAACTGGTCATTGGTATCTCTTAATCCCTTTCACCTATTTTGCTCCCCGCCACCCCTCTTCTTCCCTCAGGTAACCACTAGTTTGTTCTCTGTATCTGTGAGTCTGATTCTGTTTTGTTATATTTGTTCATTTGTTTTGATTTTTAGATTCCACACATAAGTGAAAACATATAGTATTTCTCTTTCTCTGTCTGACTTTCTTCACTAAACATTATACCCTGCAGGTCCATCCATGTTCTCTAATGGCAGGATTTTGTTCTCTTTTAAAAATTGAGGTATAGTTGATTGACAATATTATATAAATTTCAGGTGTACAACATAGTGACCCACAATTTTTTAAAGATGAACTCCATTTAGTTTATTCTATGTAGTAGTTTGTGGGCTGTCTGTGAAGACACTGATTAAATTAGAAAATGAAAAATTAAGGGTAAGATTGGAGAGTTCCGCAAAAGCCACCTTCCTGAGTGTATTGTGTACTAAGAATAGATGTGTGGTTTCTCTCCAGAAAACGATGGGTGCTAAGAAAACGTGTAAGCACGAGGTGATATTCTTGGAGTCTGGGTGAAAATATATCCGGCAGAAATTTTCACGGAGTTAAGAGGTGATAAGTCCTTCCAGGAAGAGATTCTCCTTGTTACTTACATTCCACTAGGTATGGTCATCTCGTAATATTATGTTAAGTATCATCACTACCTGTAGGTCTCTTCCATCAGACTGAGCTCTGTGAGAATATGGATTCTGTCTTCAAATTGGCGTCATCAATCTAGAACGGCTATTGTGTTCTACAACGATGAAAGTGTCATGTATTTGCTGTGTTCCATGTGGCAGTGAGCAGATATGTGCGGGTTCTTAGCACTTGAATTTTGGCTAGTGTAGCCGAGGAACTGAATTTTAAAATTTATTTAATTTAATCTAATTTTCATTTAAGTACCCTTGTATGGCTAGTGGCCACCATACTGGATACCTCAAACAGGAAATACTTCATCTTTTTTTTTTTTTTAACCTACTTGCATTGCTTTTATTTTTTCATGCAAAGGCATTTTATTTATTTATTTATTTATTTATTTAAACATCTTTATCGGAGTATAATTGCTTTACAATGGTGTGTTAGTTTCTGCTGTATAACAAAGTGAATCAGCTATACATATACATATATCCCCATATCCCCTCCCTCTTGCGTCTCCCTCCCACCCTCCCTATCCCACCCCTCTAGGTGGTCACAAAGCACCGAGCTGATCTCCCTGTGCTATGTGGCTGCTTCCCACTAGCTATCTGTATTACATTTGGTAGCGTATATATGTCCGTGCCACTCTCTCACTTCGTCCCAGCTTACCCTTCCCCTTCCCCGTGTCAAGTCCATTCTCTAGGTCTGCATCTTTATTCCTGTCCTGCCCCTGTATGCTAACACATATGTATGGAATCTTAAAAAAAAAAAAAAAGGTTCGGAGCCATTTTATTTTAAATATAGCAGTGTGTACGTGTCAATCCCAAACTCCCAATCTATCCCTCCCCCCACGCTGCCCCCCTGGTAACCATAAGTTTGTTCTCTAATTCTGTGAGTCTGTTTCTGTTTTGTAAATAAGTTCATTTTATACTTCATCTTTGTAAAATTTTACAGAATAGTTGTTGTTGCTGTCGTTGTTTTAACTGAATAGTTTGAAGTATCAACTGGTAGATTTTCTAGATTTGCTTCAGTGGAATTTCAGAAAAAGGGTGATAATGATTTGCTATCCAGTATGTGCGGGTGAATGCAATAAAATCTCTGGAAATGGCTGGATAGTTATAATAGAGTCCTAGGATAGCTGGGAGATTACTAAGGGGTTGTGGGATTTTGAAGACCATCCTACAAGTCTTGAGACTCCACTGTTAGCCTCAGAGCTGGGGGGCTGGGTTTGAGGAGAAGGAAGAGTGTCCATGGAGGAGCCCCTTTAAAAAGAGGTACAGGTCCTTGCTTTGTAACACTCTGTGTGCTCAGAGCCTGGGGCCAGGTCAGGTCTCAGCATGGTCTTGGTTTACATTGAGTGCCATGTAGATACTGGACTCAGAGGAGGAGGACGTAGGGCTCAGGGGAATGGGAGTGAATATTGTCTCTGAGAGGGTGCAGCGGTTCATGTGGGCATGTATCACATCCTGTGTGTCTTCTGCTGTAGGGTCCTGAGAGGAGAAGGGTAAGAATGATGTACTGAGACATGATATCTGAAGGCAGGAGCACTGGATATGTGGAAGGGCTCAAGTTATGGTGAGGGTTTGGGCTGGGAGGATTCACCTCGCCATTCATCATTCGGTCTTCCATGGGCTCTGGGTCCACAATGGCAGCATCTGCAAATGGAAGAGAGTCAAGGCTTTTGGGGGGATTCTTCCAGATCCCCACATCTTTGACAGGGACACCAAAGCCAGAAAAAGGTAGTGGTGTACCCGAGGTTGCTCAGCCCGTCTACCCCAATAAGTCAAAAAAACATCCCATATACAACCCCAGGCGTACACTGACTCTCTGGATCCTGTACAAACCCATGGATCCCATCCTACATCTTCTGTTATAGACCATCCTCTTCTGCAAGTTAGCAGATTCCCCAGCGCCGAGGAGTGTACAGGGGAGAAGGAGGGATGGTTGTAGGTTGAAGGAAAGGAGGGGATCCATGGGTCTCTGGAAGATGTTCCGTCAAGGATCTCAACCACAAAAATCACAGTTTAACCTACAGGAAATGAAAATGCAATAATAAATTTATTTATTTATTATTTATTTATTTTTGGCTTCGTTGCCATGCGCGGGCTTTCTCTAGTTGCGGCGAGCGGGGGCTACACTTTGTTGTGGTGCGCTGGCTTCTCATCGCAGTGGCTTCTTTTGTTGCGGAGCACAGGCTCTGGGCGTGCGAGCTCAGTAGTTGTGGCTCCCGGGCTCTAGAGCACAGGCTCAGTAGTTGTGGCACACGGGCTTCAGCAGTTGTGGCTTGTGGGTTCTAGAGCGCAGGCTCAGTAGTTGTGGCACACGGGCTTCAGCAGTTGTGGCTTGTGGGTTCTAGAGCGCAGGCTCAGTAGTTGTGGCGCACGGGCTTAGTTGCTCCACGGCATGTGGGACCTTCCTGCACCAGGGCTCAGACCGATGTCTCCTACATTGGCAGGCGGATTCTTAACCACTGCGCCATCAGGGGAGTCCCGATGTATCATATCTTCTTTATCCATTCATCTGTTGATGGGCACTTAGGTTGTTTCCATGTCTTGTTTATCATAAATAATGCTGCGATGAACACGGGGGTGCATATATCTTTTCAAATTAGTGTTTTTCTATTCCATCGATAAATGCCCAGAAGTGGAATACCTAGAGCATATGGTAGTTCTATTTTTAATTTTACAGGGAGCCTCCATACTGGTTTCCACAGTGGCAGCACCGGTTTACATTCCCACCAACAGTATATGAAGAATAGCTTTTCCCCACGTCCTCACCAACACTTTTTATTTCTTGCCTTTTTGATAATAGCCATTCCACCAGGGCCAAGGTCTCATAGTGGTTTGGACTTGCATTTCCCTAATAATTAGTGATGTTGAACATGTTTTCAACATGCCCGTTGGCCTTCTGTATGTCTTCTTTGAAACACTGTCTCTTCCCTTCCTCTGCTCATTTTAAAATCAGGTTGGTTGTATTTTTGTTGTTGAGTTGTATGAGTTTTTTAAATATATTTTTGTTATTAACCCCTTGTCAGATACATGATTGGAAACTCTCTCTTCCCATTCCATAGGTTGTCTTTTCACTTTGTCGATTGTTTCCCTCACCGTGCAAAAGATTTTAGATCGATGTAATCCCATTTGTTTATTTTTGCCTTTATTTCCTTGCCTGAGGAGACAGATCTAGAAAGGTATTAACATCAGTGTCAAAGAGCGTACTCTGTTTTCTTCTAAGAGTTTAAAGTTTCTAGCCTTACATTCAAGTCTTTAATGGATTTTGAGTTGACTTTTGTGTGTGGTATGAGACAGTGGTCTACTTTTATTTTTATTTTTGGTGTGGCTGTCCAGTTTTCCCAACACCATTTATTTATTTGTTTGTTTGTTTATTATTTTTTGGCCGCGCCACGCGGCATGTGTGATCTTAGTTCCCTGACCAGGGATTGAACCCGCGCCTCCTGCATTGGAAGCACGGGGTCCTAACCACCGGACCGCCAGGGAAGTCCCCAACACCATCTACTGAAGAAACTATTCCTTCTCTATTGTATGTTCTTTGCTCCTTTGTTGTAAATTAATTGCTTATATATGTGTGAGTTTATTTCTGGGCTCTCAATTCTGTTCTTTGATCTATGTATCTGATTTTCTGCCACTGTGATACAGTTTAGATTTCTATGGTTTGTGATAATAGTTTGAAATCAGGAAGTGTGATACCTCCAGCTTTGTTCTTTTTTCTTAAGCTTGCTTTAGCTCTTTGTGGTCTTTTCTGGTTCCATGGGAATTTTAGAATTTTTTTTTGTCCTATTTCTATGGAAAATGTGCTTCGGATTTTGATAGGGGTTACACTGAATCTGTAGATTGCTTTAGGTAATATGAACATTTTAACAATGTTATATTCTTCAGCACCTAAGCACAGAATAGCTTGCCATTTATTTGTGTCTTCAATTTCTTTCAACAATGTCTCATAATTTTCAATGTACAGGTCTCTCACCTCTTTAGTTAAATTTACTCCTAGGTATTTTATTATTTTTATTGCAATGGTAAATGAGATTGTTTTCTTAATTTCTCTTTCTGCTAGCTCATTTTTAGTGAATAAAAATGCAACAGGTTTTTGTATACTGATTTTGTATCCTGCAACTTTACTATTTGTTGGAGTTTTCAGGGTTTTCTATATATAAAATCAAGTCAACCAGAAATAGTGACAGTTTTGCTTCTTTCTGTCAAATTTGGATGGCTTTTATTTCATTGTCTTGCCTAATTGTTTTGTCTAGGACTTCCAATACTGTGTTGAAGAAGAGTGGTGAGAGTGGGCACCCTTGTCTTATTCCTGATTTTACAGGGTTCGCTTTCAGTTTTTCACCATTGAGTATGATGTTACCTGTGGGCTTGTCATTATGGCCTATATTGTGTTGCGGTAGGTTCCTTCTGTACCCACTTGAGTGAGAGTTTCTGTCATAAATGGGTGTTGAATCTTGTCAAATGTTTTTTTCTACATCTATTGAGATGATCATATAATTTTTTCTTTCATTTTGTGAATGTGGTGTATCACATTGGTTGGATTATGGATGTTAAACCATCCTTGCATCCTTGGAATGAATCTCACTGGATCATGATGTAAAGTCCTTTAGTGTAACATTATACTGAATGGTGAAGAGCTGAATTCATCTCCTCTAAGATCTGGAACAAGAGAAGATGCTCCCTTTCTCCATTTTTATTCAACATAGTAGTAGAAGTCCTAGCCACAGCAATTAGTCAAGGAAAAGAAATAAAACACATCCAAACCGAACATGAAGAAGTAACTATTTGCAGATGGCATGATACTATACATAGAAAGCTCTAATTACTCCACCAAAACCTATTAAAGCTAATAAATGAATTCAGTAAAGTTGTAGTAAAGTATACCAAATTAATATACAGAAATCTTCCGCTTTTCTATACCTTAAAAATGAACTATCAGAAAGAATATCAAGAAAGCAATCCTGTTTAGAATTACTTCAAAAAGAATCAAATACCTGGGAATAAACTTAACCGAGGAGGTGAAAAAGCTGTGTTCTTAAATCTATAAGGCGTTAAGAAAGCAGTATGTTTTTGGATATGTCTCCTTAGGCAAGGGCAACAGAAGCAAAAATAAACAACACGAAAGAACAAACAAAACAAAACAGAAACAGACTCATAGGTACAGAGAACAAACTGGTGGTTGCCATAGGGGAGTGTGGGAGGGGGGAAGGATGAAATACGTAGAGGGGATTAAGAGGTACAAACTTCCAGCTGTAGAAGAAATAAGTCATGGGGATGTAATGTACACATAAGGAATATAGTCAGTAATACTGTAACAACTTTGTGTGGTGACAGACTGTAACTGGTTTTATTGTGGTGATCATTTCATAATGTTTAAAAATATCAAATCACTATGTTGTACACCTGAGACTAGTATAATATTGTATGTTAATTATAAAGCAATAAGAAAGAAATTCAGTGAGAAATTACCAGTTTTCCAGAAGACCCTGTGGCTTCCATCTTGAACGAAAGCTTCCAGCATCACCATACAGGTTACCACCCTAATGAATTTACATGGAAATCGTTTCCTTCTTTTACTGTAGGGTCAAGATTAGTTATGCCTCCCTAAGTCGTAAATCTTGTCTCCTCTTGAACATTATGTATGTAATGGAGTAATACTACAGTCGTGCTTCTTAAAATTTTCTTTTATTTATTTAATTCCATGTTTCAAAATGGATCTTTATTCTGTCTGTAGTTTCAGTTTGTGAATTTTTACTGCCATATAATATTCCATTGCATATATAGATAAACCACAGATTTTTGAAAATGAACAAAAAAATTTATTGAAGTATAGTTGATTTACAGTATGTCAATTTCTGCTGTACAGCAAAGTGATTCAGTTATACCTGTATATATTCTTTTCCATGATGGTTTATCACAGGATATTGAATATAGTTCCCTGTGCTATACAGTAGGACCTTGTCATTTATCCATCTTATATATAAATAGTTTGTATCCGCTAATCCCAAACTCCCAATACCTCCCTCCCCATTGGCAACCGCAAGTCTGTTCTCTGTGTCTGTGAGTCTGTTACTGTTTCATAGATATGTTCATTTGTGTTGTATTTATTTATTTATTTGGCTGCACCTGGCCTTAGTTGTGGCACATGGGATCTTCACTGCCGCGTGCGGGATCCTCTTTGAGGCCTGCAGGATCTTTAGTTGTGGCATGTGAACTCTTAGTTGCAGCATGTGGGATCTAGTTCCCTGATCAGGGTTCAGACCTGGGGCCCCTGCGTTGGGTGCATGGAGTCTTAGCCACTGGACCACTAGGAAAGTCCCTTGTGTCATTTTTTAGATTGTCTTTCTTTTCCTGTCTTACTTCACTTAGTATGATCATCTCTAGGTCCATCCACGTTGCTGCAAGAGGCATTATTTCATTTTTTTTTCTTTCAATTTTTTTTTTAAAGAAGATGTTGGGGGTAGGAGTTTATTTATTAATTAATTTATTTTTGCTGTGTTGGGTCTTCATTTCTGTGCGAGGGCTTTCTCTAGTTGTGGCGAGCGGGGGCCACTCTTCATCGCGGTGCGCGGGCCTCTCACTGTCGTGGCCTCTCTCGTTGCGGAGCACAGGCTCCAGACGCGCAGGCTCAGTAGCTGTGGCTCACGGGCCTAGTCGCTCCGCGGCACGTGGGATCTTCCCAGACCAGGGCTCGAACCCGTGTCCCCTGCATTAGCAGGCAGATTCTCAACCACTGCGCCACCAGGGAAGCCCTCAATTTTTAAAATAGATCTTTATGGGGATATAATTGCTTCACTAATTATTGTGTTAGTTTCTGTTGCACAACAAAACGAGTCTGCCATATGCACACACACGTCCCCATATCCCCTCCCTCCCATCCTCCCTTTCCCACCCTTTTCCATTTTTTTAATGTCTGAGTAGTATTCCACTGTGTGTGCGTGCGTGCGTGCGCGCGTGTGTATATACGTATACACACACATATGACATCTTCTTTATCCGTTCATCTGTCAGTGGACATTTGGGTTGTTTCCATGTCTTGACTATTGTAAATAGTGATGCTATGAATATAGGTGTACATGTATCTTTTCGAATTACAGCTTGTCTGGATATATGCCCAGGAGTGGCATTGCTGGATTATATGGCAACTCTATTTTTAGTTTTTTGAGGAACCTCCATACTGTTCTCCATAGTGGCTGCACCAATTTGCATTCCCACCAACAGTGCAGGAGGGTTCCCTTTTCTCCACACCCTCTTCAGCATCTATTGTTTGTAGACTTTAATGGTGGCCATTCCGACCGGTGTGAGGTGGTACCTCGTTGTAGTTTTGATTTGCATTTCTCTACTAGTTAGCGGTGTTGATTATCTTTTCATGTGCCATCTGCATGTCTTCTTTTAAACCACAAATATTAATTGTGCCATTGATGTCTATGGTTTTTGTCTAAAATGAGTGACACCTCTGCCAAAATTCTCATGAATGTGCTCTGAGTCCAAGTTCATATTGCTTGCCATGGGACAGAGAGATGAGATGTTGGGGCAATGAATAGTGACTTTATTCAGAAAGCCAGCAGACCTAGAAGGTGGTGGACTAATGCCCCAAAGAACCTTCTTACCCGAGTTAGATGGATTTTTTTGTGGGGGGGGGGTGTCAAACAGTATTTATTAAATGTAAAGTAGCCCTTGCCCCATGGAGAAGAAAATTCCAGGGAGAACAGAGAATAATACAGATTAAACACCCACCTGTGCATTCACACTTTCCCACACACATACACATACACACACACACACACAAAGCAGAGGACGTGTGGCTGGTTGTTGCACACTTTTTGATGCTGGAATCCTTTGTTCTTGCAGCTGTCCATGTAGCTCTGGTCATAATGTTCCTTTAAACCTCCAACAAGAAAAGGTTACTCTCTGTTCTGCAACTTTTTATCTCTGTATGTATGAAGTGTTATACCCTTAAAGGTCAGAGTCTTGAGAATGGGCTATTCTGTATATTTCAAGCTATAGGCAACGTTCTTTTGCAAAGGTGCATGACTGGGCACAGGCGACAGAGCACAAGGGTTGGAGCTAAAGGAATAGGTCCAGTATGGAGTCAGGTTTGTTCTTCTCTGTTACAAACATGTCATATGCATATGCACACAATTTCCTCTAGGGTACACAGTTATGGGCTAGAGACGTGTGTCTCTTCCCTTTAATGGATAATTGTTATCTACTTTCCTCATTGACTGTTAACAATTTGAACTCCCACCAGTTACATACTGGGATTCTAGGCACTCAATATTTTTTCCCACAATTAACATTGCCGTTGTTTTCTATTTACCTTTAATGTGGATGTAATACAATTTTGGCATCATGCTTTCACTATCACTGTGGCATGACATTGAGGTGGAAATCACCATAAATTTTAACCTTTCTTTTTTAAGTTAATCAGTTAATTAATTATTTGTTTTTGGCTGTGTTGGGTCTTTGTTGCTGTGCCCGGGCTTTCTCTAGTTGCAGCGAGCGGGGGCTACTCTTTGTTTGAGGTGGCTTCTCTTGTTGTGGAGCACGGGCTCTAGGCGCGCGGACTTCAGGAGTTGTGGCACGTGGGCTCAGTAGTTGTGGCTCGCGGGCTCTAGAGCGCAGGCTCAGTAGTTGTGGCGCACGGGTATAGTTGCTCTGCGGCATGTGGGATCTTCCCAGACCAGGGCTCAAACCCGCGTCCCCTGCATTGGTAGGCGGATTCTTAACCGCTGCGCCACCAGGGAAACCCTAAGTTTTAAAATAGAAGACGACCTGTGTGTGCCCTGAGATCCTCAGTGAGTGTGCTGCAGCTGCTTTATACTCACGTGCACATTCCAGCTCTGCAAACAGTGCATTCCCACTGGCACCGTGAAGTTGGCCAAAAGAGAGTATTCACACCAAAGAAACAGACGATTGCCACAGTTAGGGCTTTTGAAAAAGTGATACATTTTTAGAGCCATTTTAGCAGTACACCCACTGGCTGTCACTTCAGACACCGTTGTGCTCATTCAAACACCTCGTGTTTCTGGAGAAACTGTACTAGGTGTTGTCTCATGAGGAGAGAATAGATCGATGGGTCCAGGAAAAGTTTTAGGGAATAGTTTTAGATTTACCTGTTCCAAACTGGAGACTGTTTTCACCCGCTTATTCAGTTATTAAAACAGAGTCTGTGTTATGGGATGAACGAATAAGGGTCAATGACACACATTAGCGAACGTGGAAATTAAAAATAAAGAAACATGTGTTTCATGATAAGTGAAACAGAACATGAATATGTATAAAGGTAAGGACCCAAACCTGCCATGTGGGATGTGCCTCAGGTCACAGGGGTGAGAGGGGACGGGGCAGTCAGGGAGAGTCATCACTGGTGGGGAGAGAAGGCACCATGGTTATCCGAGGCCCAGTCCTCCACAGGGACTCCCAGGCCTTCTCCTGCACCCACACCATGTCTCTCCCTCCCTGGTCAGACAGTTCACACAACACGTGCTGCAGATTCTCTTCCAGAACCTCCTGGGCACATAAGGTCATGACAGGGCTCCACCACTCGGGACGGTGCACGGTCCCCTCTTGTGTTCAGCTCCTGGCTGCATCTTGGGCTCCTCCGTGGCCGTGTTGAGCCTGAAAGAGCAGAATCCCGAGGCCCAGCAGGACTGAGCCGGCCATGCCCATCCGGATGAGGTTCTCCACTGTGTAGTCTTGCGGGTGTGAGGGTAGGAATTCTGGACAAGAGATCACAAGGTCAGAGCAGATCCGAGTCACCCTAGACTCCAGGATGTCCACCCAGGGAACCTGCCTCTCCTTGACAGGACATGACCCTCGGAGCCCAGCCCCATATCTGCCTGATTTCATCACTCGTGGGATCTGACTTGTTTTGTGGCGGGTGGATGGTGTCACCTGCTCATGAGAATCGTAAAGTGAGGGTGTGAGTGAGGAGTTGGGGAGACACGAGCCCTTCTCCTGGGTTCTGTGTCCTCAAAGCCTCCCATTTTCCCTCCCTCCCTGGGGACCCCTCACGCCTGGTCCCAGCATCACCAGCTGGGGTTCCCCCGGCAGGGCCTGTACAGAGTCTGGGTCCCTGACTGACCTGCTGGCTCCTCACCTGCCACCAGGATGTCCAGGGGGTCACTGGGGGCCGACCACTCGGAGGAGAGGTTGTGTCCACCATAGCATCTGTACCGGCCCGCGTGGGTGTTGGTCACCGGGCCCAGCGGGAAGTCGGCCTGAGAGAGCCCAGCCTGGGGCTGCCGGCCAGGGCGCTGGGGGAGGGCCTGTCTCCCCTCCTGGGACAGAGCGAATCTGTCATAGCCGATGTCAGAGCGACACTGGAGGGTCAGGCTCTGTCCAGAGGCCACGACAGGGCCCTGCGGGGTCAGGAGGGAGGGCTTCCCAGACACACCTGGGGGAAGACCAGCCGTGGGCTGTAGGGGCTGGTTCCTCCCATGAAGCCCCTTCTCCCATCCTGGTCCCCAGGCCTCACTGTTGCTCACAGTGTGTCCTGTGCGCCCCGCTTCCCCCTCACCCCACCCTCTCATCTGGGACAACCTGGGAGAAAAGCATCTAATAATCTGTCTCGTGCCTCAAAAAGTGCGTGAGGCCAGGGTGGGACCTCCTCACCTGGGAAAAGGAGCTCCAGGGGGTCACTGGGGGCTGACCACACCTGGGGGGTGTCCCTGTAAAAGCCGTGGCATCTGAACATCCACCTGTGGCTGGGGGTCACGCGACCCACGGGGATCAGGGCCTGGGTCTGCCCATGGGGGTATCGCTGTGCATCCAGGGTCCAGGAGGACTTGGGTTCTCCTTCCTTAGTCAGAATGAACCCGTCCAGTCCCTCCCATGAGCCACACTGGAGGGTCACGTTCCCTCCCGAGGTGACCACAGGGCTCAGCAGGGCTGAGAGGGTGGGTTTGCTGTGGACCTCTAGGAGAGAAGGAGGGAGCTTGTGAAATGGGACTCACACCCCCCTTTCCTCCTCCAGGGCTGGGCTGTGAGAGGGACACACCCCTGAGAGCAGACCCCCTTCCTGAGGGCAGAGCCTGAGGCTGGGACCCCCGAGTGTCCTCTCACCTGTCACCACCAGCTCCAGGGAGTCACTGCGCTCTGACAAGCCAGTGGAGCTGAGGTAGTAACAGTGATATCTCCCTGCATAGTCTTGTGTCATGTGTGAGATGGAGAACTTGCCCTTGTCCCCGGGCTCCAGTGAGGGCTGTCTGTACCAGGGAGGTGAGCTTCCCTCTTTATTCAGATAGAACTCCCGGACCCCCAGGGTCCCCTGACACCAGATGGTCACGGGGCTCCCCCAGGGGATCACAGAGCCTGGCTCAGCCCAGATGGTGGGTTTGGGGAGGGTGCCTGGAAGGACATCAGAGGCTGGGTCACAAGACATCCTCACCCCCAGGTCCCCAGCTCTCAGCCCCCAACCTCCCAGACTCCCCTTCCTTCAGCTCAAAACTGCTGTTCCCCACCCCACTGCCTGGGGGTAGCCCCTTGTCCCCATGATCAGGAGGGAGCTGGGACACTTGGGGACAGACTCACCTGCCTGCACCTGAGGTCTCAGGCCCACACTCAGCCCTGGAAGAGAGACCCCTGTGAGAGGCTCGCCCTGAATCCTGAGCAGCGCCTCTCCTACCCGTGAGCCTCCTGAGTCCTGGGGTGTCCTGACAGAGCAGCCTGGCTGTGGGGAGGGGTCCCTCCCTGGCTGGGGCTTCCCCTCCCCCTCCTCCATCTCACCGAGGCAGAGCAGGGCCGTGAGGCTGGGGGTCATGGCGTCTCCTTCCTGTGGTCCAGGCGGTGCAGATGGAGGAGACCACGGTGCCCTCAGGACGGAGACCCGAGGGTGTGTCCACTGGGAGGCTGGTCCTCCCGGTCACAGGGCTGTCACATCAGCAGCCCCACAGGAAGGGGAACTGCCCCTCCCCAGGAGCCTGGCTGTCATTCCCATGAGAGACCCGGTGTCTTCCTGAGACGCCCCTTCCAGGTGAGGGTGACCCGAGCACGTCTTTCCCTCTCAGAGCCTCCCCGTTGGGTCTCCTTCGTCCTCAGCCGGTCCATTGGCAGGTCCCTGTGGGGTCCTCACCATGGACAGGGGTCACCCAGGCCCTGGCGATGCTTCAGGGAGGTTGCAGGTTCCTGCTGCACCGCAGAGCTCAGGTCAGCAGAGACACACGTTTAACATCTGCCTACAGCTCCGTGGAGGTCAGTGTGGCAATGAGCACAGAGGAGAAGTTCGGGGAAATAAGGAAGGAAACATGCTCCCCTGGCCCCAGAGTGCGGCTTTGCTTTCTATCTCAGCTCCCTTCAGGGACTTCTCCCTTTTTCTTGAAACAGTGTCCACCCCACCTTCCTGGGAACAAACCCCTGAGTCATTCCTGCCTGCTTGGTGGCCCTTAATCCTTGGACAGGGCTCTCCTCCCCGTCTTGTCATCCTGCCTGAAAGCTTAGGGGACCTTGATTTGAGTTAGAGGTCTCAGTTTGAAGGAAAACATCTCTATTGAAATCTGTCCCCACTGCTCTTGTGACCGTGAGGGCAATGCCCTTTCTGAGCCTGAGTTTCCTCCTGGGCATGTTGTCGCGAGCCGCACTCCTCAGAGTGGCTGTGAGCTCAATGGTGTCAGGTTCATTGCAGGATCACCATTGTTAATTTCCAGAGCAGCTGACAGCAGCAGTGGGTGGGACATGAAAGGATCCTGGGCTCAGACTCCACGGCAAAGTGGGTGATTGTGGTGCCTACCTAAGAGCCCTCCTCTGCTCCTAACACTGAGAAGTGCTATTTTGAATATTTCTGAAACACGTACCCACAGACACATGCAGAAAAAGAGAAAGAAAGTTCCTCAAATGGAGAGGGAACCAGACCAAAGAAGAGGCAACTAGGCTGAGTGGCGCCCACTGACCGGGATCATCAAGGGGGTCATAGGGAGGAGGTTCCCACCTGTGTGGACAGAGAGAGGGACCCAGGTCCTCACAGGCAGGGAGGGGTCAGGGCTCCAGGTGAAGGTTGAAGCTGCGGCCCCACTTCCCCGCGTTTCTGGACGGGCACTGGGATAGCTCTGCTCACTGCCCCAAGCCCGTGGTCAGCATTGAGCCACCTCCCCTGTGTGGCATGAAACAGACTCAGTCCACGATTGTCAGCCACGGGTGTCCACCCTCGTGAGAGTGTGAGGGTCCCATTGGACCATCCCTGAGGCCACAGCTGTGAGCAGATGCTAAGTCTGAGACGGTGGGCAGCACGGGGCAGAGCAGCTGCAGCAGTCTCCCCTGGTCAGCCTGACTCCCAGGACAGCCCCGGGAGAAGCCTTCTAGGAGAGACCGGGGGTGTGAGGGCAGAGCCTTGAACAGGAATGGACATCACAGTGCCCCTAGTAGTGATGACAGTGCTACGGACAGCCGTCTGCTGACGAGTGCGGGTGTCCTAGGCAAGGGAACAGAATCAGTAGGAAACCAATAAAGAGCTGAAAAAAAGTCTAGGACATACTTGATGTGAATATCTTGATTATATCACAACACAATTAGTGGCTTTGCTGAAATAAAAATATGAAAAAAAAGAATCAGTAGGAAAATATGACAGTCGATTTAAATTAAGCGTGTTTAAGTATCTGAAAAATAAAGGGAGGCAACCATATGGATTATTTTATAGAAGAAAGGGCAGTTATTAAGAGTTAGAAAAGGTAGAGGTGACAAATCCAGTAG
>NW_020174226.1:0-704 GCF_003031525.2 Neophocaena asiaeorientalis asiaeorientalis | reverse complement strand
GTCAGAAGATCAACGGTTCCTGCCCAAGGTATTTCCTCTCCCCACACTTCAGTGGTTTGTGTTCGTCTCCAAACGCTCCTAGATCACGGAATCCTGTTTGGATTAATGAGATTTAAAACAAGCTCACGAATGGAGATGTTGGGTTCTTTCCTTCACAGCCTCGGTCATACTGAGGTTGATGAGAGACGTGACTGAGGGCTCCTGAGGAAGGGGAGACGCTGCAGAGAAAGGAAGCGTGATGCACACAGAACAGGAGCTCTGCCCGAAGCACCTCCTGGTTAGGTGCAAGTTGTGCCTTTTGGGGTGGAATGCCACTCAAGCCATGGCCTTGTTTCTCCTTTTTGGTGATTTGGTCTTTCCTAACTTGGTTAATTCGGCATGCCCCAGGTTTCTCCAGAGTAAAGCTGTTATTTCCCCTTTGTAATTAATCACTGGTCTGTGGGGAGGTGCTTTGACAGTTTGTACGTATCATGCTCCTTCAGTACTTTTAAATGCCTGTAAGATACGGCCAATCCTTCTTGTGTTTCTTCTGTCATAATAAGCAGACGCATCTAGGCTTTCTTATTTCCTCACGACTCAGAGGCTGTATGGTGTGTTTTAATTTCCGGTTGATCTCGTCCCCACTACCCGCATAGCTCTTCTCTTTGTGTGTTTTCTTAAGTATTCTTACGTTTTTATTTTTGCATATGGAGCTTAGTATCAAC
>NW_020174225.1:656-743 GCF_003031525.2 Neophocaena asiaeorientalis asiaeorientalis | reverse complement strand
AGCTATTATTGCTACAGCAAGGCTGAAGTCGGTGACACACATGCAAGCAAGACCCAATGCTAGTACATGCGGTGAAGGTATCGCACC
>NW_020174225.1:0-196 GCF_003031525.2 Neophocaena asiaeorientalis asiaeorientalis | reverse complement strand
CATTTATCTATTTCATATTTATTGACTACATCTCAGACACCGTGTTAACTGCTGGTTCTAGATGTTAGTAAAATATAGAGCTTCCTGCTCAAAGGGTCACAGTATTTGTGGGAAAACTAAAAAATGAACAACCTATGTCTCTAAGAGCTTTGTATTTCCCAAAGAGAACACACCTCGTAGGTACAATGAATACACG
>NW_020174224.1:87856-181431 GCF_003031525.2 Neophocaena asiaeorientalis asiaeorientalis | reverse complement strand
GGGTCAAAGATCAGTAAAAGAATTATTGTAACCAGGGGCCCGAGTAGGAGTAAGAACCAGGTTATGTTTCGTAACAGTTTTTGATGGTGGTCCAGGTAGTGTCAGCGCTTGGGTTACCCTGTCCAAAGGAATGGAGCACTTGGCATGGTTATATACATTTTTTTAAAAGTTTTTTTTTCTGATGTGGACTATTTTTAAAGTCTGTATTGAATTTCTTACAATACTGCTTCTGTTTTGGTCTTTTGGCCGCAACGTCTTTTTTATTAGCCCATTGTGATTGATGTAGGTATAACAGACCCAGTTAGAAGTAGCTGGGCAACCTGAATGTTAATAGACAAAATCGATCTCCTTTCTTTTCAGGAGAATAAGTCTGAAAACCGGTCTGGACCTGGCATTTCGAAGATACTTGTAGCCAGGTGGCCACTTATCTGGTTTTATCTAAGTAGGTTTTAAAGCTTAGTGTGGTATTAACACATAATTTGTCATCATACATGTTTTTTCATCTTGTTACCATCTGATCTAAAGCAATTTCATTGTCTAAAATGTAGCAGGTACAAGAGGAGACCTTGCAGACGTAAGGTTGCAGTTACCAGCTGCCAGCTGATGTTGTCTTGAGAATAGCTGATGGCCTCGAATCTGACACAGCTCATAAAACTTAAGTTCTCAGCAATACAAGGACTGTCTCAAATCACACCCATAGTGTCGCCTAGTATTACCTTGGATGTCTGAACCACAGTTCTTCCATCTCGACCTTCCTTAACAGCCCAAACAGTCGTCACCATGAATGACTTCAGTGTTTTTCTAGTATGAGAAGATGCAAGAATCTGGGTTCTTAAAAATCCTCACCTGGGAACATCTATCTGAAGGCCTGTTCCGTCAGTTTCTCCCAGAGCACAGAGGGCCTCTTTCCTGAGCTCCACCTTGAACTACGTGCAGGGGCTGTTGATGGTTGGCAGCCGTAGTGGCTCGTGATTTAGTCCTGGCAGAGGCAGGCAACAAGTGCCAGTCTCCAGCTGGCAGGGCCCCTTCATGGTCATGAATCTGACCAAGGTTTGGGGGGCATTTCATGACCATTTCGTCCCACAGCGCCAGGAATGCTCATCCCCAGTTCTGGCAAAGATTTATTTGACAGGCCACTCAGTGTGCTGCCACTGGCGTAGGCCTTATTAACAGTAGCCCAAAGTCTCTGGACCACCTGTCTTCCTAGTCTCTTACGGTCCAGGAAACTCTTCCCTCTTTGTGTTTCTTTCCATACCTAGAGTTACACTGTTCCAGTCATCGATCTCGTATGGGACTACATATTATCATTTTGTCAGAGGCTCAGTCACACATTTGGTAATGTAAGAAAGAATGATTTTGTAAAACAGGCAATAAAAATAAAATAGCTAGCAGTATTAGTAAGGTCATAAGTAAGAAGGTAAGTCAAGAACTGGCATTAGGTGCAGCCCAGTATCTCCCCAGGTTGTCTCACTTAGTCTGTTTTTTCTAGTATTACTAGGCTGGTTCCTTTAAACGTAAATGACCATAGCCTGGTGTTAATCTCCTGTTTGTAGATAGTGGAGATCTTTATCCAAAGACTGATTACAGAAGTTAAGCTTCAGAAACAAACTCAGAGTGTCCTTTTAATAATTTAATTAAATCCTGTAGCAAAATAACATAACATCAAGGGACCATCTGGGAAGTGGGTTTTAGTAAACACCGTAGTTAACAGATCTAGAATTTAATATTTAGTGAAACATAACCCTCATTTTCTTCCCCCTAAAGTACCCTCATCTCCACTAAACACAGCCAACTCAAGACTAATTTGTTTTTTAAATAAGTCTGGCCCATTGACCACATAGGCTCCTCCACACTGACTCTGGTATAATTCCTCAGAAGGAGTCCAGACTGAATTCACAAAAGGCCCCTCAAGGCCAAGAAAGCCATGCCAATGTCCTGCCGTCACATTTTGCCTGGTGGATCTCTCTCTTCTAGAGGTCCCCCAAATATTTGGAGATTCCTGTACATGTCGGGAGACAGTCTTTTTTAATTTACCTGATAAGGCTTCTCATAACCGAGTGTCTCCAATTTCTGGAGGGACAAGGCAGAGAGAAAAGAAAAACGTTTTCATTTTACCCACAGGTGTAAATCACCTAATTGCTGTAAACCATAAGTAGCTTGAGGAGAAGGGCTTCTCTATATCTGAAAAACAAAGATTAGAAGCCAGTAATATGTCAGACAAAAGTCATAAAAATCATAATCCTATTTAGCAGTTCGTTGGATCCCATGTAATTAGTTTTGGTTTTGTTTGAGTTCAGTTTTTCCAATAGTGTTATTGACCTTGCCTGATGGTTGAGGGTGATAGTGACGGTGATAATTTTAAGAAATTTGTAAGGTTTTTGGTTAAGGCTTGTATGATTTGTCCAGTGAAGTGGGTGCCTTGATCACCGGAGATTATAGAAAGTGTACCCCCAGTGGAAAACACATTTTCTAACCATTTCCTTTTTCATTGTGAGGGCATCAGCCTTGCAGCCAGGGAAGGCTTTAACCCATCAAATAAAAAATGAGGCTTGCCAGGGAGCCGGGAAAAGCCAAGCAGCCAGCCATCTTGGATTCCCCATAGCCCTGACTGCTTAACTTACAGTTACTGTTGACCCGTTCCAATTTCTCTGATTCTGGAGTAGACCACTGCCATGCTACAAGGACATCAGGATGGCAGAAGTCTGACAATGAGGGGTTAATCTTTTTGTAGAAGTGGAATGAACTTTGTCTGCGTGTGCCATAATCTTTACAGATTCTGTTGTTATTACCTTTTATTTGACAATGCTTCTCCTGTAATTGAATCTGTCAAATAATCCCAGTTAGTTTAATATATATTTTTGGAGATGCTCCAGGGGCCCTCTGAAGCACCTCAAAGTTAGCTGGAGGTCAGAAGAATTTTAATTAGAATTTGACTCTTGGGAAGTTTGTTAAAAATATTGAAAAGTTTTAAAATACTGAGTCAAATAGAACCATAGATCATTGTGAAATAATTCTTATTCACTCAACCAAAGTGACAAAAGATTTTAAAAGCAAATATAAATCACTTAAAGTCAAATAAATTCATAAAATCTGTCACCAAAGGCAGCTTTCCAAGGAAACTTTATTCTCTTAACAGAGAGAGAAAACCAAATTCCAGTCTTCATATCTTCTATCACTGACAACATATATTCTTCTTGCTTCACACACCGAAATGTTTCCCTTATCCTTTTTTTTTGAATATTTATTTATTATTTATTTGGTTGTGTGGGGTCTTAGTTGCAGCAGGCAGGCTCTTAGTTGTGGCATTTGAACTCTTAGTTGCGACATGCATGTGGGATCTAGCTCCCTGACCAGGGATCGAACCCAGGCCCCTTGCATTGGGAGTGCAGAGTCTCATCCACCATGCCACCAGGGAAGTCTCTCCCTCATCCTTTTAGTAGCTTTAATGATGTATTATAATTTTTAACCCCTAAAAACCTTAACCTCTAGTGAAAACCAAGAAGAAAGCAATTGTGAACTGTTTGTCATGTTGGCATTTTCTGATTAGCGACCTTGAGAACATATTCCATAACCTCTAAAAACATGCAGTTTCACAAAGCACAATTTCTTTTCTCAGTGTGGTACAAGGCATGTGTCTAATAAAGTGAAACATCTTTTGTTCCCCTCTTGTAAGAAGACAAAAGGTAAATTTAGATTTGTTCAGCAATCAATATTCCAGTATTTTATCTTAAAAATGATTTAGACATTTAATGAGTTCTTCTCATTTGACCTGATTTAGCAAAGCTCTAAAGTTTCAGGTTGCCAAAAATCTGAAAAAACTAAAACATAATTATTTCCAAAGTGTACAAACGTTGTAAGAGATTCAACACTGAATATTTCCCAGATCATGTGAACCTGAAATTTATTTAGCTTAGTATCTCTTCTATTTAGAATTGCTTGATTTGTAAGTGCTTACTTTTAAAAAGCCAAGTAGGGCTTCCCTGGTGGCGCAGTGGTTGGGAATCCGCCTGCCGATTCAGGGGACACAGGTTTGTGCCCCGGTCCAGGAAGATCCCACATGCCGCAGAGCGGCTGGGCCCGTGAGCCATGGCCGCTGAGCCTGCGCATCCGGAGCCTGTGCTCCGCGACGGGAGAGGCCACAGAAGTGAGGGGCCCGCGTCCCGAAAAAAAAAAAAAAAAAAAAAAGCCAAGTAAATAGAGCTCATTTACAAATTAACCTCCGCGATATTGTCCAAAGACAAAGACACGTAACTGAGGCATAAATACATCCAGACGGAGATCTCATAGTTTCCACTTGAGGTTTAAATGCCTCTTTGTCTCTCTCTTTCTTTTTCTTGGCTTGAAGTTCTACTAATTAATCCAAGGCCGAAGTCTCAGGCGAAGTGGGCTATGTCTGTATTTCAAGGACAGCGTAAGAGTTAATTTCAAGTTTTCCCCTAGGCATATTTTTGTCCTATCAGGGTCAGAATTCTGAAAAAAAGTGTTTTAACAAGCTAGCTTTCTCTAACTGCACATGCAAAAAGAACCAGTTTTGTAATTTCAAGTGAGTTTTACCTTAACCAACTTTCTCTGGAGTCTAAAGAATATTGTGGCCGTCCAGTGTCAAAAAAAATCGTCTTTCTTTTTCTGTAGTCATAGTTTCATAGCTAAAATATAGACCAAATATTGCTCAAATTGGCCCTAATAACAGGGGCAGGCTGGCTGATACACTGTCCCATCAGGGGTTGTCCCTCTGGGGAGGTGGGGGTCTTAGTTTGGCCAGAAGAATCTGGAGGGAATTTGCATGAGTGGGAGAAGCTTGGTTTCCCCCCTGAGAGCTGGGTGCAGGGTGGTGGTGGTTAAAAGAGGATCGTTTAGAATGTCAGGAGAGTTTTTTTTTTTTTTTTGATTTCTCAGGCGTTTGATTATAGGAGCCACATTGAGCAGGGTTATGATAAAGGGCCATAAAGGCCTGAACATCGGGAACCTCAGTACATTTTGCCATCCTGTGGCAAAAAGATCTAACTGTAAGAGACACATTTTAGGCCATTTTCCCAACCCCCAACTTATATAAAGGCCAGGCAGTGTTACAGCAAAACCTAAGCTTCCCCTTTCTCAGCCCATCTGGCTTAGAAAGGGGATCCTCCCATGTTGAATAACCTGCAACGAGAACAGTGCTCCTAGAAATGAAGTCCAGCATCCTGGAAACATTAGCAGGAGACGCCGGAAGGGGACTCAGAGCGTCTGGATTTCCTTTGACCTCAGTCCTAATGGGATGTGGAGTGTCCTCTACTCCCCCACTGATTTCTGTTCTGTTCTTCTTTTCTTTTTAAATGACCTTTACTGGAGTATAATTACTTCACAGCACTGTGTTAGCTTCTGTCACACAACAAAGCGAATCAGCCATGTGCACACACGTGTCCCCATATCCCCTCCCTCTTGAGCCTCCCTCCCACCCTCCCTATCCCACCCCTCTAGGTCATCGCAAAGCACCGAGTTGATCTCCGTGTGCTATGCTGCTGCTTCCAACCAGCCAACTATTTTACATGTATACATGTGTATACATGTTTTTTTTTTTTTTTTTTGCGGTATGTGTGCCTCTCACTGTTGTGGCCTCTCCCGTTTGCGGAGCACAGGCTCCGGACACGCAGGCTCAGCGGCCATGGCTCACGGGCCCAGCCGCTCCGCAGCATGTGGGATCCTCCCGGACTAGGGCACGAACCCGCGTCCCCTGCATTGGCAGGCGGACCCTCAACCACTGCGCCACCAGGGAAGCCCCTGTGTATACATGTTGATGCTACTCTCACTTCGCCGCAGCTTCGCCCTCCCACCCCACGTCATCAAGTCCATTCTCTACGTCTACCTCTTTATTCATGCCCTGGAACTGTGCCCATCAGTACCATTTTTTTTTTTTAGATTCTCTGTATATGTGTTAGCATATGGTATTTGCTTTTCTCTTTCTGACTTACTTCGCTCTGTATGACAGACTCTAGGTCCATCCACCTCACTACAAATACCTCAATTTCGTTTCTTCTTTTTTTTTTTTTTCGTTTCTTTTTATGGCTGAGTAATATTCCATTGTATATATGTGCCACATCTTCTTTATCCATTCAGCTGTCGATGGACGTTTAGGTTGTCCCGTGTCCTGGCTATTGTAAATAGTGCTGCAGTGAACATTGCGGTACATGACTCTTTTTGAATTATGGTTTTCTCAGGGTATATGCTCAGTCGTGGGATTGCTGGGTCATATGGCAGTTCTAGTTTTAGTTTTTTAAGGAACCTCCGTACTGTTTTCCACCGTGGTTGTATCAATGTACATTCCCACCAACAGTGCAGGAGGGTTCCCTCTTCTCCACACCCTCTCCAGCATTTATTGTTTCTAGATTTTTTTGATAATGGCCAGTCTGATTGGCATCAGGTGACACCTCATTGTAGTTTTGATTTGCATTTCTCGAATAATTAGTGATGTTGAGCATCTCTTCATGTGCCTCTTGGCCCTCTGTATGTCTTCCTTGGTGAAATGTCTATTTAGGTCTTCTGCCCATTTTTTAACTGGATTGTTTGTTTTTTTGATATTGAGCTCCATGAGCTGTTTGTATATTTTGGAGATTAATCCTTTTTTGTTTCACTTGCAAATATTTTTTCCCATTCTGAGTGTTGTCTTGTCTTGTTTATGGTTTCCTTTGCTGTGCAAAAGCTTTTAAGTTTCATTAGGTCCCATGTGTTTATTTTTGTTTTTATTTCCATTACTCTAGGAGGTGGGTCAAAAAAGATCTTGCTGTGATTTATGTCAAAGGGTGTTTCTCCTATGTTTTCCTCTAAGAGTTTTATAGTGTCTGGTCTTACATTTAGGTCTTTAATCCATTTTGAATTTATTTTTGTGTACGGTATTAGGGAGTGTTCTAATTTCATTTTTTTACATGTAACTGTCCAGTTTTCCCAGCCCCACTTATTGAAGAGGCTGTCTTTTCTCCACTGTATATGCTTGCTTCCTTTGTTGTAAATTAGGTGCCCATATGTGCATGGGTTTATCTCTGGGCATTCTGTCCTATGCCATTGATCTATATTTCTGTTTTTGTGTCAGCACCATACTTGTCTTGATTACTGTAGCTTTGTGGTATAGTTTGAAGTTGGGGAGCCTGATTCCTCCAACTTAAGATTTTTAATTACAGTTTCAATTTCATTACTTGTGATACGTCTGTTTATATTTTCTAATTCTTTCTGGTTCAGTCTTGGAAAATTGTAACTTTCCAAGAATTTGTCCATTTCTTCGAGGTGGTCCATTTTATTGGCATATAGTTGTTTGTAGTAGTCTCTTATAATCCTTTGTGTTTCTGTAGTGTCAGTTGTGATTTCTCCTTTTTCATTTCTAATTTTATTGATTTGCGTCCTTTCCCTTTTTTTCTTGATGAGTCTGGTTAAGGGTTTATCAATTTTGTTTATCTTCTCAAAGAACCAGCTTTTAGTTTTATTGAACTTTGCTATTGTCGTCTTCATTTGTGCTCTGATCTTTATGATTTCTTTCCTTCTACTGACTTTGGGTTTTCTTTGTTCTTCTTTCTCTAGTTGTTTTAAGTGTAGGGTTCGATTGTTTATTTGAGATTTTTCTTGTTTCTTGAGGTGAGATTGTATTGCTATAAACCTCCCTCTTAGAACTGCTTTTGCTGCGTCCCATAGGTTTTGGGTCATCTTCTTTTCATTGTCATTTGTTTCTATGTATTTAAAAAATTTCTTCTTTGAGTTCTTCAGCAATCTCTTGGTTATTTAGTAGTGCACTGTTTAGCTTCCATGTATTTATGGGTTTTTTTTTTTTTACAGTTTTTTTCTTGTAATTGATTTCCCATCTCATAGTGTTGTGGTCAGAAAAGATGCTTGATACGATTTCAATTTTCTTAAATGTTCTGAGTCTTGATTTGTGACCCAAGATGTGATCTATCCTGAAGAATGTTCCATGTGCACTTGAGAAGAAAGTGTATTCTGCCACTTTTGGGTGGAATGTTCTATAAATATGAAACAGATCCATCTGGTCTATTGTGTAAGTTAAAGCTTGTGTTTCCTTATTTATTTTCTGTTTGGATGATCTGTCCGTTGGTGTAAGTGGGGTGTTAAAGTCCCCTACTATTATTGTGTTACTGTCGATTTCTCCTTTCATGGTTGTTAGTATTTGCTTTATGTATTGAGGTGCTCCTATGTTGGGTGCATAAACACTTATAATCGTTATTTCTTCCTCTTGGATTGATCCTTTGATCATTATGTAGTGTCCCTCCTTATCTCTTTTAACAGTCTTTATTTTAAAGTCTATTTTATCTGATATGAGTATGCTACTCCAGCTTTCTTTTGATTTGCATTTGCATGGATTTTTTTTTCCATCCCTTCACTTCCAGTCTGTGTGTGTCCCTAGGTCTGAAGTGGGTCTCTTGTAGACAGCATATATAAGGGTCTTGTTTTTGTATCCATTCAGCCAGTCTGTGGCTTTTGGTTGGGACATTTAATCCATTTACATTCAAGGTTGGTGGTGCTGAATTCTCTTAACTTTTGCTTGTCTGTAAAGCTTTTGATTTCTCCATCAAACGTGAATGAGATCCTTGCTGGGTAGAGTAATCTTGGTTGTAGGTTTTTCTCTTTCATCACTTTAAGTATATCCTGCTACTCTTTTCTGGCCTGCAGAGTTTCCACTGAAATATCAGTTGATAACCTTATGGGGATTCCTTTGTATGTTATTTTTTGTTTTTCCCTTAATATTTTTTCCTTGAATTTAATTTTTGTTTGTTTGCTTAATATGTGTCTTGGTGTGTTTTTCCTAGGGTTTATCCTGTATGGGACTCTCTGTGCTTCCTGGACTTGGGTGACTATTTCCTTTCCCAAGTTAGGGAAGTTTTCAACTATAATCTCTTCAAATATTTTCTCAGACCCTTTTTCTCTTCTTCTTCTGGGACCCCTATAATTCGAATGTTGGTGTGTTTAGTGTTTTCCCAGAGGTCTCTGAGACTGTCTTCAATTCTTTTCATTCTATTTTCTTTATTCTGCTCCTTGGCAGTTCTTTCCACTATTTTGTCTTCCAGCTCACTTATTCGTTCTTCTGCCTCAGTTATTCTGTTATTGATTCCTTCTAGTGTATTTTTCATTTCAGTTATTATGTTGTTCATCTCTGTTTGTTTGTTCTTTAGTTCTTCTAGATCTTTGTTTAATATTTCTTGCATTTTCTCAATCTGTGCCTCCATTCTATTTCTGAGATTCTGGATCATCTTTATTATCATTACTCTGAATTCTTTTTCAGGTAGATTGTCTATTTCCTCTTCATTTATTTGGTCTTATAGGTTGTTACCTTGCTCCTTCATCTGTGACATATCCTTTTGCCCTCTCTCTTTTTTTTTAATGAGTGGGATTGTGTTCCTTTCTTACTGGTTGTTTGGCCTGAGGCTTCCAACACTGGAGTTCGTAGGCTATTGGGTAGAGCTGGGTCTTGGTGCTGAGATGAGGAACTCCGTGAGACCTCACTCTGATGAATATTTCCTGGGGTCTGAGGTTCTCTGTTAGTCCAGTGGTTCTGACACGGGGCTCCCACTGCAGGAGCTTTGGCCTGACCCCAGGCTTGGGTACCAAGATCCCGCAAGCCACCTGGGGCAGCAAAAAATAAAACAACAACAACAAAAAACAATAACAAAGTAAAAAATAAAATTAGGCTAGGAAACTAACAGATATGTTGGGAAGAATATAACAATAGAAATATAGATGAATCAACAACTGGAAGGTACAACAGTACCACAATAGTAAACAAGAGGAGGAGGGGAAAAAAAGAAGGTGGGGGAGACCTTGGCTGTGGAGGGCGGGGCCTAAGCAAGGGTGATGGTTGGGCAGTGGGTGGGGCCAATGCTCAGGACCCACAGGGCTGGAAAAGGCCCTGGGGGCTGTGGGAGGTGGGGCTTAGGCTCAAGGAACAGAAGGGGCCCAGGTGTGCTCCCCACCCCTGGTCTCAGAGGGCAGGGACCTCGCCTGGGAACCCAGCAGGCTTCCTGGGCCCGAGTGGGCACGGCAATCGCCCTCCTCTCCTGTCCTGCTCCTCCTGGATGGCCCCTCCCGCCTGCCTCTCCTGATCCCCCGGCCTCCCTCCTATGCCCCCAGGACCCACGTGGCTTGGAAGGGGCTTTGGAGGGCAGGGGACCTCACCTGGGAGCTCAGCAGGCTCCCCGGCCGAGTGGGCCAGGCAATCACCCTCCACTCCTCTCCCGTCTTCCTCTTCCCGGAGAGCCCCTCCTGCCTGCCTCTCCTGATCTCCCCCACCTCAGGGGCACAGAGCCTGTCTGGCCTCCACTTCTCCTCCCTCCTCGGTCCCCCTACGTCCGTCCTACCGGTTCACTCTGGGGTTCCTCCCGTCTCTTTGGGGGGTCACAGTCCCCCAGAACCTGCTGGCAGGAGCCCTTGTTGTGGGGAGATGCTAACTCTGCATATTCCCCCACCTCCATCTTGACTCTGCTCCTTCCCCCACTGATTTCTAACAAGATGTCTCTGGTCATCCTTGGTACCTTGCACAAGGTGTCCTTCTTTATTACCTGGAGAGGACATTTGGACCAGTGTAGAGCAGTTGCCATGATGTTTCTGGTGGTGGTGGGTGGGGATCGCTTGTCTATCCTTGAGACTGAGCACTGCGTCCTGCTTGAACGTGGCCAGACTAATAGGCTGAGCATCGCGGTGTATGGGCTTCCAAGGCCTGGAGTGAAGGGGGGAACTCCTGGAGGAACTGCAGTTGGCCACTCTGGAAAGTGCCATGGGGGTCAGGACTTGAGGATTTTATCTGACACTGACAACAGTGGGCTTGCCTGCGGCGAGGGTGCAGTTAGTCCTTCCTGAAGAGGGTGTTAAAGTATTAGGTAAAAAAGAAACCTTGCTGTGCAAGTAAGGTGGGAAAGAAAATCAGAGGAGCATGGGCGAGACAGTGAAAGTCAGGAGTCTCCAGCCAGCAGTTTGGACGAGACCAGCAGTTTACCTTGAACTTCCGGGTTTCGGAGAGATAGCAGTGAGCAGTCCTGAGGCAGGATCTTAGTTCCCTGCCCAGGAATTGTACCTGGGTATCCTGGATGAAAACCAGGAATCCTAGCTGCTAGTCCAGCAGGGCTAGAGGCTAGAAACAAAGTTGCCCTGGTTCTTGCACCCTCTGAAAACAAGAGTGTTTCAAGGAGGAAAAACTATGAAAAGAGGTACAAAGTTTATTATCAGAGACACAGCACAACATGAGGGAGAGCTCATAGAGAAGTAGTTTATTTATTTAAGACAGAAGCAAGGCAGAAATACACACCTGGAGGGAAAGGGTGTGGGCGTCCTCCCTAATGAGGAGGAGAGCCGTAAAAAGTGATTTAAGCACTTACATCGGACAGTCCTTTCAGGTCTTTGCTCTCCTCTGGCCAATTATCTTGCTTATTTTCCCACATCTGACCAGTCCCAGGACCCTCTCCGATAAGCATGTGCATCTTCTTGCTGAGATGGATTTCAGCCCAAAGGCTAAAACAGGAAGTCTGACAACACCAGAGGGAGTGAACATTGTAGGAGAAGCCATTAGATGTGGAACAGGATCGGTGTCACCATCTGGACAGTCAGTCACTGGCTCTGCAAGCTGCACTCACAACTCCCTGGTGTTGCCCACAAAGCACACGGATCTATGTAAGCTCTGCTTAACTCTGCATTAATGAAGAGTCTGGAAAAAACCTGCCCACGACCTGGCTCAATCCTGACTTGACCCGACCTGTTGCAACTGAGTCTCCTGGGCCCACCCCTGCTCACCTCTCTATTTGGCACTTCCTTCTGTTGTTGTGGAGGACACCCACACCTTTTCTCTCCAGGTGCTGGTGTGGCCTCCATGTGCCCGGATCTCACGCCCACTGTCCCGGGATCGTGATGGTTGCTACTTGCAGGGCAGAGACCCGGTGCCCGTTCCACTGTTGAAGTTCTGCTTCCAGAGGACTTTTTACTTATTGCTGGGCAAGTCCAGGTTGAATCCAGAAAACACAAGCCCCTGGAGGCCTTTCAGGCGGGAATTGATGTCACCCAGGAAACCAAACGTGTATAAAATTGTAACAAGAGCAGGCAAAGTGCTCTCAGGTGAGATGGTCGCTGAGGCTCAGGGGGCCCAAGGAAGCTCATGATCTTCTGCCCCAAGAGGTTGCTCAGACCTTGGACAGGAACACTTGCTCAGAGTTTCAAAGAAATGTCCCTCAACGTGATAAAGTCCACATGTGACAAACCCACAGCTAACATCATTCTCAATGGTGAAAAGCTGAAAGCATTTCCTCTAAGATCAGGAACAAGACATGGATGTCCACTCTCACCACTTTTATTCAACATAGTTTTGGAAGTCATAGCCACAGCAATCAGAGAAGAAAAAGAAATAAAAGGCATACAAATTGGAAAAGAAGAAGTAAAACTGTCACTATTTGCGGATGACATGATACTATGCATAGAAAATCCTCAAGACAGTACCAGAAAGCTACTAGAGCTCATCAATGAATTCGGTAATGTTGCTGGATACAAAATTAATACACAGAAATCTGTTGCATTTCTATACACTAACAATGAAAGATCAGAAAGAGAAATTAAAGAAACACTCCCATTTACTATCATATCGAAAAGAATAAAATACCTAGGAATAAACTACCTAAGGAGACAAAAGACCTGTACTCCGAAAACTATAAGACACTGATGAAAGAAATCGAAGATGACACAAACAGATGGAGAGATATACCATGTTCTTGGATTGGAAGAATCAACATTGTAAAAATGACTGTTCTACCCAAGGTAATCTACAAATTCAATGCAATCCCTATCAAATTACCAATGGCATCTTTCATAGAACTAGAACCAAAAATTTTAAAAATTGTATGGAGACAGAAAAGACCCTGAATGGCCAAAGCCATCTTAAGAAAGAAAAATGGAGCTGGAGCAATCGGGCTCCCTGACTTCAGACTATACTACAAAGCTACAGTCATCAAAACAGTATGGTACTGGCACAAAACCAGAAATATAGATCAATGGAACAGGATAGACAGCCCAGAAATAAACCCACACACCTACGGTCAATTAATCTATGACAAAGGAGGCAAGAATATACAGTGGAGAAAAGACAGTCTCTTCAATAAGTGGTACTGGGAAACTGGACAGCTACATGTAAAAAAATGAAATTAGAAAATTCTCTAACACCACGAACAAAAATAAACTCAAAATGGATTAAAGACGTAAGTGTGAAACTGGATACTAGAAAACTCCTAGGGGAAAACATAGGCAGAACACTCTTTGACATAAATCACAGCAAGATTTTTTTGACCCACCTCCTAGAGTAATGGAAATAAAAACAAAAATAAACAAATGGGACCTAATTAAACTGAAAAGCTTTTGCACAGCAATGGAAAACCATAAACAAAACAAAAAGATAACCTACAGATTGGGAGCAAATATTTGCAAACCATGCAACCAATAAGAAATTAATCTCCAAGATGTATATACAGCTCATATGGCTCAATATAACGAACAAACAACCCAATAGAAAAATGAGCAGAGTATCTAAATAGACATTTATCCAAAGAAGACATACAGATGACCAAAAGGCACATGAAAAGATGCTCAACATTCCTAATTATTAGAAAAATGCAAAATCAAAGCACAATGAGGTACCACCTCTCACCGGTCAGAACGGCCATCATCAAAAACTATACAAACAATAATGCTGGAGAGGGTGTGGAGAAAAGGGAACCCTCTTACACTGTTGGTAGGAATGAAAATTGATAAGCCAGTATGGAGAACAGTATGGAAAAACCTAAAAATAGAGCTACCATATGATCCAGCAATCCCACTCCTGGGGATATATCCAGGAAAACCATAATTCAAAAAGATACACGCACCACAGTGTTCATTGCAACACTGTTTACAATAGCCAGGACACGGAAGCAACCTAAATGCCAATCAACAGATGAATGGATAAAGAAGATGTGGTACATATATACAAAGGAATATTACTCAGCTATAATAAAGAATGAAATAATGCCATTTGCAGCAACATGGATGGACCTACAGGTTACCATACTAAGTGAAGTTAGTCAGACAGAGAAAGACAAATATCATATGATATCACTCATATGTGGAATCTAAAAAAAATAATTCAAATGAACTTACATACAAAACAGTTATAGACTTCACAGACATAGAAAACAAACGTATGGATACCAAAGGGGAGAGGGGAGGGGACGGATAAATTAGGAGTTTGGGATTAACATATACACACTACTCTATATAGAATAGATAATAACCTATAAGGGAAAAGAATCTGGAATAGATACACATATATGTATAATTGAGTCACTTTGCTGTACAACTGAAATGGACACAGCATTGTAAATCAACTATATTTCAAAAAAAAAGCCCCGACACTCCTCGTGTTGTGGTTTGGGTGCCCTTCAGGGTGCCTGCAGGCCCGGCTGTGTGACCAGTCCTGTGAGGAAGAGGAGGGCAAGACCCTCTGTCAGCATCCATGTCTGCGTGGTAGAACACTGTGGTCGAGCACAGCTGTCAAGCACGGCGCTACCTGCCATGGTGCTGCTCTGGCCTCGTGGCTGTCCTGCCAACCTTTCTCTGCTCATTTCCATGGGCGATCACCTCCCTGCCCAGGCCCGAACGCCAGCTTCACCTTTGTCCCTGTTGTGTCCAGGTCTCGGGATGCATTTGGGGCTGTCACTGTGACCCTGAGCTATTGTCACGAGACCTTGTGTCTCCTAAAACACTGGAAACGTTTTAACGGGAAAAGCAGAGGCTGTTTATCTGAGCTGCTGCAGCCAGGGAGCCGTGCCCAGCTGGCTGGGCCGCGACTCGGGCAGCAGGAGAGTGGGTGGCTTTGAGCTTTTATTATGTGTATGTGGCTTAATTGTTACTATAAACATATAACACTATGCCCATGTGAGGGCCTATAACATACTTATTATATCATGTGTGTGTTAGCATGTTAAAATATTTTCTGTGTATAGAAGGCTTCTTTATAGGAAAAAGAGTGCCTCTGGTGTCCTGATGGGGGCTGCGGGGCTGGGGAAGCTGGACGGACAACAAGACGCAGGCACCCCTGAGATGGCTGGGACACGTCCGGTTTTGTCCAGTTAGTCCTCAGTCAGAAGCGAGGACAAAGACCATGGAAGCCATGGGTTATTGATCAAGCCAGGCCATTGCGGGGGATGTCACAGGGCGGTTGTAGGGCTTCCTGGGCTGTCACTAGAGATAGAGGTCTAACTTCCTGCAGGTCTAGCACAGAGGGTTAGGTTTAGGTTAGCATGGAGGGAGCAGGCTGCTTCCTGGGCTGGATCCTGGGATGGTGGCTGGGTGTCCTGGGCTGTTGGCTGCATTCTTGGGTCAGAGTTCCATCTTTATATATGGTTGGTGTAAATTGAGTATCTCACCACAGCCCTGGCCTTAGTGTCTTGTGAATGAGAATGTTCATGAGGCCCCCTTGGGATTTATCCCGTGCATCCCCCCTCCCCCGCCCCAGCACAGATCCCCAGGGCATCCTGCCCGCCTCCGGAGCAGATCCCCAGGGAGTGTCGGTGTGAGGGGGCAGAGCAGAGCAGGGCTGCGCCCTTGACCTTGTGTGAAGTGCTCTACTGCCCCTCTCATGTTCTATTGGAACCAAACACTCGGGCTCTCTGGACAAGCCTCAGAGTTGCCCAATCCTGGGTTTTCTATGCCTGACCCCAGCAGGCTGCATGGTCCGTGTCGGAGTCCATGGGACGCCTGGTTTCCCAGCGCAGATGGCGGCTCTCAGAAGGGCCTTTGCCACAAGTGGACTCTCCTGTCAACAGAGTCTGGGCACTCGTATGCTGGGAAGGAGGCCACTGGGCCCTGAAGAATGGTCTTAACTGCTCACAGGCCCTCAGAGGCCAAGAAGGTCACTCACCGCCCCTAGTTTCCTCCTTATTGTACCTTTCCTAATAATTGAAACCTTTTCTTCCTGTTATTGGCCACCCGGTTTTTCCTTACAGTGCAGGACCCACTGCCCACATTTCTTTCTTTCCATTGGTTGCCGAGTGCTCTTTGTATATGAAGGAGTCCTGCCCTGTGTCACATGTGCTCATGTGCTCTGCCCCGTTTCCATGGGACTTCAGAGCCCCTTGTGGGCGGGCTTCTCCAGCTCTTTACCCTCAGGAGGGGGCTCGGCCCATGCCCACCACTGTGCTTGGCCAGCCGGCCCTCTCCCTGGTGCCTGTGGCTCCTGCCTGCGCGGCTCCCAGCTTTCTTCTCGAGGACGGTGGCGGCCAGCCCCAGACAGCTATCGCTTGTTCATCGGGACGTCCGGGCAGGCTGGCGGGATGGGGCCCGAGGACTGGCCTGTCTGTGTGAGCTCAGTGGGTGGACGGCTGGGTGGTGACTGGGGCCCCAGGAGGCTGATGCCGGCCTCCACCCTGGTGCTTGTGCAGCTGTGTTCCTGCGGCCTCCTGCACTGACCACTGAATGAGCCCCTCAGGGTTTGCCCACGGGGAGTGGGACTGTTGCCTTTACCTTCGTGTGGGGAGGGGCGGTGAGTCTGGGCTGGAGGCCAGTGGCGCAGGCGTGGTGGAGCCTGAACCGGGGTCTCAGTGGGCATTGAAGGACTCGAGGCGGAGCCTGGCTGGACACTTGGGTCCTCGGGGCCCAGAGCGGCCCTCTGCCCCCTTCCCTCTGGCCCCTTGTCCACATCCTCTGGAGTGGGGGCACCTCCTGCTCCCAAGGGACCACAGGCACCTCCCCAAGGTACGCTCAGGTGGCATGGGATTCTTTACTTTAAGGAACTTTAAAAGGAAAAGTAAAGAGAAAGGGGTCGACCTGATTCTGGCAGTGGATCAGCTGGAGGATGGACTTCTGTCCTGCTTCTTTGAAGAAAGAATTTAGGAAAGAGACCAAGATTGTGAAATAGAGACAGTGTTTACTAGAAGGAAGGTAAGAGTGGAAGAGCACGCAGGGAACTTGGAGTGAGTCATGTGCCATCGGGGTGGCTTAGGTTGCTTACGTGGGGACGGTTTTCCAGGTGGTCTCTGGCCAATCATCGCGGTGTCAGCAGGAGAGTGGCTGCAGCTGCTCAGCCTGGAGCCCATCTATCTCCTACGTCAGGACGAGGGCACGGGGGATGTGGGTGGGTGCTGCAGGGCTGATTTGGCCACACTGTGGACCCCTTGGGAAGCGCCTTCTGCTGTGGGACCCTGCCTCACAGCCTAGGGCCCTGCCTGCAGCCCTGGAAACTCCCCTGGACCTTCCCCAGAAGGTCTTCTCTGCATCCTCATTCTGCACGAACGGTGCCTGGGGGTGGACAGCAGGGAGGGTGGGCAGGGGGCAGGAGCAGGGCATGGGGGGCAGCGCACTTGGCCCTGGGGGCACTGAGGGTGGGACTGAGCCTGGGGAGTGAGCCCGTGGCTCGGCTGGGCTGGACTCAGACGCTGGATCGGGCTGGTTGGGACTCTGAGTTCTAGATCTGGCTCTGGGCTCCAGCGTGGGCTGGGCAACGGGCTCAAGGCCGTCACTGTGTTTCAGGGGTTGTTCAGTCAGAATCGGTGTGGGCCCGAGCCCAGGGGCCTGGGAGAAGCCTGGGGTGGTCAGCACCCACGCCCAGCCCAGGTCTCTCTGTGGAGGGAACAGATGCTCTTCTGGGACTTGCCCCAAAGTGGGGTGGTGTGGGGCTGTGATAGGCGGGCCCCCTGTTGCCTTCGACCTTGGGGCTAGGCTGGAACCTCTGGGCGCCCGTGTGTGTGTGTAAGACACAGATGGAGGTGTGTGGTGGTGAGGTGAGGCACTGACAGGTGTGTGCGGAGCTCATGGTCTGGGGGGCTCTAGGGGTCAGGAGGCAGCTGGAGGCTGATCTTAGGCTCACACAGGGGCAGCCCGAGGGGCTCAAGGGCAGGCATCGGCCACTGGGCTTCGGGGTGCTCGGGGGGCATGGAGAGGGGAGGGATGCCGTGTGGTGTGGCACTGCTGGGGGAGGAGGGTGGGAGCCCTGGGGCCCCGTGTGGGGCAGTTCTCCAGGGGCCTAGAGGCAGCCGTGCCAGGGACGGGGCTCAGCTAGGAGGCCGTGGGGCCGGCCCTCGTGTGACCACCCTGGCGTTCGTGCGGGGCGGGCCGGCTAGCGGCTGCTCGTTGGTCTGGGGGATGGAAGCGAGGGGCAGGGCCCAGGGCTGGGCAGGCGGTGCTGCCCTCAGGCAACTTCAGCCTCTCGGTCACCTGTTTCGGGGGAGGGAAGCGCAGGGTGTGGGCTGACCCCCAGGTCCGTCACCGGGAGCCCCCATGGAGCCCAGCAGGCAGAGGGGGTCCTGTGCCGGCGTGCCCAGCGAGCCTGGCAGGGTCCCCGAGGGCCAGGTGTTCTCCCGGACACTGCTGTGCACCCCTCGGCCATCCTGTTTGCCGCCCCTCCCGGCCTCCCCGTTTGGTGCAGGGACCGCTGAGCGATGCAGTCCCTTCCTTGCATATCATTCTCTCTGTCTCTGCCTCTGTCTGTCTCTGTCCCCTCACAGGAAGCTGCACCGGCACATCGGATGGCCTTGGGGTGCAGCGTCCCTGCTGACCAGACTCCGGCTGCCGGTCTGGGGGGCTGTCCTGCTAGTCCCCTCGCCCTGAAAGGCTGCAACAAACACAAGCGTGGCTTCCAGCAGCCCAAGGCCGCGTCCCCGAGATGAGCCAGCCCTCCTGAAACGCCGGCCTGAGGGAGCCCAGCACGGCCAGCACCCGACCCGGACCCTGGCCCACTTTTTTGGAGCTTTTACTGAGAAGGGCCGACAGCTGTGGATCCTGACTCTGCCCTCTGGGGAGGGTTGTGTCTCCTCTGAGGTGGAATCACCAGGGGGATGGGTCCCTGGTCTCCGTGAGGGCGGAGTCCTGACCCATCCCTGCATCCTTGCCGGCCGGCGGGCACAGCGGCCTCATCGCCTCTGCACGGCCACCCTTCCTGGTCCCTCACCAGAGCCCCTGGAGCCCCACTCCTGCTTCTCCTGTGACACACTGGTCACCTCTGTGCAGCCAGCTGAGCTCAGTGCCACCCGACCCCCTCCCCTCCTGCGGTCCTTCTCACTGCCATCTGTCCTGAGCCGTGAGCCAGGTCTGGCTCTGCTCCCCTTTGGCAGCCCCTCCCCACCGCTGCCCCTCCTGGCCTGGCGTCCCCCCGGTCCTCCTTTCTCGCACCCAGCTCGGCTGTTTTGGGCTGAATTGTGTCCCCAAATTCCAGCCTTGAGGACCGGAACCCCAGGACCTCAGAATGTAACTGTATTTGGAGATGGGGTCTGTAAAGATGTGGTGATGTAAACTGGGGTCTCTAGGGTGGGTCCTAATCCAGTCTGACTGGCGTCCTTAAAAGAGGAGGACATTAGGACGGAGAGACGCACAGAGGGACGACCACGTGAGGACACGGAGAAGACGGCGTCTACACGGCACGGAGACAGGCCTTGGGAGAAGCCAGCCCTGCACCTCCAGGATCTGGGATTCCAGCCTCCAGGGTGTCAGACAGTGATGTCTGTTGTCAAAGGCCCCCTGTGGTGTCTGTTACAGCCTCCTGTGCAGACACACCCAACACGTGCGACTTCCCCGTGGCTCCCCCAGGCCCCTGGCTCGCCCCTGCACCCACGGGCCAGGTGGGAACCCCAGCTTGGGTGGTGGCATGGGGGAGACTGGCTGTGGATTTCACGAGGGTAGGCGGCGTGTTAACCTAGGGAGACTTCTCAGCGAGCTAGGCGATTGTAAAGAACGCTTTATTGTCATTAAGAAAATGAAGACACAGCGAAGAGCATCAGTGGGCCCCACGTTCAGGAAGGAGAAAAGCCTCCCGAGCTGCGATCACGTGGCCCTTCTTTCCAGTCCGGGAGCAGCTCCACCACATGCGCATGCTGACTGCGCTTTTCCGCAGAGACCGGAGAGTTGGTACCGGGCCCTGAGGCGGGGGCCCGGCGTCCGAGGCTGGCCCTACGCGGGTCGCGTCTCTCACCCCCACCCCGGTGCAGGCGGAGCTCCTGCTGTACGTGCCTCAGGCCTTTGGCTGCAGGATGGGCTGGCATGCCTTCTGCCCTCTTTTCCGGGAGCCCCTCCAGCTCAGCCCGCGGGGCACCAGGTCAACAGCGTTCCCCGCCGGAGGCCGGTCTGGCTGGACCTCGTCGCCTCCCGCGCTGGGGCTCCTGCAGCGGCCTCGGGCCCAGGCCCTGTTCTGAGCAGCGTCCTCGGTGGAGGTGACCTGAGGGACTGTTAGCGGCACCTGCAGAAGCTCTCCTGCTGGCAGAGGCGGGCGGCTCCCCTCCAGCATCTGGCACAGGCCCTTCTCCCGGGGACCCTGCGTCTGGAGCCCGGCCGGGACAAGATGCAGGGGCCAGGCCCTGTGCAGAGGCCCGGACGCCGGCCTCCTCCTCCTGTTCGAGGGGGACCCCCACGCTGACCCGGGCGTTCCTGGTGGTCCCTGGGGCCCCGGAGGTGTCCTGCGGGGACATCAGCTCAGGTTGGGCATCACCTGCGGTCCCCTCGGGTCTGTGAGTGGGGTGGGGGCAGGTTGTGGTGGCCACGAGGCCAGAGGCCGGGGATGCAGGTGAGGGTGCTCAGAGGCTGGCGAGGTCAGCGGGCGGAGGAGAGGCCTGGCGCAGGCTGAGCGGCACAGGGGGATAGACGTGGTCCTATAGGTCAGGGGCAGCCCAGGACGCAGCCCGTAGTGAGCGCTAGGCACCCTGCCCGATCATGTTCCTGTAGTCGGGGACAATCGTCCGCTTCAGCTCCACCACCGACGAGAAGATCCACTTCACCTGAGGGGCGGCTAGGGTGAGCGCAGGCTAGAAACCACCCGGGCCGCCCCCCGCCCTGTCCCCATTCCCCGGGCCGACAGACAGCGAGGAGTTCCGGGGGGACAGGAGGCCATGATGGGGACAGTGTGGGAGAGTGAGGGACAGGGAGGGACAGTGAGGCGACAGTGAGGGACAGTGAGGGACAGTGAGGGCCCGTGAGGGAGAGTGAGGGACAGTGAGGGACTGTGAGGGGACAGTGAGGGACAATGAGGGACTGTGAGGGGACAGTGATGGACAGTGAGGGACTGTGAGGGGACAGTGACGGACAGTGAGGGCCCTTCCGTGCGGCTCATTTACCCGAAGACTGGGTGATGGACTTCTGTGCGTTGTGATTGTGTAGAGCCTCGTGCAAAACCACACACGTGTAGGTGTCTCCCCGCTGCCAGCTCTTCTTGTCCACCCTGAGCTTGCTGTACAGGAAGAAGGACCCGTCGGCCTCCAGCTGGGGTGGGGTCGTGCCATAGTTGTCCTCTTGCTCCGGCTGCCCGTTTCTCTGCCACTCCACGTCGATGTCGCCCGGGTAGAAGTCGATGACCATGCAGGTTATGCTGACACTGACTGAGCTCTTGGCCAGCTCTTCCCGTGCTGGGGCCAGTATGTACACCTGCGGCTCCCGGGGCTGCCCTGTGGGGAGAGGTATGGCTGTTAGCACGATGGTCACTGCTCTTGGCCCCCAGGGACCCTCCTGCGCCCGTCCACCTGACCCACCTTTGGCCTTGGAGATGGTCCTCACGATGGGGGCCGGGAGGCCTTTGCTGTTGACCTTGCACTTGAACTCCTTTCCCTTCAGCCAGTCCTGGTGCTGGATGGGCAGGGCGCTGACCACACGGTAGGTGCTGTTGAACTGCTCCTCCCTTGGCTTCGTCTTGGCCGTGTGCACCTCTACATCGTCCACGTACCAGGAGAACTGGACATCGGGGTCCTCATGACCCACGTCAACCACAACGCAGGTGACCCTGGGTGTTTGGGATATTGTGAGGGTGTCCCTGGGTGTCGGGGGGAAGATGAAGACGGACGGTCCTCCTGGGAGCTCAGGGGCTGGTCGGGGAGACACGGTAGGGAGTCAGCCCCTGGGTGGACCTCCTCTTGGGCACCCATCCATCCCCCTCCCCCAAGCCCCAAGGCCACGCCTGGGCTAGGTCCACCCCCGAGGTGCGTAGGATGAGGCCGGCTGACTTACGTGGACATTTGGGACACTGTTGGCATTCAGGACACTTGGGGACTTTGGGGCGATTGATCTCTGCAGAGAACAGACTGGAGGTTACCGGGGTTGGGGATGGCCCAGGGCTGGGCTTAGGGCAGGGACAGGTTTTGGCAGTGAGACCTGTGCCCACCTCTGTGGCCCCAGGGGCTGGGGGAGGCGTCCAGCCTGTGCCCACCCTGGACCTGGTGGAAATGCCCAGAGGACCCCCTCCCTGAGCCTGGGAGGCCTTCAGGTGAGGGAGAGAGACAGGCCTCCCGTGACACCCTGGGCGGGATTCACCATCCCTGGTGTGCGGTCCGTTCAGGTGGGAGGCTGACCCTGGGCCTGTCTCGTAGTGGACACCCTCCCTGCGGCCCGTCCTCTCACCGATGCGCTTGTCCACCGTGGTGCTGCTGGCCGGGTGGGCTACGTTGCAGGTGAAGGTCTTGCCGGACGAGGTGCTGGCAGGCACGGTCACAATGCTGCTGAGAGAGTACAGCCCCGAGGACCCTCGGACGGATGGGAAGGTGTGCACGTTGCTGGATTGGGCGCCTGAGTTCCAGGTCACGGTCACTGGCTCAGGGATGTAGCTCGAGACCAGGCAGCCCACGACCACTGTGGAGCCAGTTGTGCTCCCACAGCTGGAATCCAGAGGGTAGACTGCTGGGGCCGTGACGGAGTGGCAGGTCCCTGTCCTCCCAAACCCCTGCTCACCTGCACAAGCTCTCCCTGCTCCCCAAAGCTCCCAGGGCAGTCCCAACCCCTCCCAGGCTCCTTTTCACCTGCACAAGGCGTACCTGCTACCCCAAAGCTCCTGGGGCAGTCCCTTACCCTTCCACCCACCATGCTCAGCTGCAGAAACTCTACCTGCTCCCACACGCTCCCAGGCAGCCCCCTGCCCACCCAGTCCCAGGCTCAGCTACACTAGCTCTACCAGCTCCCCCAAAGCTCCCAGGCAGCCCCCTGCCCCCCCAGTCCCAGGCTCAGCTACACTAGCTCTACCAGCTCCCCCAAAGCTCCCAGGCAGCCCCCTGCCCCCCCAGTCCCAGGCTCAGCTACACTAGCTCTACCAGCTCCCCCAAAGCTCCCAGGCAGCCCCCTGCCCCCCCAGTCCCAGGCTCAGCTACACTAGCTCTACCAGCTCCCCCAAAGCTCCCAGGCAGCCCCCTGCCCCCCCAGTCCCAGGCTCAGCTACACTAGCTCTACCAGCTCCCCCAAAGCTCCCAGGCAGCCCCCTGCCATCCCGGATGCGGGCTCACCTGCAGAAGCTCTCCCTGCTCCCTCAAAACTCATGGGCAGCCCCCTGCTCTCCCAGACCCAGGCTCACCTACACTAGCTCTACGTGCTCCCCCAATGCTCCCAGGCAGGCCCCTTCCCTCTCAGCCCGAGGCTCAGCTACAATAGCTCTACCTGCTCCCCCAAAGCTCTCCGGCAGCCTCCTACCCTCCCAGCCCCAGGCTCATCTACATTAGCTCTCCCTGCTCCCCGAAAGCTCCCAGGCAGCCCCCTTCCCTCCCAGCCCCATGCTCACCTGCAGAAGCGCTACCTGTTCCGCCAAAGCTCCAGGGCAGCCCCCTGCCCTCTCAGCCCCAGGCTCACATGCATTAGCTCTAACTGCTCTCCCAATGCTACCAGGAAGCCCCCTAACCCTCCCAGCCCTGTGCTCACGTGCAGAAGCTCTACCTGCTCCCCAAAAGTTCCAGGGCAGCCCCCGTCCTCCCAGCCCCAGGCTCACCTGCACTAGCTCTACCTGCTCCCCCAAAGCTCCCAGGCAGGCCCCTGCCCTCCCAACCCCAGGCTCAGCTACAGTAGCGATACCTGCTCCCCAAAAGCTCCCCGGCAGCCTTCTGCCCTCCCAGCCCCAGGCTCACCTACACTAGCTCTACCTGCTCTCCCAAAGCTCCCAGGCAGCCCCTGCCCTCCCAGCCCCAGGCTCACCTACACTAGCTCTACCTGCTCCCCCAAAGCTCCCAGGCAGCCCCCTGCCCTCCGAGGCCCAGGTTCACCTACACTAGCTTTACCTGCCCCCCCAAATCTCCCAGGAAGTCCCCTGCCCTCCCAGCCCCAGGTTGACCTACACTAGCTCTACCTGCTCCCCCAAAGCTCCCAGGCAGCCCCCTGCCCTCCCAGCCCCAGGCTCACCTACACTAGCTCTACCTGCTCCCCCAAAGCTCCCCGGCAGCCCCCTGCCCTCCGAGGCCCAGGTTCACCTACACTAGCTTTACCTGCCCCCCCAAATCTCCCAGGAAGTCCCCTGCCCTCCCAGCCCCAGGTTGACCTACACTAGCTCTACCTGCTCCCCCAAAGCTCCCAGGCAGCCCCCTGCCCTCCCAGCCCCAGGTTCACCTACACTAGCTCTACCTGCTCCACTAAAGTTCGCAGGCAGCCCTGTGCCCTCCCAGGCCCAGGTTCACCTACGCTAGCTCTACCTGCTCCCCCAAAGCTCCCAGGCAGCCCCCTGCCCTCCCAGCCCCAGGTTCACCTACACTAGCTCTACCTGCTCCACTAAAGCTCCCAGGCAGCCCCCTGCCCTCCCAGCCCCAGGCTCAAGTGCATTAGCTCTAACTGCTCCCGCAATGCTACTAGGAAGCCCCCTACCCTCCCAGCCTCGTGCTCACCTGCAGAAGCTCTACCTGCTCCCCAAAAGTTCCAGGGCAGCCCCCGGCCCACCCAGCCCCAGGCTCACCTACATTAGCTCTACATGCTCCCCCAAAGCCCCTAGGCAGCCCCCAGCCCTCCTAGCCCCAGGCTCAGCTACACTAGCTATACCTGCTCCTCCAAAGCTCCCCGGCAGCCCCCTGCCCTCCCAGCCCCAGGCTCACCTACATTAGCTCTACATGCTCCCCCAAAGCCCCTAGGCAGCCCCCAGCCCTCCTAGCCCCAGGCTCAGCTACACTAGCTATACCTGCTCCTCCAAAGCTCCCCGGCAGCCCCCTGCTCTCCTAGCCCCAGCTCACCTACACTAGCTCTACCTGCTCCTCCAAAGCTCCCCGGCAGCCCCCTGCTCTCCCAGCCCCAGGTCACCTATACTAGCTCTATCTGCTCCCCCAAAGCTCCCGGGCAGCCCCCTGCCCTCCCAGCCCCAGGTCACCTACACTAGCTCTACCTGCTCCCCCAAAGCTCCCAGGCAGCCCCCTGCCCTTCCAGCCCCAGGTTCACCTATACTAGCTCTACCTGCTCCACTAAAGTTCACAGGCAGCCCCGTGCCCTCCCGGGCCCAGGTTCACCTACACTAGCTTTACCTGCCCCCCGAAATCACCCAGGAAGTCCCCTGCCCTCCCAGCCCCAGGTTGACCTACACTAGCTCTACCTGCTCCCCCAAACCTCCCGGCAGGCCCCTGCCCTCCCAGCCCCAGACTCACCTGCACTAGCTCTACCTGCTCCCCCAAAGCTCCCAGGCAGCCCCCTGCCCTCCCTGCCCCAGGTTCACCTACACTAGCTCTACCTGCTCCCCCAAACCTCCCGGCAGGCCCCTGCCCTCCCAGCCCCAGACTCACCTGCACTAGCTCTACCTGCTCCCCCAAAGCTCCCAGGCAGCCCCCTGCCCTTCCAGCCCCAGGTTCACCTATACTAGCTCTACCTGCTCCACTAAAGTTCACAGGCAGCCCCGTGCCCTCCCGGGCCCAGGTTCACCTACACTAGCTTTACCTGCCCCCCGAAATCACCCAGGAAGTCCCCTGCCCTCCCAGCCCCAGGTTGACCTACACTAGCTCTACCTGCTCCCCCAAACCTCCCGGCAGGCCCCTGCCCTCCCAGCCCCAGACTCACCTGCACTAGCTCTACCTGCTCCCCCAAAGCTCCCAGGCAGCCCCCTGCCCTCCCAGCCCCCTGCTCACCTGCTGCCTCCCTGCCACTTGTCCCTGGAGCTCTGGCCCTCAGCACCCCTGCCCCTCTGGCCCACCCCCGAGCCCTCACCCTAGTGCAGCTTCCCTCCTGCCTCCTTTCGTTCCCGGGGCTGAGCTCTGTTCCCTGGAGTCGCTAGGTGCCCACCCTGTCTCCGACCCCTCTCCCCTGGCAGAGCCCCTGTCGCACCGTGGGCCCCTCTCAGAGGAGCTCCTGGCCTTCCGAGCTTCACCCTCTTTCTCCCACCACCCCGGCATCCTGCTCTGGTCGCTTCTCCCTCCAGTTGCCGGGTCACCTGCCCTCTGCCTCCCCGCTCCCGGCCCCCCAGGCCTTGCTCCCGGCCCTCAGGCCCTGGCTCCCCCCGCCCCTTGTGTAGCCTGTTCAGCTGCGTGCTCAGCCCCTCCCCTGTGCGGCCAGCTCGGGGCACACAGGAGCCCAGGCCAGCCCTGCCTGCTGTGCTCCCGGCGCTCCCGCTGTCCTGGGCCCCGGCCCCAGCCCAGAGCCCACCGCCACCCCGCCTGCCACTGCCCTGGGACTCAAGCCGGCCCCACTGTCCTGGACCGGACCCTCAGCCCCCTGCCATGGGGGTGGCCTTTCCTTCCCCTGTGCTAGCCAGGATCCTCCCTCTGTCCTCGCTCAGACCCACCTGTCCATCCTGACCTCGTCCTCAGCCCCAGCCCAGCCCTGTGCCTGCAGCACATCTGGCTGAGCGAAGCCCTGAGGCTCCCGTCCCCCAGCCCATCACGGTCCTTGAAGGCCAAGCAGCCCCACCGAGCTCCGCCGCCCCTGGGTTTTCAGTCCTGCTGGTGTGGACACGCCTCTGCCTGGGCTCCCTAGTCCCTGCCCTGGGCAGCACATGAGCCCTGGGCAGCCCGCCTTCCACGTGCCCGCTGGGCTGCTCCCGCCGCTGTGTGGGTCCCCGAGGCCAGTCTTCCCTCTGTAGCTCCATTCCACTGCCTGCCCTGGTCCTCTCAGACCCCACTCACCAAGGCTTGGGGTGCTGGCCTCGCTCCCCTGCAGCCCAGGGCTCCACGCCCCCTCCCTGCTCTGGCCCCAGGCACATGTGGCTCTTCAGGGCTGTGCTCTGTGTCTGCAGCCCTGCTTCCTAGGACTGGTAACCAGTTCCTCGAAGTGTGAACTCCTTGTCCACAACCCTGCAAACACTAAGAACAGGACTGAAACCTAGCGGCATGGCTTGCTTCCTGAAGTTCCCTTTTCTTTTGGGTGTTTTCTGTTCAGAGGGCCTGGGGAAGTCCAGATGCCGCAGAGATGCATTATTTTGGTGTTTGTGGTGTGGTGAGTGGGGCCCAGGGACCCAGGGGACAGAGTGGGAACCCCGGCCATCACGGCTCCACCCTCCTGAGGGAATATGCCTGCTCGGCCCACAGCACCCTGGGTAATAGGCCCCTCGCCTGAGCCCTCTGGGCCTCTGAACTCTGATGGGCACCACTGCCACCTCCCCCAGCACAGATCCCCAGGACATCCTGCCCGCCTCCGGAGCAGATCCCCAGGGAGTGTCGGTGTGAGGGGGCAGAGCAGAGCAGGGCTGCGCCCTTGACCTTGTGTGAAGTGCTCTACTGCCCCTCTCATGTTCTATTGGAACCAAACACTCGGGCTCTCTGGACAAGCCTCAGAGTTGCCCAGTTCTGGGTTTTCTATGCCTGACCCCAGCAGCCTGCATGGTCCGTGTCGGAGTCCATGGGACGCCTGGTCTCCCAGCGCAGATGGAAGCTCTCAGAAGGGCCTTTGCCACAAGTGGACTCTCCTGTCAACAGAGTCTGGGCACTCGTATGCTGGGAAGGAGGCCACTGGGCCCTGAAGAATGGTCTTAACTGCTCACAGGCCCTCAGAGGCCAAGAAGGTCACTCACCGCCCCTAGTTTCCTCCTTATTGTACCTTTCCTAATAATTGAAACTTTTCTTCCTGTTATTGGCCACCCGGTTTTTCCTTACAGTGCAGGACCCACTGCCCACATTTCTTTCTTTCCATTGGTTGCCGAGTGCTCTTTGTATATGAAGGAGTCCTGCCCTGTGTCACATGTGCTCATGTGCTCTGCCCCGTTTCCATGGGACTTCAGAGCCCCTTGTGGGCGGGCTTCTCCAGCTCTTTACCCTCAGGAGGGGGCTCGGCCCATGCCCACCACTGTGCTTGGCCAGCCGGCCCTCTCCCTGGTGCCTGTGGCTCCTGCCTGCGCGGCTCCCAGCTTTCTTCTCGAGGACGGTGGCGGCCAGCCCCAGACAGCTATCGCTTGTTCATCGGGACGTCCGGGCAGGCTGGCGGGATGGGGCCCGAGGACTGGCCTGTCTGTGTGAGCTCAGTGGGTGGACGGCTGGGTGGTGACTGGGGCCCCAGGAGGCTGATGCCGGCCTCCACCCTGGTGCTTGTGCAGCTGTGTTCCTGCGGCCTCCTGCACTGACCACTGAATGAGCCCCTCAGGGTTTGCCCACGGGGAGTGGGACTGTTGCCTTTACCTTCGTGTGGGGAGGGGCGGTGAGTCTGGGCTGGAGGCCAGTGGCGCAGGCGTGGTGGAGCCTGAACCGGGGTCTCAGTGGGCATTGAAGGACTCGAGGCGGAGCCTGGCTGGACACTTGGGTCCTCGGGGCCCAGAGCTGCCCTCTGCCCCCTTCCCTCTGGCCCCTTGTCCATGTCCTCGGGGTGGGGAACCTCCTGCTCCCCAGGTACCACAGGCACCTCCCCAAGGTATGCTCAGGTGGCAAGGGATTCTTTAATGAATTTTACTAGGAAAAGTTAGGAGACAGAGGTTGAACTGATTCCTGTGCTGGGCCCATCTATCTCCTACCTCAAATCGCCCCTGAGATATGTGGACCCAAGAAGTCTTTATTGGCAGGATGTAGGGCGATGGCCCCTCTTCTGTAGCTTCTTCAGGCTGGTATTGGGCTCATGGACCCTACCTAACTGGGGCTACAGAACTCTCGCCCTGCCTTGTTAAGGGGCCCCAGGGTGAGTTCTGCTGCCACCCTGACAGGATCTGTTTCAGGGAGTGGCTGGAATCCCTGCATCCAATCATCTCACATGGAATTGCCTTTTTAAGAGGATAAACAGACATGGGTCAAAGAGGAGAAGAGGAAAGATAGAGGTTCAAGGTCCTATGAGTGGAAGGAACCGAGAGAACAAGGACCAGGTGAGAGCCACCCCTGGGTTGCCTGTTCCCTGAGTTGAGAGGCCTCAGATAAGAAGCCCTGAGTACCTTTTTGGACTTGACCTGTTTGGTTTACCCAAAACCAGCGTTGTTCCTTTAACATGGCGCACATTCCCCCTTGGGCAGCAGCTAGCACGTAGATGGCCTTCTCAGGGGTCACTGTATCTGCAGAGATGTGGTTAGGGATAGGATCTAGCTCCCTCTTTTCATTAGCCTCAGTTAGGGTCAAAATAAGGGGTTGCTTAGGGTCTCCTAATCATAATATGGCCCCAAGGAATCCCAGAAGATCTCTCCCCTGCAGTGGGCTGGGGCTTTCGGGGACAACCAGAAAGGCATGTGAGCTCAAAGGCTGTTGAAGCCGGCAAACGAGAGGCCCAGTGAAGTAACGGGTGAGGGGCTTTCCGCCGACACCAGTTACAGTGCAGCTTTTAGAGGGAAGAGGCCAGCGTGAGAAATCAGGACAGAGTAAGAGGCTCCTGTATGGACTAAGAAGTCAATCTTCCTACCTGCCACGTCAAGGACGCCCGGGGCCCCTCGATGGAGATGGACATCTTGTTGGGGGGAGCCGCCAGAATCCCCGGGCTGACTCAGTCGTCCAGCATGGCCGTCCCAGGAGCAGGAACCCCCCTTCCCCTTCGGGACCGAGGGCAGTCCCACTCTGATGACCCCTCTGCTTGCAGACTGGGCATGGCCTGGGGGGTTCCTTCTGGCATTCATGGGCCCAATGGCCAGTCGGCTTGCATTTGAAGCATTCCCCTTTTCTGATCTTACTTCCGGACTGATGGTTGAACTTTCTTGTGTCCTTTGGGTTCTCCCGAGGTTGCAAAACGTGGCTGACAGCTGGGCTATCAGCTGAGCTTGAGCTCTGACATGCCTCTACTCATGCTGAGTTCTTTCTCCCCCCTCCGGTTGATCTTGATTATTAAATACCTGCAAGACCACCTCTGCGAGCTGGTGCATAGGGGTTTGTGGGCCTAACTGTGACTTTTGGGGTTTTGCCTAATATCAGGGGCAGGCTGGCTGATGAAATATTGTCCCAGCAGGGATTGCCCCTCAGGAGTGAAGGGGCCTCTGTTAGTAAACTTTCTAAACGCCTCCACAAGGTCACTTCCTTGACCTTTTCATGGCTGACTGGCTTCCTAAAGTACTTTCTCTTTCCTTCTAATAGGCATTGGACCATCGTGACCTGACAGGTCACCCAGAGGGAGCGGCCAGAAGTTTAAGAACGCACGCGCGCGCACACATGGAGCTCAGGGTATGTCCCGGCAGGAAGGTTGGCGCTGTTCTGGACAAGTGACAAGACAGAGGAAGGGGACTTTGAGCTCCTGGGCCCGGGTACGTGGGAAGGCAGATGCGGGTGTGGGGAGGCATGAGTCGGGCTTAACCTGAACACCCTCCAGTGGTGACGGGCTGATAAGGGCCTGCTGCGCCCTGAGGAATCGCCCTGCCCTTCCCGGTGGAAGGTGGGAGGCGAGGGTTTTTCTTGTGTTTGTTTTTTAAACTTGCCCATGGCTCAAAATAATTCTTACCTCAGAGGAGCACATCTGGGGCTCCCCACGTTCGGCCCACACCCGTGTCAGCAAGCACTCCCCCCACTGCGTCCTTCTCGACTGCTCTCAATCCACTAAGCGTGGGTGGGCGCCGGCTCCTGAGGCTCCCGCTGGGCTGCACCCAGAGTCTTGAGAATCAGAAAACCCCGTCCCCGCCCCATCCCTGTAGAGTTTGACGACCAGGGTGCCGTTAGCACCCCCTTGGGCCGGCCCCTCCGCCCGTCACGTAGATGCGGCGGAGGCAGAATTAGGCTTGGTTCCCCGACCCCCGCTGCACCCCGCCTCCCACGATGGGGCAGCGGCCCCCGCGGCAGAGTCCACCCTGGGCTGAGACCCGCCAGGACACGCAAGCAGGCTGCTTGGTGGGCGATGGCAGCCGCACGGTGGGTGGGCTCTGTCCTGGAGCAGCGAGGCTGCTGAGTCCGCGGTGGGACCCGTAGACGTGCAGGCGCAAGCAGGGCGGTTGCGCACTTACAGAAGGAGACTCGGAGCCCTTGTGTTCTTGCGTGCCCAGCGGCAGCAGCTGCAGGTGGAATCGGCCAAAGGTTGGCCAGATGCTGCTGCCTGGGTCTTGCTCCCCCGGCTCCCTGGGGGTGGGGGCTCTCTCCTGGTGCAGAGGGGGCCCGCAGCTCACTGGGAAGGAAGGTGTGGGCGTGGGAGGGGCTCCCGAGGACTGAAGGAGCAGTGGCCGGGGGAGGTTCCGGGAGAGAATGTGGGTTAACCCCTCCCCGGGGGCTCACAGACGGCTCTGCGCGCTGAGGTTTGTTGTCTGGTGACCTCTGCCTGACTTCAGAGCACTCGCCGTCGCCTGGTGGAGGCTCCCGCCCAGCTAACTGAGCTGGGATTTGTCAGGCGTGGCACTGTTGTTAGGACAGTGGCTCCGTGATTTGTGAGCCCTTCCCCAAGACGGCGCAGCTGCCGTGAAGACAGTGACACGTATCGCGGTGCAGGACCAGCGGTGACCAGGAGAATGCAGCCCCTTGGCTGTGACCTTTGTGGCTGGGCGTGGGCGTGGGGCGTTGACTGGTCCCCTTCCTCTGCCTCAAGCGTGGAAGGTTGCCACATTCCTCCCAACGGCGGGACTCACCTTCACAGCCAAGCCAAGTGCAAGAGCCCCGGTAACACAGTATTCTTTCCTAGGGGAAGTCTCTACATTTTGTCTCTAAAGGTGGAGAAGGGCTCCGGCTGCCCATAGCAGGACCACATGGAGGCCACCTTCTCGAGAAGCTCGTGTGCCTGGTGGGCACCCAGTGCAGATTACAAGTGCCCGCCCCACTTTTCAGCAGGTTTGTGACACCTATCGTCCTTCATATCCAAGATGCAGTGCCTTGCACGGTGCTCTATTACTTTACGCACCATTTAGAAAGGAAAATGCCGCCCAGGGAACAGAACGGACCCAATGCTTAAAACTTAGCATTTTCACATTGTACGTATAGAAACATGGCCTTTAGACTTAATCAGGCATTGGTGCTGGGCTCTCGATCTGGCTTTCCAGTGCAACTTTGACCCCCTCTTCAGGACTGCTGCTAAGTGCATTGGACCTGCCCTCCCATCCTCTCTGGAGTCAGTTGGTTCCTTTGGGTTAGAAGAAAACTCCATTGTGTCTCAGGATATATTCGTCTCCAGGGAAACAGAATCAATAGGATGTACCTATGTCTGTACCTATATCTGTATCTGTCTCTGTCTCATCTGTATCTAGAAGGAGATTTATTATAAGGCAGTGGCTCACACGATGATAATCCACAATGTGCAGGGCGGCCCTCAGGCTGGAGACCCAGGGGAGCTGACGTGGAGAGTTCAGATCTGAGGGCCATCTGCTTTGGCTTGCTGAGAGAGGATGTCTGGAGGGAAAGGTTTTTGAGATCCCACATGTCTGAGAATGTCTTTATTCTACCCTTACATTTTACTATCAGTTTGGGGGCAGAATTCTGTTAGAAATAATTTTTCTTCGCATAGCTTAGACCATCTGATTGCACGTCCCCCTCAGCGACAGAACATTCTAGAATCACCTAAGGAGCTCAGGTAAGTGGTGACCTCTCCCCACCCAGGTCCACCTCCAAGTGCTGGACTGGAACAAAGGTAATTTGATGGAGAAGGGGTAGTCTTTTCAACAGATGGTGCTGAAACATCTGGATGTCCACATGCACAAAATGAACCTAAGTGTAAACTTAACAGCAGTCACAAAATTAACTCATTGACCTAAATATAAAACATAAAACTATGGAACTTCTAGAAAATAGCAGAAAATCTAGGTGATCATGGTGTTGGCAATGAGATTTTAGATACACCAAAAGCACACTTCATGAAAAAGAAAAGTTCATTAGCTGAACTTACTTAAAATGAAAAATGTCTGCCTGTGAAAGACGCTGTCAAGAGAATGAAAATACAAGCCACAGATGTCTAGAAACATGCAAAACACGTAGCTGATAAAGGACTTGTGTCCAAAATGTGCAGAGCACTGTTAAAACCCAACAGTAAGGAAACAAACAACCCAATTTAAAAAAGCGCAAAAGATCTGAGCAGACCTCTCACCACAGAAGACTACAGACACAGATAAGTACATGACAAGATGCTCCATATCACGTCATTAGAGACTGCAAATTTAAACAGCAGTGACATACCACTACACGTCTTTAAAATGGTGAAAATCTGGAAACAACGAACAAACATCCTGACAATTCCAAACGTTGGAGAGGAGGTGGAGCCGCGGAAACTCTCACCCACTCTTGGTGGAGCACAGCATGGCGCAGCCAGTTTGGAAGCCAGTTTGGCAGTTTCTTAAAAATCTACACATAATCTTACCATACAAACCAACAACTGCACTGCTAGATATTTATCCAAATGAGCTGAAAACTTATGTCCTCCTCAAAACCTGCACACAGATGTTTATAGTTGATAAATGTTTATAGATGCTGTATTCATAATTGCCCAAACTTGGAAGCAACCAAGATGTCCCTCAGTAGGTGAGTTGGATTAATAGTGTGGTACATCCAGACAATGGGATAGTATTTTGCAATAAAGAGAAATGAGTTATCTGTTTCTGTTGAATCGATCCTTTCATCATTGTATAATGTCCTTCTTAGTCTCTGTGACTGTTTTTCACTTTAAAGTCTGTTTTGTCTAAATGTGCCCGTCCCAGCTTTCTTTTGTTTACCATTTTCACGGAATACTGTTTTCCATCCCTTCACTTTCAGCCCATGTGTGTGTTTAAATCTAAAGTGAGTCTCTTGTGGACAGCACATTGTTGGGTCTTGTTTTTCCTCCATTCAGCCACCCTATATCTTTTGACTGGATAATTTAACCATTTACATTTAAAGTAATTATTGGTAGGGAAATGCCTACTATCACCATTTTGTTAATAGTTTTCTCTCTGCCTTGTAGTTATTTTGTTCCTCTTTTTCTTTCTTGTTCCCTTACTTTGTGTTTCATTGATTTTTTTTTTTTTTTTTTGGGCTGCATCACACTGCATGCAGGATCTTAGTTCCCTGACCAGGGATTGAACCTGCACCCTCTGCACTGGAAGCAGGGAGTCTTAACCACTGGACTGCCAGGGAAGTCCCTGTGTTTCATTGATTTTTTTTTGTGGTGATATTCTTTGATTCCTTTGCTGTTCAATGGGTATAAAGTCTCAGAAATGCAAAATGAGTTAAGTTCTAGGATCTGCTATACGATGTGGTACCTGAGGTAACAACACTGCACTGTGCACCTCGACATGCTTTAGAGAGAAGATCTCATGTTAAGTGTTCTACACACACATACACACACACACCTCCAAAACAATAAACCCAAAGGCACGAGGAAACTTTTAGAGGTAATGGATATGTCTGTCACCTTGATTGTAGTGATGGTTTCACAGGTGTATGCATGTGTCCAAACTCATGTATACATTAAATACATGCAGGTATTTTATATATCAATTATACCTCCATAAAGCTGTTAAAAAAGAAGTTAATAAAAAATAAATAAGCTATCAAGCCACAAAAACACATGGAGGAATCTTAAATGCATATTGCTAAGTAAAAGAAGCCAATTGGAGAAGGCTACATGCTGTGTGATTCCAACTATATGATTTTCAGAAAGGCACCTCTAGACAGACAGAGAAAAGATCACTGGTAGCCAGGGACTTGCAGGGGAGGGGTGAGGAATGAATAGGTGAAGTACAGGGGATCATCAGGGCAGTAAAATTATACTGTATGATGCTGAATTTGTGGCTACATGGTCTGCAGCTTAAACAGCATATCTGACCAAGGCAGTTCCATGGACAGTAGCCTGGGGGCCTCTGGATGCAAATGACATTGTGCGTTTGTCAAAACTCATAGAGTTGTACACATAAAGTAACTACCGTAACACCATACTGTTAACTATAGACTTCAGGTAATAATATGTGAATATTGGTTCATCATTTATAACAAATAGAGCACACTGATTCAACGTATTAATAACAGGTGAGACTGTGGGTGTATGTGGGGTGCACTGGAGTACAGGGAACTCTCTGTATTTCCTGCTCAATTTATCTGTTAACCTAAAACTATTCTAAAAGAACAAAGTCTGTTTTTTAAAAAACATCATTATGCTGTGCAGAAAAACAAAAGCAGAACCACAGACAGTAGCGTAAACAGAGGGCTGGACCAAGTCAACACCACGGACAGCAGCCTCGAAGGCCTTGGGTACAAACATGGCACAGCCGTCGTCTGATGTGGAAAATGCAGCATCGTGCACAGCAAAGTAGCCTTATGTAAGGTAGTCTCAGATTAAGAAAGCATTCTGGACCATCGTCCCGTGACCTCATGTGTCTTAGGGGGTAAACCATGTCCATTTTTGTAACCTGATGGCCCAAGTTCTTGGAGTCATGCATGCATGGACCATGAGAACAGATTGATCCTGAGTAGGGTAGGCGGAATTCTAAGATGTTCCTTATTTTGATGTGAAATTTGTATCTATATATAAATATATTAATATAAATATATTTAAATTAAAGTATAGTTGATTCTCCCAAGTTCAGTGAACATTCTTATTACTAATGCTTTGAATTCTTTGGTACATTGTTTATTTGTTTCATTAGCTGTTTTTTCAGGGGTTTTCTCTTGCTCTTTCAATTGAGACCAGTTACTCTGTCTTTTAATTTTGCTTAACTTTCTCTGTATCTATGAGATTAGGTGAAGCAGTCACCTATCCTGGTCTGGAAGGGGTGTCCTTGTGTGGGAGTGTCCCTATGCGGTCTGTGTGTGCCCAGTGCCTTTGGTGGGAGAGCTGGCTCTGATGTGAGCACCGGTCATGTCTGCCCCTAGGGTGTGCTGGCAGCTACCACCTTGGTAGGAGGTGAGGCTGGAGATGGAGGGGCTGGAGCCCAAGCCACGTGTGAGCCAGAGCTTCTCCTTTGTTCAGGGGTCATCAACCCCCTACTGGGGAAGGGTCAGGTCTCAAGTTTCTGGGGCAGAAGCCCTGAGGGTTGGGTCTGATCTGGTTCTGGTCCCTCTAAGGGCGCACTCTCCCCCCTCCCAGCAATGGCACCTTCACCTCGAGGAGAGCAGAGCTGGAACAAGAGGGGCCAGAGTGGGTGCCCGTTGTGGGCCAGGATGCGTGCTGGGACAGCCCTTGCACCCCAGCAGACCCGACACAGCTCCCAGTCCACCACCTCCACAAATGCGGGCAGTGGCCGCTCTCAGCCCCTTCAGATGCGGATGTCGCTGGAAACTGGCCGGAGCCCTGGATGTTTCCAGTCTCCTCCCTCCACCTTGTTCCCAGGAGTAAGCAGGTGTGTGCGTGCTCAGCATGAGCAGTCTAGGCTTCTTACAGCCCTCCTCTTAGTCCCACTGGTTTTCAAACCAGCTAAGGGGACTCATATTCCTGGTGGTGGACCCCAGGGCTGGGGAGCCCAACATGTGGGTTGAAGTGCTCACTCCCCAGGGAGGGTCTCCAAGACTGTACACGCCTCTGCCTCTTCTGTGTCCCTCCTAAGAAGTGGTTCCTGACCCAGTCGCTCCTCTTCCTTTCCTACCTGACTCCGTGTGGACCTTTCTTGCAGCCTTGGTTATACATCCTGCCAGCCTCCAGTGAGTCTTCAGTGAGAACTGCTCTACACGTACATGTGACTTTGATGTGCTCGTGGTGGGAGGGGAGCTTAGGGTCCTCCTACCCCACCATCTCCATCTCCTCCTCCCTTAACCAATTCTTTTCTTTTTTCCACCCTCCCACTCCCTTACCATCTGGCATAAGATGTGTTAGTGGTGATTTACTGTATCACAGTGTATAAGATGCAGGATACCCAAAGTTGAGTGTTATTCATCAAGAAGAGAAATGAACATCCCCCAAAGATATTTAAACTGATATGTTGGACTTCATCTCCTCTTTCTGGAGGCATGTTTTAAGTTGAATGCGAGACAATTTCACTGGATTAGGTGGAAGATAATATTGCTTTTTCTTTTTCTAATTTGGAAACTAAAAGTGGTCCAAAGTGGTTGACAAGGAGTGGTTTGTGGTGGTTTTGGTCTGTGTCAAGTTTCTAAGCTCTAACTGGATTTCTTAGACTTCCCTTCCCTGTGTGTCCCCCTAGGTTAGGGTTGGTCTTAAAAAGTTTACAGTTTTTGGAAAGCAAGCATGAAACAGCAGTCCTGGAAGGCTGGTGCAGAGCCCCAGTGCTGCCAAGGCCCATGCGTCTTGTCACTGACCTGCACACTCACTTTGTTAGTGTGGAGAAGCTGCTTCTGCAGCCCCTGCAGATACCCTTCAGGTTGTCTGAGTCCTGGGCCAGGCAGAAGTGCAGCTCCATCCTGAGGGTCACAGGTGTGAGAGAGACACAGGCTCCAGATTTTCCTGAAGGGTTTCAGTTTCTTTATGGGTTAGTTTTCTCTTGCTTTCCTCTACTTAAAATTAAAAAAAAAAAACACAAAAAACTGTCGTAAAATACGCATAGCAAAATTTACCATGTTAAACCCTATGTACAGTTCAACGTGTACAATGATGTTAAATTCATTCAGAATATTGTGCAACCATCCCCATCATCCATCCCCATCACTCTTTTCATCTTGTAAAACCAAAATTCTATACCCATTCAACAATAAGCCCCTATTCTCCCCCCACCTCCCACCTGGTAACCACCGTTCCACTTTCTCTTTCTGTGAATTAGACAACTCTAAGTACCTAAATATAAGTGGAATCATACAGTATTTATCTTTTTGTGACTAATATTTCACTTAGCATAATGTCATCAAGGTTCATCCAAGTTGTAACGTATGTCACAATTTCCTCTTTAAGGGGGATAATATTGTATTGTATGTATATACCACATTTTGCTTATCCATTCATCCATCCATGGACATTTAAGTTGCTTCCACATTTTAGCTATTGTGAATAATGTTGCTGTGAACATGGGTATAAAAGTATCTCTTCAAGACCCTGCTTTCAATTCTTTTGGGTATATACCCAGAAGTGAAATTGCTGGATCATATGTAGTTCTTTTTTAAATTTTTTGAGGAACTTCCAAGCTGTTTTGCACAGCAGCTCTGTCATTTTACATTCTCACCAACAGTGCACAAGGGTTCCAGTTTCTCCATATCCTTGCCAACATTTGTTATTTTCTGTTTTTTAAAAAATCGTAGCTATTCTAATGTGTGTGTGAGGTGGTATCACATTGTTGTTTGGATTTGCATTTCTCTAATGATTTGTGATACTGAGCACCTTTCCATGTGCTTGTTGGCCATTTATATATTTCCTTTGGAGAAATGTTAATTCAAGTTCTTTGCCCATTTTTGCATCAGGTTAGTTATTTCTTTGTTGTTGAATTTTAGGAGTTCTCTGTATATTCTGGGTATTAATTCCTTATCAGGAATTTGCAAATGTTTTCTCCCATTCTATGGGCTGCCTTTTTATTCTGTGGATAGTGTCTTTTTTTATTTTAACATCTTTATTGGAGTATAATTGCTTTACAACTTTGTGTTAGTTTCTGCTTTATAAAAAAGTGAATCAGCTATATGTATACATATGGGGATAGTGTCTTTTGATGCATGAAATTTAAAAATTTTCATGAAGTCTAATTTGTCTCTTCTTTTGTTGCCTATACTTTTTTTTTTTTTCGGCACGCGGGCCCCTCACTGTTGTGGCCTCTCACGTTGCGGAGCACAGGCTCCGGATGCGCAGGCTCAGTGGCCATGGCTCACGGGCCCAGCTGCTCCACGGCATGTGGGATCCTCCTGGACCGGGGCACGAACCTGTGTCCCCTGCATCGTCAGGCGGACTCTCAACGACTGCGCCACCAGGGAAGCCCTGTTGCCTATACTTTTGGTGTCATATCCAAGAAATCACTGTCAATTTTAATGTTGTGAAGCTTTTGCCCTATGTTTTCCTCTAAGAGTTTTGTAGTTTAAAGTCCTACATTTAAGTCTGATCCATTTTCAGTTAGTTTTTGTACACAGTATTAGACAAGGGTCCAACTTCATTCTCTTGCATGTGAATATCCAGTTTCCCAGTACCATTTGTTGAAAAGATTGTCTTTTCCCAATTGTATGCTCTTGGCACCCTTGTCAACAATCATTAGATCATATATGTGAGGATGTATTTCTGGACCATATTTTAGTCCATTGGGCTATGTCTTTCTTTATGCCAGTACCACACTGGTTTGATTACTGTAGCTTTGTAGTAAGTTTTGAAATTAGGAAGTGTGAGTCCTAAAACTTTGTCCTTATTTTTCATGATCATTCTCACCATTTGGGGGTCCTTTGAGATTCCGTATAGATTTTAGGATGGGCTTAAAAATTTTTTCTGAAAAAAATGTAATTGGGATATTTTAAAACAACTTTATTGGAGTATAATTGCTTTACAATGGTGTGTTAGTTTCTGCTTTATAACAAAGTGAATCAGCTATACATATACCCTAATATCTCCACCCTCTTGGTCTCCCTCTCACCCCTCCCTATCCCACCCCTCTAGGTGGTCACAGAGCACCCAGCTTATCTCCCTGTGCCATGCAGTTGCTTCCCACTAGCTATCTCTTTTACATTTGGTAGTATATATAAGTCCATGCCATTCTCTCACTTCATCCCAGTGTACCCTACCCCCTCCCCGTGTCCTCAAGTCCATTCTCTACATCTGTGTCTCTATTCCTGTCCTGCCCCTAGGTTCTTCAGAATTTTTTTTTAAGATTCAATATATATGTGTTAGCATACAGTATTTGTTTTTCTCTTTCTGATTTACTTCACTCTGTATGACAGTCTCTAGGTCCATCCACCTCACTACAAATAACTCAATTTTATTTCTTTTTATGGCTGAGTAATATTCCATTGTATATATGTGCCACATCTTCTTTATCCACTCATCTGTCAATGGACACTTAGGTTGCTTCCATGTCCTGGCTATTGTAAATAGTGCTGCCATGAACATTGTGGTACATGACTCTTTTTGAATTATGGTTTTCTCAGGGTATATGCCCAGTAGTGCGATTGCTGGGTCATATGGTAGTTCTATTTTAAGTTTTTTAAGGAACCTCCAAACTGTTCTCCATAGTGGCTGTACCAATTTACATTCCAACCAACAGTGCAAGAAGGTCCCCTTTTCTCCATACCCTCTCCAGCATTTATTGTTAGCAGATTTTTAGAGGATGGCCATTCTGACTGGTGTGAGGTGATACCTCATTGTAGTTTTGATTTACATTTCTCTAATGATTAGTGATGCTGAGCATATTTTCACGTGTTTGTCAGCAATCTGTATGTCTTCTTAGGAGAAATGTCTATTTAGGTCTTCTGCCCATTTTTGGATTGTGGTGTTTGTTTTTTTGATATTGAGCTGCATGAGCTGATTGTATATTTTAGAGATTAATCCTTTGTCGGTTGCTTCATTTGCAAATATTTTCTCCCATTCTGAAGGTTGTCTTTTCATCTTGTTTTTGGGTTCCTTTGCTTTGATTGACTATTTCCTTTCCCATATTAGGGAAGTTTTCAACTATAATCTCTTCAAATACTTTCTCAGTCCCTTTCTTTTTCTTTTCTTCTTCTGGGACCCCTATAACTCGAATGTTTTTGCATTTAATGTTGTCCCAGAAGTCTCTGTGACTGTCCTCAATTCTTTTCAATCTTTTTCCTTTATACTGCTCTGTAGTAGTTATTTCCACTATTTTATCTTCCAGGTCACTTATCGGTTCTTCTGCCGCAGTTATTCTGCTATTGTTCCCTTCTAAAGAATTTTAAATTTCATTTATTGTGTCGTTCATCACTGTTTATTTGCTCTTTAGTTCTTCTAGGTCCTTGTTAAATGTTTCTTGCATTTTCTCTATTCTATTTCCAAGATTTTGGATCATCTTTACTATCATTATTCTGAATTCTTTTTCAGGTAGACTGCCTATTTCCTCTTCATTTGTTAGGTCTGGTGGGTTTTTATCTCGCTCCTTCATCTGATGTGTGTTTCTCTGTCTTCTCATTTTGGTTAACTTACTGTGTTTGGGGTCTCCTTTTTGCAGGGTGCAGGTTTGTAGTTCCCGTTATTTTTGGTGTCTGACCCCAGTGGCTAAGGTTAGTTCAGTGGGTTGTGTAGGCTTCCTGGTGGAGGGGACTAGTGCCTGTGTTCTGGTGAATGAGGCTGGATCTTGTCTTTCTGTTGGGCAGGTCCACGTATGGTGGTGTGTTTTGGGGTGTCTGTGGACTTATTATGATTTTAGGCAGCCTCTCTGCTAATGGATGGGGTTGTGTTCCTGTGTTGCTAGTTGTTTGGCGTAGAGTGTCCCGCACTGTAGCTTGCTGGTCGTTGAGTGGAGCTGGGTCTTGGCATTGAGATGGAGATCTCTGGGAGATTTTCACCGTTTGATATTATGTGGAGCTGGGAGGTCTCTTGTGGACCAGTGTCCTGAAGTTGGCTCTCCCACCTCAGAGGCACAGCACTGACTCCTGGTTGGAGCACCAAAAGCCTCTCCTCCACACGGCTCAGAATGAAAGAGAGGAAAAAAGAAAGAAAGAAGAAGATAAAATAAAATAAAATGAAGTTAGTAAAATAAAAAATAATTCTTAAGAAAAAAATTCTTTAAATAAAAACAAAAAACGGACAGACAGAACCCTAGGGCAAATGGTGAAAGCAAAGCTATACAGACAAAATCACAGACAGAAGCATACACATACACATTAACAAAAAGAGGAAAAGGGAAAAAAAAAAATATCGTTGCTCCCAAAATCCACCTCCTCAATTTGGGATGATCCGTTGTCTATTCATGTATTCCACAGATGCAGGTACATCAAGTTGATTGTGGAGCTTTAATCCGCTGCTCCTGAGGCTGCTGGGAGAAATTTCCCTTTCTCTTCTTTGCACGGCTCCCAGGGTTTAGTTTTGGATGTGGCCCTGCCTCCGCGTGTAGGTCGCCAGAGGGCGTCTGTTCTTTGCTCAAACAGGACGGGGTTAAAGGAGCTGCTGGTTTGGGGGCTCCGGCTCACTCAGGCCGGGGGGAGGGAGGGGCACGGAGTGCGGGGCGGGCCTGCGGCGGCAGAGGCCGGTGTGATGTTGCACCAGCCTGAGACGCGCCGTGCATTCTCCTGGGGAAGTTGTCCCTGGATTCCAGGACCCTGGCAGCGGCGGGCTGCACAGGCTCCCCAGAAGGGGGGTGTGGATAGTGACCTGTTCTCGCACACAGGCTTCTTGGTGGCGGCAGCAGCAGCCTTAGCGTCTCATGCTTGTCTCTGGGGTCTGCGCTGTTAGCCGCGGCTCGCGCCCGTCTCTGGAGCTCCTTTAAGCAGCGCTCTTAATCCCCTCTCCTCGCGCACCAGGAAACAGAGAGAGAAGAAAAAGTCACTTGCCTCTTCGGCAGGTCCAGACTTTTCCTCGGACTCCCTCCCGGCCAGCCATGGTGCACTAACCCCTTCAGGCTGTGTTCAGGCCGCCAACCCCAGTCCTCTCCCTGTGCTGCGACTGAAGCCCGAGCCTCAGTTCCCAGCACTGCCCACCCCGGCGGGTGAGCAGATAAGCCTCTCGGGCTGGTGAGTGCCGGTCGGCACCGATCCTCTGTGCGGGAATCTCTCCACTTTGCCCTCCGCAGCCCTGTTGCTGTGCTCTCCTCCGTGGCTCCGAAGCTTCCCCCTCTGCCACCCGCAGTCTCCGCCCGCAAAGGGGCTCCTAGTGTGTGGAAACCTTCCCTCCTTCACGGCTCCCTCCCACTGGTGCAGGTCCAGTCCCTATTCTTTTGTCTCTGTTTATTCTTTTTCCTTTTGCCCTACCCAGGTACGTGGGGGGTTTCTTGCCTTGTGGGAGGTCTGAGGTCTTCTGCCAGCGTTCGGTAGGTGTTCTGTAGGAGTTGTTCCACGTGTAGATGTATTTCTGTTGTTATCTGTGGGGAGGAAGGTGATCTCCGCGTCTTACTCTTCCGCCATCTTGAAGCTCTCCTGTTATTTTTAATAGTTATTAGTGTTGTATATTCTGCATTTTTTTCTACTTAGAAAGTTATCATGCTTTAACATATTTTTGGTCTTGCTGAATCCACCAAGACCTCTAGTACAATGTTGCTTCCAACAAATTCTCTTTAAGAAAAAATATTTAAAGGTTTTTGGTAGATAAACCTTGTCAGGCCAAAGAATTCCGTTGCATTTTTAATTTGCCAAAAGTTTTATATCATAAAAGAGTGTTAAATTCTTTCAACTTTTTTTTTCTGTACTTTTGAGATGACCTTAAATTTTCTCTCCTTTAATATGTTAGTGCTTTGAATGACAATGATAGATTTTGTAATGTTAAACTATCCTTATCTTTTTGAGATAAACCTGACTGGGTCATGGTGAATTATCTGTTTTTTATAAGGAGCAAAATTATTTGCTAATATTTTCTTTGGAATATTTGTATCTGTTTCATGAATGAGACTGTCCCGCAACTTTCTTTCCCATGCTATCCTTGTCTGGCTCTGGATTAAGGTTACATTGACTTGTAGAATGAATTGGGCATTATTCCCGCTTTTTCACTTTTTGCGAGTTTCTATAAAATTTGAATGATTTTTAAAAATTTGATGAAACATGGCCCTGGTATTTTTATTTGAAAAGATTTTAAACTACTTCAACTTATTTAATTAATATAGTACTATTGAGCTTTTCTGTTGAGTCATTTTTGATAAGATACTTTTCTAGGATTTTAAAATTTTATCTAAATATTAGTGCAATACATTTATTTATTATATCCTCTTACTACTTTTTTTATCAATAACTAATTTTAATCCCTCTTTTTAAATATATTTTAAAAAACTAAATTTATTTTTGGCTGTGTTGGGTCTTCCTTGCTGCATGCAGGCTTTCTCTAGTTGCGGCGAGCAGTGGTTACTCATCGTTGCAGTGCATGGGCTTCTCGTTTCAGTGGCTTCTCTTGTTGCGGAGCACGGGCTCTAGATGCGTGGGCTTCAGTAGTTGCAGCACACGGGCTTAGTAGTTGCTACACGTGGGCTCTAGGGCACGCGGGCTCCAGTAGTTATGGCGTGTGGGCTCAGTAGTTGTTGCTCGCGGGCTCTAGAGTGCAGGCTCAGTAGTTGTGGTACATGGGCTTAGTTGCCCCACGGCATGTGGGATCTTCCATGGCTTGAACCTGTGCCCCCTGCATTGGCAGGCGGATTTTTTTTTTTTTTTTTTTTTTGGGTCCGGGGGCCTCTCACTGCTGTGGCCTCTCCCGTTGCGGAGCACAGGCTCCGGACGCGCAGGCTCAGCGGCCATGGCTCTTTTTTTTTTGCGGTATGCGGGCCTCTCACTGTTGTGGCCTCTCCCACTGCGGAGCAACAGGCTCCGGACGCGCAGGCCCAGCGGCCATGGCTCACGGGCCCAGCCGCTCCGCGGCACGTGGGATCCTCCCAGACCGGGGCACGAACCCGTGCCTCCTGCATCGGCAAGCGGACTCTCAACCACTGCGCCACCAGGGAAGCCCGGCAGGCGTATTCTTAACCATGCACCACCAGCAAGTCCCAGTCCCTCTTTTTATTACAATTTTTTTTTTTTGCGTTACGCGGGCCTCTCACTGTTGTGGCCTCTCCTGTTGTGGAGCACAGGCTCCGGACATGCAGGCTCAGCAGCCATGGCTCACGGGCCCAGCCGCTCCGTGGCATGTGGGATCTTCCCGGACCGGGGCACGAACCCGTGTCCCCTGCATCGGCAGGCGGACTCTCAACCACTGCGCCACCAGGGAAGCCCTATTACATATATTTTTATTTTTGTTTTTTGCCATCTCTCTTTTATTCTTGCCTAGTTTCCTCAGAGGTCTGTCCCTTTTAAGAAACAATTTTGGATTTGTTGTCCCTCTTTGTTGCTTTGCTTCTTATATTTCATTGATTTTTTTGTTTATATGTTTATTATCTACTTCCTTCTTTCTTTGTGTTTACTTTGCTGCTCTTTCCCCAACTTTAAAACTTGGATTCTTTATTAATTCAGTGCTTTCTCCTTTCTAAACATTTAAGGCCATGCATTTCTCTTCTGATTTGACCCACGAGACATGTGGAGTTCAATTATCCTTTTGTCCTGGATGTCTTTCTCATTTTCAGTGCTGTCAGAGAACTTGACACTGTGCCTTTAATATTTTGCAGTTTACCTGTGGCCCAACAGGTGTTGAGATTTACAGGTCGGCTATGTGTTCGGTGAGAGTGGGGCTGGCTGGACCGCGCTGGTGGACCCTGCTCTTAGGTCTGGAGCCCAGTCTAGCCAGGTCCCTGCCACCTCGCCATTGAGACTGCTCTTGGGAGGCCACCTGGATCCCCTCAGCCTCTGCCCAGACCCTTCAGGAGCAGGGATGCAGTGCAGCTCTCCCTCCACATGGCACCCCTCGTGGTGTCCCCGCCAGTCCTGGGCGCCGACCCTGCCATGTGCTGGTCCCCAGTTGGGTCCTCCACCTCTGAGTGCTTCCCAAGCCCCTAAGTCCTGGCTGCATCGATGCTGTGATGCAGGAGGCCCTGAGGCCACTCTATCTCCACAGGCCCTCAGCCTTCTCTAGACACGTGTGTGATCTGAGTGCTTCTTTCGGTGCACACCCCCTCCCTTCAGGACCTCTTGGCTTCCACCCTCCCTCCTGCACAGCCTGCTGTCCAGTGCAAGATTGAAAAGCACCGCCCCCCCTCCAGATGCCTCCTGGGGCTTCCAGTAGACCCAGAATAAAGCCCGGAGCTCAAACAGGGCTGGCATGGCCCCTGAGGTCAGCCCTGCTCTGTCTCCTGACCTCCTTCTCCCCAGACTTCCATCTGCTCACGCAGCCCTGCTGGCCTTCCCACTGCTCCTTGAACTTGCCAAGCCATTTCTGCCCTGGAACTTTTTACCTCCTGCTCCTTCTGCAAGGATGCACCTCCCCAACCCCATGCAGACTGTGCATCCTCTAAGACCACGCCAGGCACTGAGGTGCCCGTCCTTGCCTGGCTACCTTGCCCTTCGTAGGGCGTTGATCAGTTTCTAATTATATCGTTCGCCCCCCGTCAGGACAGTGGTGCCATGTGCAGTCACACAGTGTGCATCTCCACCTTAACACCTGTGTGGCATGCAGCGGGTCGGCTTGAATAGTTGCCACCTGATGGACGCTCTGCTGTTGATAGTCGCTTTTCTTTGATTACCTGTGACTTTTGACAATTTCCTGTGTTTTATTGGTTATTTGTTGTTTACAACTCGCTGGAAATGATCTCCCCCTCCTCACCTTCTGCTGAAAACTTTTCCTTGAAGTTTGTCCCATTCACGTTTTTTTCAACATTCATTTAGTTGGACTCTGTGATGATTAATTTTATGGATTAACTTGACTCGGCCACAGGACCCAGATATTTGGTCAAACACTAGTCCAAACGGTGAAGGTATTTGAAAAATGGGATTAACATTTAAATCGGTAGATGTTGCATAAAGCAGATTGTCCTATGTGGGTGGGCCTCATCTAATCAGGTGAAGGCCTTAAGAGAAAAAGCTCGAGGTTCCCTGAGGAAGAGGGAATTTGCCTCTGGACTCAAACTGTGGCATCAACTCTTCCCTGGGTCTCTGGGCTGCTGGCCCGCCCTACAGATTTTGGACTCTCCAAATCTTAACAATCACAGGACCCAATTCCTTAGATTCTCTCTCCCCCGTTATCTGTATATCAATATACGCATGTACGTTCATCTCTCTATCTCGTATATTTATTCTCTGAAGAACCCTGACTGATACAGACTCTTTTGCATGTTATATACTTCAGCCGCTCTCTCTCCCATAGTATTTAACTCTGTTTATTGTGATTTTATCCTCATAGATTAAAAATTTTTCTTTCTGTAGGCAAATCTATCAATATTATTTTTAAAGTTCCTGGCTGTGGTGTCATTCTGAGAAAACGCCTATTCACCCTGACAGAGCATAAATAATTTCCCATAATTTCCTCTGGTCTGAGTTTTGATTTGCATCAAATGCTGGTCCTGACTTTGCTTTTGTCCTGACGGTGAGAGCAGGTGTCCTGTCTCTTTGCTCTTTCCATCTCCCAACTCTTTTGAGGTCTTGGCCTGGTCATATGTCTTCTAGAATAAACTCAACAAACACGGGCCCGCTGTGGGCCAGGAACAGACACGGGCCGTGGCTGGAGAGCACAGCCTGGTTTCTGCCCAGGTCTGGGGAGGCTTCATTCCCAAGCCTTGGGGAGCAGGAATGGCTGAGACCCTTTCCCCCAAGCACCAAGGGAGGGGCGGGCAGTTGGGCCCCAGACAGGGTCTGGGAAGTGAATCCCACACCACGGGGCCAGGATTTTCAGGCCTTGATTTAAGTATGGGAGGGCGGATGTGTGCTGTTTGTTACCACAGCTGGAAACAGATGTTTCTGCCCTGGGAGGAGGGTGTCCAGGCAGGTGAGGCTGCGGGGACTCGGGTGAGCTGCAGAGCAAGGGGGGGAAAAGGCCCTCAGCTGCATGTCGCAGGGCTGAGCGGCGGCCAGGGCTGCGGTGCCAGGAAGGCCACAAACACAGCCTTGTCGGGGGAAATGGCCGAGCCCGGGGCCCCAGGGCTGTCACATGCCTCCTGCAGAGAGGCCTCTGTAGTGGCAGAGGTGGACTGATGGTTATTTAAGATAAAAAGGGGAAGTCTGCGGACAGGTGGCTCGCTGGGTTTTTCTGTTGAAGAACTGGGTGAAAGTGTGTGGAGTCCACCTGGCAGGCGCCGAGGGCTGAGGGCTGGCTGCGGTCAGGGGAGCTCGGCCGCTAGGTGGGGTGCAGGGACGTTTGTGGGTGACAGCACACTTCATGCCTTATTTTGGGGCTTTTCGTGAAAGTGTTTCCTGGACAGAAAGAAGGTCAAGTACAGACCCCCTGGCCCAGATCAGCACTCACCATGCTCAGGGGATCACGGTTGTAGGCTTTGGTGCCTGACAGCCCTTCTGGCCTCCCAGGGCCTGCGGGTGGGTCCCACGGCACAAACCCCAGGGCAGGGCGGGGAGCCTGGAGCGCGGGTCTGGGGGCAGCCGGGAGATGCTGTGGCCACACAGGGGCCTTCCGTGGAGAGGTCGGCTGGGGGCCCACGTGCGTGCCCTCCTTGGAGGCTCTGAGGCCTCTCACCCCACCAGCCAGACTGCCCCTCCCTCCCTTCACACATTGCTTAGCTGCTGTGCACGCCGGGGCTGTACCATCCGGGCTGTCCAGGCTGGAGATAGGCAGCACCAGGGGCCCCAGAGGTGGGGAGGTGCCGTGAAAGTGGGACACGGGCGTGGGGCAGGGCGGCTTGGCCGGTCTGGGTCAGCTGGGTGAGGCGTGGAAGTTTTGATTTCATTCTTGGGTTTGGGCTGGGGCTGCCAGGACAGATGCGAGTTTTGAAAGACCGCCCTGGCTGCGGGCCGGGGAGCGGGTGAGCGGGAGTCGTCTGGAGATGACCCTGAGGTGTCTTTTGGAGGCCACTTGGCAGGTGGTCACTTACTGAGGTGGGAGAGAGGGGGCGAGGGGTTGATCTCAGAAGGGAAGTTCCTTTGGGGCCGCTCCATCCGGTCCACCTGTGACCTTGGGACTTGCTCTGTGCCAGGGGCAGCCCCGGTCTCCATCCCCTCAGTGAATGTTTGTCGGCACCTCCTGCACGCGGGCTTTGTTCAGGGAGCAAGGGAAAACCCTGTGCTCTCGGGTTAACTTTCTGGGTGAGGACAAAGAAACAACCAGCTAGTGTCATGAGTACGTGAGCCGTAGAACGTGCCAGAAGGGCCAAAGAAGAGACCTCGGCAGGGAAGGGGGATGGGTGTGGTGCTGTTCTCATTAGGGCAGATGGGGTGGGCTTCATGCAAAGACTTGAAGGGGGTGAGGGAGGGACCCTCCAGAGCCTGGGAAGAGGTCTCTTCGAGGGGACAGCCAGTGGGGAGGCCCTGCCCGGAGGAGGGAGCAGGTGGGGTGGAGGGACGGGAGGCTGGGGCAGAGTGGGGCCACCACGAGGACCCCAGGACCTGCAGGTGAATTTCTGATCAAATGTGAGGCCCTTTCGGGCTGTGGACCAGCTGAGGCCTCATCCAAGATCTCAAGACAGGGCTGCCCTCGCTGCTGGGCTGAAGGGTCTGCAGAAGGCAAGGGGGGTGCAGAGAATGCCACCAAGGACCCCGCAGGCATGGCGACTGCCTTGGCCAAGGTGGCGGGCCGGCCAGTGTGGGAAATGAGGCTTCCTGGATGGATATGGCAGGCAGAGCACAGGTCTGCTGCTCGACTGGGACAGGCTGCAGAGAAAGAAGGGAGTCAATTCCCAGAGTTTGCACCCAAGCCACTGGCAGGGCAGGGCACCCTTGGCTGGGACGGGGAGGATGCTGGGGATGGGCTGGTCTGGAGGGACTGTCGGTGTCTTAGTTCCTGCGGCTGCAGCAAATTACCACAAACGTGTGTCTGCTCACGGTCTGCAGGCCAGACGTCTGAAACAGTCTCACTGGGCCTCGAGCAAGTGAGGGCAGGGCTGCGCGGGGAGGGCCTGCTCCTGGCCTTTTCCAGCCGCCCGAGCGGCATCTCTTGGCCCGTGGCCCTGTCCTCCGTCTTTGAAGCCGGCAGGGTAGCCGGCCCTGCCTCTGTGTCACAGGCCCTTCCTCTCTGTGCCAGGTCCCCCATGCCTCCCCCTTGTGAGGACCTGGTGATGACGCTGGGCCGAGAGGCTAGGACCCTTGCACATCTCAGGATCCCGGGCGTAGTCATCTGCACAGTCCCCACTCACAGGCTTCAGGGATCAGGACGTCTTCAGGACCGTGTCCAGCCCGCCAGCCAGATGTTCGGTGGCGGGTGTGTTGAGGGTGAGATGTGTTGTTGACTTTCAGCGCCAACATGTGGAATGAGGTCCACATTTGGGGACAAGAGAGGAATGCCAGCCGTGGACAAATGCTGTTGGGCCACAGGCTGGGTTGGGGGCTGCAGGGCACAACCAGTGACAAGGGGAAGCCGGCAGCGTGGCGTCCAGGAGCCAGCGAGGGGGGCGAGAGCATAACGCCTGACACGCAGACCGGCCAGGGAGGGCACGGCCTCGGCGCCGACCCCTCACCCCCGCCCTGGTCCGCGGGTGGGGAAGCAGGGAGGACATGCCTGAGGCTGGCACCCGGGCAGGTGTCCGCCACGCTGGCCGCCCTTCCTGGCGGGGCGAGAAAGCCTGCAGTTGATCGGGGCCAGGTCCACTCACTCGCCTGCCGTGGGGACTCCGGGCAGTGGTGGGGAGTGACCAGGTGCTGGCCAGGACCAGCGTCTTCTCCAAGCCCTGTGAGGCATCACTTTGTCTACTCCCCAGCCCGACCTGCGTGAGGGGTGCTGTCGCCGCGTCTGACGGAGGGGTGGATGTGTGGAGGGCTCGGGGGCTGCCCGAGCCGTGCAGATGGTGAAGGCGGCTCTGTGCGCCCAGCTGCTCCCGCCACCCCACTCAGTGCTGTCTCCTGTGCGTGTGCGTGTGTGCGCTGCATGAGCACACGTGTGCCTGTGTGAACCCGTGTGTGTGCGTGGCTGCAGACCCGCACAGTGTGCCCGCGTGCAGACGCCCTTGCCTTTGCATGTGTTTGCACACGTGCGTGTGCTTGCAGGGTGCGGACCCACGTGTGCACTGCATGTGTAGGCGCACACATGCTCATGTGTGTGAGGAGTGCCTGCATGTGCACATGCATGTGTGCACGTGTGCCTGCCTGTGTGGACGGGCACATGTCTGGTGTGGGCAGCAGGGCCTTTGGTGCAGGGAGCTCTCCCAGCTTCCTTGTCGTGGCAGCTCCCCGATGCATGCCCTGACCCTTCCGACCCCCGTCCTCGGATGTTTGCCCTCAGCCTTCTGGGTTCTCTGACCTGGGGAGACCCGAAAGGCTGGGACACAGAAACAGGAGGCAGGTGACATGAGCCAAAGCTGTTTATGGGGCCGGACGGTGGGCGGGAAGGTAAGGGGGCCACAGTCAGGACCGCTGGCTCAGGGCCAGCTGGGGGAGCCACCCACCTCCCTGTACCGTGATGCCCTCCTCTCTGTGTCGGGGGCTGGGCTCTGCCGTGGGCAGAGGAGGGTGAGTGGGGTCAGGGGTGGGGCTGGAGGCCTCTGTGCACAGGGTGGAGTCCTGCCCTCTGGCAGCAGTGGGCGGCGTGGAGGCCAAGCTTCCCCCGCTGCAGTGCCGGCACCAGCTCTCTGGGACTACTTCACCTGTAGCAAGAGCCCCAGGGTCAGGAAGGCGGCGGGGTCCCAGAGGACAGGGTGCAGGCCCCCAGGTCAGGGCCCCCCCGCCCAGCTGAGTCAGGGACCCCACCTCCCTGACCCCCATGAGCGCAGGTCCAAATGCCTGTCCTATGCTAGGGCTGTGGGTGGAGGGAGGGGAGCCGCCCTGCCGGGCTCCCTGCTCACAGGGCGCCGGCTGCCTGGGCCACCCTACCTTGATGAAGGTGACGAAGCCGCTGTAGAGCAGAGTGACAAGGAAGAGGGCCACGAAGGTGAGCCACAGGCGGCCCGTGTCCTCCAGCTCGGAGTAGTCGTCACCGCTCTCGTCCTGGCTCCGCGGGGGCAGGGTGGTCAGACCTGGGGAAGCGCCAGTGCCTCTGAGACCGCGCCAGTGCCGGCACACGGTGGGACCCCAACGCGCACATGCAAACGGCCTGCTCCCTGCTGGGCCGCGCTGGCCGCTGGCGCTCCTCAGAGCCCGCCGGGTCACTGTGCCTGGTGGGGCCGACGGTCTGGAACCAAACTGGCTCACAGCTCAGTTCATGCCAGCGTGACTGGGCGCAGGGAGTGGGGAGCACTGACACTGATGTGGACACAGGGGGCCCGGCCCGGCCAGGCTGGACCGCGAGAGCCTCCCTCAGAAGTGGCAGCTCTGTGACAGGGTGAAAGATAAGATGGTGCCAGCCAGGCAGAGAGAGCTGGGAACAGCGTCCAAGCAGGAGGAACAGCGTGACGAGTGCCCTGTCTCAAGAGAGCCTGTCCCGGAAAAGCGGACGGGAGCTCCGTGTGCCTGCAGTGGGGACCTGGGGCCAAGCGGCGGGAAAGGAGGCCAGAGTGGGGCTGGGGTCGGGCCCTGCTGGTGACTTTAATCCTGAGAACAAAGGGCTTTAAGCAAGGGCATGTGAAGGCCAAGTTTGAATATCAAAAAGTCATTCCTGCTGGAGTTGGAGTGGTTGGCGTGCAAGGCAGGATGAGAGGGACTTGCTAGCGTCCAAGCCCAGGTCAACACACTTGTGCAGAAAGCGCCCCAAAGTCCGGAGGGAGAGCCCGGGGGCAGGTAGGAAGTACTGGGTCCTGGGACCTGTCTCATGCCCTGGACTTTCCTAGTCGTTCATTCCATGAATGTTTATTGAGGGTCTTCCTCGTGCTTGACCAGAGTTACCGGAAGTGGGGTCTGTACGTGGTACTGGCCGGGAACCACTGGTCACAGGGCACAGGAAATAGGTACGGAAATTGTGTACATTGGAAATTTTTATAGCAGTCTGTTGAATCTAATAATAAAAAATCAGCACATTTGGGTTTCTGTTTGTCTCAGATTTCTAGTAATTAGTTCATATTGTATTCTGCAAAGGTATTGGTCCATGATTCATTGGAAAAAATTTAAAAGGCAGCAGCCCTTTGCCACAGAAAACTTGAAGGAGCCTGTTCTACACACATGGAACGCAGGGGTGAGCAGGCCGGGGGTCAGTGAGATGGGTAAACATGACGACAGGTTCCCATGGACCTGCTCCATCCAGTTAAAGGCCAGGTGTACCAGATGCCCCATGACCCAGCCCTGGGGTCAGGAATGTCTTCTCAGTTACACAAGAGAGCTCGTGTGAATAAGCAGAAGTTGGCGGGATGGGAAGGTGGGAAAGATTTAGGGTGGGGGAAGCAGCGTTGGGAAGAATTGCAGGTGAGAGAGGTCATGCCCATTCACCCCTCTGGAGCGGGGCAGGAATGTGTCAGCGGGCAGCCCATGGGGCACAGTCTGAGAAACCCTGGGACAGGGTTTCTGTCCTGTCCTGACAGGGACAGGATCTGGAAGTTTTCCTTAGGGCAAAAGAAGCCATGAAAAGAGCTTAAGCCGAGGGGTGACATGATTGGCATTGCTTTCAGTTCCCACATCTGGGTCACCTGTGGGTCTAGTTCTATTTGCTAGTTTAAAATCTTGATTACGGGTGAGGGTTTTCGCTCATTTGCATGCCTCGGAGACTTTGATTGCATGTTAGACATTGTGCGCAGACAGACAGTGAGCCTGAAGTAGATGATACATGTGTATTTTCCACGAAGCGGGCACACACTCTCCTCTGTTGGGAAGGGAGGATGAGGGGCTCATTGTTTTCACCAGGAGTTGAGCTGGGCTGGGTAGCAGGATCGTTGGCTCCTGGGTCTGAATGTTTGGGTGGGGTCAGGTCCCTCCAGTGGGGCTTTGGGATCTAAGCCTCGTCCAAGGCTGGAGATCTCTTGCCTTGCTCTGCTCCCAGACACTGCTCACTCAGCAGAAGTCCTGGGTGGGGGGATCAGCGGGTGGGGGGGATTTGTCTGGGGCTCATCTGTATTCCCACTCCCCAGGCCAGCCCACACAGACGCTACATCTCGGCAGATTCCCTCGCGTCCCTCTCCTCTCATGGATGCCCAGGCCTCTCTGTCCACCTGTCTGGGATGAGGATAAAGTGGCCAACAGCCTCTTCTGGCCTAGGGATCTAGGTCAGTTGGACACTGAGTCCTCAGCTCTTCAGAGGCTTTAAATAAACCTGATTTTTACTGTCTATTCGATGTTGTCCTGTTACCGCATGAGTGACCATCTCACTAGCTTCTACATCCTAAGTGGAAGCAGAACCTCGATGGATGTTTAAAGGTCACCTTGGCTGCTGAGTGAAGGATGGGCTGCGGAGGGGGCGACGCTGGCAGCGAGACCAGCAGGGAGCGCGGAGGTCTGGGGTGGGGTCAACAGAGAGAGGCGTGAGGACTCGAGGTATTCAGGAGTTGGGGGGCTGCCTGGCTGCGAGGGTGGCAGAGGGCCGAGGTCCCTTGGCTTCACTTTGGCGGATGGGACGCATGGCTGAGGAGTGCTGGGGCCGCAGAGCAGGCCAGGAGGGAGAGGCGAGGCGCCCCGTGGGAGGCAGCGTTCCAGCTGCCGTTTTGTAACAATAACGAGGACCACAGGTGCTGGCCTATGCTGAGCACGCTGCAAGCCTCCCCTCCTTTGGGGAGAGGCGGACGGAGGTGGGCTGACCCTAGAGCGTAGGGGCATGGCGTGGCCTACGGATGGAGGACCGGGGGGACCCTGGAGGTCCTTGGAGGAAAGCAGCAGGACCCGTCGAGGCAGCAAGCCACAACTCGGGGGGCATGCAGCTGGCCCAGCGAAGAGAGAGGCTGCAATCCAAGCTGTGCAGAGGCTGAGGAGAGGCGGCCGAGGCTGCCTTAAGCAGGAAGCCGTCCTGGCTGCCCTCCACTGGTCGGGAGGAGGGGTCGGGGCAGGGAAGGCCCAGCTGCCTGCCGTCTCGGACCCGGGGTGGGATGGTGCGGGCTGCGGCCTCCTGGACGAGGCCTTTCTTCCCCTCACTTCCAGGGGGCCCTGCGGACTGGCCAGGCCTCCTGCCGCCTCTGCCACCCACCCTGTCTCCAGAGTGTGTGGCCCTGGCGGGTGGACATATTTCTGGCCCCTGTGGGAGGTGTGGGTCAAGGCTCTGAAGGTGGCCAGTCCAGGGTCTCCTGGGACACGAGACCACGGAGAGCCTGCGCTGTGCCTGGGGGCCCGTCTGCCCAGGGGAAGAGAGAGGGGCAGGGGCAGGAGGCCATTTCAGTGACCCAGGAGCAGACAGGCCCGAGGGGCGTGAGCCGTGACAGGTGGCCCAGCACAGACGGCGCCTGGATGGGGAGGGGCAGTGCTGTGAATCGGGCTGTGCCCCAGGCGGGCACTTCAGGAGGACACCTGCTGGGGCACAGGTAGGCGGGCCGGGGGTGCAGCCGCTCTCCGGGGGACCCTGCAGGGCCAGCGGGGGCACTGCTGCCAGGCCCGTCTGTGTGAGGGCTGCTGTCCGGGCGTCTCCTCCACTCCGAGGGGTGCCCATGGTGAGGGCCAGGGCCGTAGGCAAGGTCCCGACCCCAGTAGAGCAGGAGCCTTCCTGTCCCCCTCGCCTTGCCGACTCGGGCCCCCCAGCTGCCGACACCTTCCTCTGCCTGGCTCCCGTCGGGTGGCCTGGGGCCTGGGCCCCCTGCTACAGCTCCAGCTGGGCTGTGTGTGCTGCTGCCTGCCCGGCCCAGGGTGCCCACCACTGTCCCATGGGGCTGGGCTGGGTAGGGAGGGGGCGCCGGTCTGGGTGCTGCCCTCTGACGGGGCGGCAGTGGGGGCCTGGCAGGATGCCCCAGAGGGGAGCGTGAGCCCTGGGCCCCCACCACAGCCTCTTCTCTGGCGCTGTCTGTCCACTCTTCTCCTCTGAGTGGCGTGTGGTCAGGGCCTGCCGTGGGTGTGTGCCGGTCTGACTCCCTTGGGTGCCCTAACCCAGCCCCCGCTTCCGGGCATATCTGGCTTCCCAGGTGCTGACCGTGCTCCCGGATGGGCGGAGGTCTTGGGGGCTAGGGAGGCTTGGATGCCCCCAGGGGGGCCGCTGTCTGGGGTGATCACCCTCACACCCAGCCCAGGGGAGGCCCTGCTCTGCACCCAGAGGCGGGTGCACCTTGGAGGGAGATGGCTGCTCCTCAGGGACTGGGGTGGGGGGGCCCACCTCCCACCCTTCGTGGGCCAGCACATGGTGTGTGGACACGGGCCCGGGACCGATGGGGCAGCTTCCAGGGCACCCAGAGCCCCCAGGGCAGGGAGGCGTGCACTCCAGACGTGCAGCAGCCTGGTCCCCGCTGCCCGGCTCCTCCGGGGCTGCCCCTCCACCCCTGGCCCAGCGTCTGCCACCGGCTCGGATGGAAGCCCCCAGCCCGCGTGACTCACCACCAGTGTCCAGGTTCCAGCTGGCGCTGAGCAGCGTCCGGGAGGCCTCGTGCCTGACCACACAGGTGTAGGTGGCAGCCACACGGCCCGGGAAGGCGGGGACGCGCAGGACGCTCCAGGTGCGGAACGAGGAGTTCCCAGGCTGGGCTGCGGGGCGCGCCGTGGCGGACCAAGAAGGGTCCACCTCGCGCTGCCCCTCCAGCCAGGCGAGGAGGACGCCCAGCGGTGAGAAGTGGGACACCTCGCACAGGAGCCAGGTGGCTGCCTCGGCAGCGGGCAGTGGACTGGGCGCCGTCAGGACGCGGACGGCAGGCTTGCTGGGCGCCAAGGCCTCTGTAGCGAGAAGCCTGGTCACGCTTTGGGCCGGGGGCATCGGGAGAAGCCAGGCGGCCAGGGGACGATGGGCCCCACCCCCCGGGGTCCCCTGGTGGAAGGAGGTGGCCAGGGGCGCTGCCGGCTGTGGTGTGGGGCGCAGGGGGCCTGCGGCTGCCCTGTCTCCCCGGCCTGGGAGCTGCCCTCACCGTGTTCTTTCTGTGCCACCAGAGTCACCGGGGACTGCAGGCCAGGGCCACTCAGCGTGCAGGTGACGGGCGTCCCATTGACCCACAAGGCCCTGGACAGGGCCAGGTGGCTGCTCTGGCTCCAGGACCCGTTGGTGTGCTCTTTGGGCTCCTCCTCCGTGTGCCCGCTCTGGGGCTGCCCAGCCACCTCCCAGGACAAGCGGGCCGCCTGCAGGTCGCCTCCCACCGCCAGGCAGGTGAAGTTGGCCTGAGCCTGGAGCCACAGGCCCTGCAGGGGAGGGCGCAGCAGGTAGACCCTGGGGGGCTGGGTGTGGTTCCGGCACTCTGCAGGGGACAGGGACAGGTTGGCGAGGGTGCGTGGTGGTCCCTGGCGCAGTGGATGCGAGCGGGGTCGAGGGGTGGCCAGCGGCTCCTGGTGTCTTTAGTCACCGCCCAGCCCCAGGCCTGCCCTCTCCCCAGAGCCACCGGCCCTTGCTGCTTTCAGAAGGGCAGTGGGCCGGTGACCTCCCGTTGCCCACAGCCGGGCTGGGGTCTCACTTGCAGGCAGGCTCTCTCGGCCGCTGAAAGTTCTCCACCCTTCTCCCCCCCCACACTTGGTTGCCCCAGGGACTGACCTCTGCAGGGGTCCTTTGGATTTTCTGGCATCCGGGCTTCTGTCTGGGTGCGACTGGTGGACAGCACTGTGCGGGAATGGGGTGAGTCAGGGTCTCCTCCCAGCTCCACAGACGGCTGGCGCTGTGGCCTGCCCGCACTGCCGGCCCCCTTCCCGCCCTCTGGGGGTCGTCTCCATCAGCCCTCCCTGAGTACACCTCCAGGCTCTGGTGGGACCCTGGCTGTCTGCTGCTGGTCATGAGTACCTGTGCTCAGTGCTCAAGGACCGTCCCCAAGACAGCCACCTCGACAGTTTAGGGTGATGGTGACCAGTAAGTTATTGGGCCATAAATTGCGACAGCCCAGGGGTCAGCCAACTTTTCTGTCAAGGGCCAGAGAGCAAATATCTTTAGGCTTTACAGCTGCACGGGGTTTCTGTCTGTCCTCTTGCCCTCCTCCTCCTGGTCCATCCCTCTAGAACTGGAAAGGCCAGTCCTAGGCTGTAGAGATCAGGCTTTGGGCCGCATCTGGCCTGTGGGCCGTGCGAGAGCCGGGCAGCGTCTGGGTCAGGGGGCCCTCCCTTTTCGGAGGGCTTGGCTCGTGCGGTCAGCACACCTTAGGCCCCAGGTGGGTCATCTTCCATGGGAGGGCAGTCCGGCCCCAGAACAGGAGGGCCCAGCCTGTCCTCTTGAAGCTCCGCCCTCTACCTGCCGAGGCTGCCAGGTGGGTGGTCCGGCTGCAGGAGTCACGGCTGGGGCTGAGTGCTGACACACGCTGGGAGGGTTGTGGATGTGCACAGCCCTGCCGCGGTGACCTTCTCATCTGGAGGACTGAACTATCTCCTGATTCCCCACGCCCTGTGTGCCCAAGCAGGCCACCCCGAGCCTGGGAGACACGCACGGCGCGAGCAGATTCTGCCCTGGGGTGTGAGCGTCTTGACCAATGAGCTGGGCAGGGCCCCCACGGAGATGCCACAGCGGGTCGCGGCTGCTGTCCTCTGCTTGGAGCTTCACTAGCACTCCAGAGGGCCGGCGAGGGGGCTGCCATTCTCTGTGTGACCAGCACAGCTCCAGTGGTTTCTGCCCTTCTCAGAGCGAGGCCACGCTTCCCAGGGTGGCAGACAGGGTGAGGTGTGACCCTGGGCCCCAGCCAGGCCCCCAGCACTCAGAGAGCCTGGAGCCAGGTGGAACTGGGGGTGAGGTCAGCTTTCGCCGGCTGCCACGGCTCCCCGGCCCTGTGGGTGGCACCCTGCTTCTGTGAGGGTCTCGGGGCTCAGTTCCATACTCCTGGCTGCCTTGGGAACGTGTGCCCGCGTGAGGCTCCACAGCGAGCTCACGGTCAGCGGGTCTGCTGGGCCAGGTGAGCCTGGAGCTGGCCTGTGGACTCTCCCTCTCACAGTGCCCCTCACGTTGTGACCTGACCACATTCATGAGGGGCTGATGGCCACACGGGGACCTGAGGTGGCCTCTGCAGTAGGTGCCCCTCAGGTCAGTACCGACTTCCTGGCTCAGGCTGTGACTTAAGGACTCATGGGAGAAGTCATGGAGGGCTGCCAGAGGGAGGCAGCTGGAGGCCGGGCAGGCAGGTGGGGGTGTGCGTGAGCGGGGGCTGCTGACCTGCGATCCTTGGAGTGGTTAGGGTGAAGTCCTTTGACTGGGACGCCACAGAGGACACCAAGCGGTTTGGAGTCTGCTTCGATGCTGAAGTCAGGGAAGCAGTGAGCAGGTGAGGGTCAGAGTGCAGTGTGTACCGGGGGAGGGGTCGCAAGGTGAACAGGAAGGGCAGGGGGTGGGGGGCGAGCAGGGTGATGTAGTGGGGACGCGCCTGGCCTGACCCTGCCCCCGGCCGCGGGAGGAGCCCGGCTCACCTCGGACAGGCACTGGCACGGACGGGTCGCCGTTGGGGTGCTTGACTCTGCACAGCAGGTGCTCTTCGGAGCCCTGGGGGATGCTTGAGAAAGGCAGGAGCACCTGGGAGGAGGCCACGTACTTGCCCTCCCGCAGGACGGCCGGGAAGCTGTGGATGTTCAGGCTGCTGATGTCTGTGCTGTTACTGTAGCTCCAGGAGAAGCTGATGGAGCTGGGCAAGAAGTCCCGGGCCAGGCAGCCCAGGGCCAACGGGTTCTCATCAGACAGGGGGTTCGCGCAGGAGACCAGAGGGAAGAGAGTCGGGGCAGACGGGCTCCCTGAGGACCCGAGAGAGAGGACAAAAGAGAAAGGGGGCGTGAGAAGTGTCTCTCGTGCCCTGCCGGTAGGTCGGGGGTCCGGGCGGCCCCGGCTTCCCTCTGGGACAGTGGAGCCGGCGCGGCCTCACTGCCCCTGGCTCAGCCACACTGGGCCCAGCCTCGGGGTCTGGGGTTGGAGGGAGGGTCTGAAGGTCATCGGTGAGGATGATGCAGACTCAGCTCCACCGACCCTCAGCACAAGCAGGTCACTGAGGTCGGCCCAGAGCAGCCAGGACGGCCCAGCGTGACTCCCAGGGCTCAGCTGAGGTTAAACCCTCCCAAAGCAGCTCGTCCAAGTCGAGCCAGCCCAGCCAGTCCACTTCTGCGGGACCCTTCTCAGTCCCCCTTGGTTAGCCCAGCCCAGCGCAGCCCAGCTCAGCTCGGCCCAGACCAGCTCAGCCCAGCTCAGCCCAGCTCAGCCCGGCTCAGCCCAGCCCGGCTCAGCCCAGCTCAGCCCAGCTCAGCCCAGCCCATCCCAGCTCAGCCCAGCTCAGCTCAGCTCAGCCCAGTTCAGTCCAGTTCAGACCACCTCAGCATAAACAGTGCTTCGGGGCATCGGAGGACGGTTTGGGATTAATTACCTTGAAGGAACACCCCATTAGAACATTATACGAATGCACTGATAAAATGCACCTAAGACTATTTACTTTCTTGAATATTTACTTTGAAAATGAATATAAACGAGCAGTTGATAAGCTAAAACTGAAATAGATCCAAATAGTTCAAATAGGAAATAGGAGCTGGCAACCCCAGGAGCACTGAACGGATCCTCTCACAGCCTCGGAAGGACCAGCCGTGCCGGCACCTTGATCTTACTTCCAGCCTCTAGGCTGTGAGAGAATGAACTTGTGTTGTTTAAGCCTGGCCTGTGGTTCTTTGTTGTGACAGCCCTCAGACACTCCTACAGGTGCTGTCCTGAGCTGTCAGCCCCGTGGCCTGCATAAGAATCCCCCCATTCCCACTGGGGGTGGCTGTGCTCTGTGGGACCCCTCGTTGAATGTCCCACAGCCTGACAGTGTGGGCTGCAAAGGGCACCGTTTAATCAGAAATATGCACCGGGAGCCCACTGCCAGGGGAAGGGTTTCTCTGGGGACCCGTGTCCACTGCCAGCTCTCTTAGGCAGTCGCCTCTTCAAGCCCCTGCCACCCCTGTGGGCCCCCAGCACCCTGAAATTGCCTCCCAAGGGAGATGGCTCCCAGACCACCCTCACCTGGGCCACCTCCTCTGGTCCCTGTGCCTCCTCTCCTATCCCACTGCCTGCTGCAACAGCTGGCCCGGACTTCTCTGCATCGCCTGGCTCAGCTCCCGTCTCCGAGCGCTAATCCCTGGCTTCCCTACCTCCTGCCAGCTGTCCCCCTTTCTGGGCCTTTCCTCTGCGTCTCTCCCGGCTGTTTCACCCGAGACCTCTGTGCCCGCTTCCAAGCTCCATCACTGTCTGCTGGGCAGTGGGTGAGGGCCCGCGCTCCTGCAGGGCACACAGCGGCTGCACACGTGCCGGGTGCCCCTCCTGAGTCCCACCCGCACACACCAGGCACTCCCAAGGTCGGACAAGCCCTCCTGTGGTTGGGCTTGCTAGGAACAGAGACAGAGTGACAAGGCCTCATGCGGGGCTCGTAGCGGCGTCCCCGCTGACGCACACAGGGGTCCCAGCTCAGGCTGCGCTGGGAGACCAGGCCGGGGGTCCTCTCCAGCTCAGCTGTCTTTCTTCCTCTGGACCAGCCCTGAGACCCAGCCTGGCACGTCCCCTATGGGCCTGGGAGGAGACGCACGGCCCTTTCCAAAGAGTCCTTTGGAATTGGGGTCAGCTCTCGAGATACACAGCACACAGGAGTGTGGCTTGAGAAAAACCCTTCACAAGGAAGCAGTATCACAAGATAAAATGTACACATTTATTTCAAGGCCACAAGCGAGACATTGCAAAGCAGGGCCGGGCGGAGCCCACGGCTGTGGGCTCCATGCTTGGCCACGGCATTTGGCCACATCGGGAGAAGCTGGTTTCTTAGAGCTCGAAGCTGGAGAGGGACACGGGGAAGATTTCAGTACAAGTGGACAAGCCACACAGACCCCCTGGCCCCAAGGCGGCTCCCCTCTCGTTCCGTCTCTGGTCCCCCATGTCCTTGGCTGGCCGTCACTTCACCTGCAGGCGACAGAGACCACGTGAGTGGGGGTGGGGGTCCCCGGGGGTCGTGTGCCACCCGCTCTTCACGGCCAGGCAGCCCACCTTGAACAGGGTGACCGTGGTGCTGTAGAAGAGGCCCAGGAGGAAGAGGACGATGAAGGTGGAGGCCATGGTGTTGAGGTTCTCGAAGCCTTCTTCCTCGGCGCTCACTTCGCCCTCTGCAGGAGACACGGCACAGTGGGTCAGCTTGGCCGTGGCGCCCGCAGGGCCCACCCTGTCTGCCCCTCGACCATGCGGCCACCGGGAGCGCTGGGGGCACGGCAGAAGCAGGCCGGCGGGCGGGAGGGCACGTGCACTCCCGCGCCAGCCCTGCTGTGGGGCTGGGAGCTCCCGGGCTTGCCAGGCGGGGTCTCGGGCAGGCACGGCAGGCCACTGACCACCCGATCCGGGCGGGCAGGTGCAGGGTGTGGCCCAAGCTGAGCAGAGAGGCGACCCCAAGCACCTTGTCCCAGGAGACCTGGGGTGGCAGAGAGCAAGACCGAGCAGCACAGTACGCACGGGGTGCGGCCTGTGCCAGGGCCAGTGGAGTGGCCCCTGGTGTCCTGGACTCCCCTGGAGGTCGTAGGGCCACTTGGGGCTGAGAGGCAGGGGGTGGGCCTCCTGTCCCCTGTGGTTTGGGGTGGGCCCCGTGGCCAGTGAGGACCAGCCCCGGGGGCAGATGGCTGTCTGTGCCGAGGGGCCTGTCCTTCCAGCCTCCCTCCCTCTCCTTCTTGGGGCCAATGGCACACGGGGGAGGCCGTGTGGGGCGCTGGCTGGCTTGTCTGCCCCACCAGCACTCAAGGCTGGGGGGCCAAGGGGCCAGACAGACCCTGAGCCCCCAGGGAGGGAGACATTAGGACGACAGGCGGAGGACATTCTGTGGGGTCTGCAGCCCCCGCACTGAGAGACCCTGGGGTCATCTGGGGCTCAGGCCCCTAAAGGGCCAGGAGCCCGGGAGGGTCGGGAGGCAGCCTGGAGGGGCGGTGGTGTGCTGGACCCAGGAGACCTGCTCAGCCCCCGCTTCCCTCCCTGCCTACCTGGCTCTGTGCCCACCATTTCCAGGCCAGTGTTTACAGACAGGGCCCCTGCAGCTTCCTACTCCAAGGAGGCCCCTCCTGGGACAGCCTCTCGCTGCCTCTTCACAGGGGGAGGGGATGGGGGCGCTGCCGCCCTCACAAGGGCCTGGACCGGGAGAGGCACCCCTCCGGGGCATGGGCCCACGCCATCCTGAGGAACTGCAGCTGGCCGGGCCATGGTGGGCCTCGGAGCCCGCTACCCTGGGGCTGGGGACGGTGGCCATGGCAGGAGTCCAGGATGGGCCAGCCCGTGGGCACATCCCCAAGCTGAGACAGAAGGACAAGCAGAGCTTGGGCGCGACGCCCGGCAGCCAGAGTGGTGCAGGGGAACACCGCCGGAGGGGGCGGGCGCGTCTGCCAAAAGGCACCGAGTGGTGATGGCTGTGCGAGGGTCGGCATCTGTGTCCGTGTGTGCAAGCCTGTGCGTGTGCCGTGGTTCGTGAGTGTGCACGAGCATGGGTACATCGGTGTGTGTGTGTCCATGTGTCTGTGTGTGCCTGTCTCAGCGTGTGTCTGCATGCCCACGACTTGTCCACGAGCATGCAGGTGTGTCTGTGTGAGCGCCCATGTGCACGTGCCTATGTGCGTGCATGTGTGAGTGTGTGTGTACCTGTGTACCTGTGTGTCTCTGTGTCCACGTGTGCATGTGTGTGTGTGCCCATGTCCATCACCTATGTGTCTGTGTCACATGCATCCATGTCTCTGTCCATGTGTGTGCCTGCCTGTGCGTGTGCACGCACACACGTGTCTCTCTGTGTGCGTGCCCACATGCACGTGTGTCTCTGCATGTGGCTGTGTGTGTGCATGCGTGTGCATGTGTTGCACACCCGTGTGCCCCCGGTGTGGCTGTAGAAGCAGCTAGAGGAGCAGTGAGTATAGGCTTGGCTTGCGGTGAGCATTCCGCAAGGGGCACCAGGGCTTCCAGGGGGGGTCGGAAGCCTGTGTGGAGGCGGGGCCGAGGGCGGTCTGCTGGGCGGGGGCAGCACAGCCATGGCCCCCGCGGGGAGAGCACTGCTCACTCACAACCAGCGTCTTTTGAACGGATCTTTTTATTTCTAATTTTTATAAAAGGCGACATCTCACCCACTGACACGGTTAGTTAGCACACACGCAGGCACACACACAGCGACGGCCACCCAGGGGCTCTGGTCCCGGCCTGCGCGGGCGGCCGGGTGGTCAGTAGCAGGTGCTGGCCGTGTCGGACATGACCAGTGACACGTTGTACAGGGTGGGTTTACCGGTGGACTTGTCCACGGTCCTCTCGGTCACCATGTGGGGCAGGGCCTCGTGGCCCACGACGCAGGTGTAGGTCTCCCCGCTGTTCCAGTCCTCTTCGCTCACCGTCAGGATGCTGTACACGAAGTAGAGGCCGGGGGCCTGGGGCTCGGGCGCCGGGGCACTGGTCACGTACTTGTCGGAGGACATGGGCTGCCCCTTCTGCAGCCACTGCACGAACACGTCCGCGGGCGAGAAGCCCTTCACCAGGCAGGTGACGGAGGCGGACTCCCGCAGGCTCAGCTGTTCCCGCGTTGGTGGCAGCACGTACACGGACGGCATGTGCTTGGCGACCTCTGTGGGGGGAGACACGGTGGTGAGATCGGGTTGTGGGCGAGAGGGATCCATCCTGGACGGCGGGGAGCGCAGGGGCTCTCCTGGTCCCGCCTCGTTGTCCTCAGACCCCAGAAACCGTGGGAGAGCCCGGGGCGGAGGGAAGGAGGCCAGCGCAGGCTCACCTGTGGGCCTGGAGATGTCGCGCTTCAGTGGCGAGGGCAGGTCTGTGTGGGTCACCGTGCACGTGAACCTTTCTCCAGACTCCCATTCCTCTACGCAGACAGAGGCCTCACCCATGGCGCTGAATGTGCCATTGGCGTGGCTCTCGGAGACGTTGGTGTGGGTCTGCAGGGCCTCGCCATTCTGGCGGGTCCAGGAGATGCTCAGGCTCTCATAGGTGGTCAGGTCTGTGACCAGGCAGGAAAGCTTGGCTGACTTGGTGAGGAAGATGTCAGCGAAGGATGGGGGGATGGTGAAGATCCTGATGTGGGAGGTCGGGACTGGAGGTGGAAGAGAGTTGGTTGGAGTGAGATCAGGCAGAGGAACAGTGCAGCCCAAAGAGCAGGCGCCGAGTTGGCTGCATCCCTCGTGAGCCCAGGGTCCCGCTGCAGGGGGACGGTGGGCCCCCAGCTGCCCCGCACACAGCCCCTCCCTGCCCTGGGCCGCTCTGGGAAGCCAAGGCTCAGGACGCTGCTGGCACGTCGGGAGCGGTGTATGCAGGCCTGTGTGAGGGTCCCCACCCAGCCCGGGGGCTGCACTCACGGGTGCTGCACACAGAGGACACGTTCTTCTGGAAGGTCCCCGTTTTGTGTTCCACCTCACAGGTGAACACGCTCTGGCTGAGCCACTGGCTCTCCGTGATTGTCAGCATGCTGTAGGTCCTGAAGGTCACGGACGAGGACTTTACAGTCTCCACTGGGCCTTGGCTGATGCCAGACACCACCCGCTTTCCGTCACGAAACCAGGAAAAGGAGATTTGCTTGGGGCTGAAGTCTGTGGCCTGGCAGATGAGCCTGGACGTGCGCTGGGGGTTGCCGGAGAAAGCGTCTCGGGGGGGCACGAAGATGCCCACGTTGGGTGCCTTAGGTTTCAGCACTTCTGCAGAGAAGGACAAGGCATCAGCTGCGCCTGGCCTGACCCCGCCCCCGGCTGCGGGAGGAGCCCGGCTCACCTGGGAAAGGCACTTGCATGGACGGGTCGCCATTGGGGTGCTTGACTCTGCACAGCAGGTGCTCTTCGGAGCCCTGGGGGATGCTTGAGAAAGGCAGGAGCACCTGGGAGGAGGCCACGTACTTGCCCTCCCGCAGGACGGCCGGGAAGCTGTGGATGTTCAGGCTGCTGATGTCTGTGCTGTTACTGTAGCTCCAGGAGAAGCTGATGGAGCTGGGCAAGAAGTCCCGGGCCAGGCAGCCCAGGGCCAACGGGTTCTCATCAGACAGGGGGTTCGCGCAGGAGACCAGAGGGAAGAGAGTCGGGGCAGACGGGCTCCCTGAGGACCCGAGAGAGAGGACAAAAGAGAAAGGGGGCGTGAGAAGTGTCTCTCGTGCCCTGCCGGTAGGTCGGGGGTCCGGGCGGCCCCGACTTCCCTCTGGGACAGTGGAGCCGGCGCGGCCTCACTGCCCCTGGCTCAGCCACACTGGGCCCAGCCTCGGGGTCTGGGGTTGGAGGGAGGGTCTGAAGGTCATCGGTGAGGATGATGCAGACTCAGCTCCACCGACCCTCAGCACAAGCAGGTCACTGAGGTCGGCCCAGAGCAGCCAGGACGGCCCAGCGTGACTCCCAGGGCTCAGCTGAGGTTAAACCCTCCCAAAGCAGCTCGTCCAAGTCGAGCCAGCCCAGCCAGTCCACTTCTGCGGGACCCTTCTCAGTCCCCCTTGGTTAGCCCAGCCCAGCGCAGCCCAGCTCAGCTCAGCCCAGACCAGCCCAGCCCAGCTCAGCCCAGCTCAGCCCAGCCCAGGTCAGCCCAGCCCAGCTCAGCCCAGCACATCCCAGCTCAGCCCAGCTCAGCCCATCCAGCCCATCCCAGCTCAGCCCAGCTCAGCCCAGCCCAGCTCAGCCCAGCTCAGCCCAGCTCAGCTCAGCCCAGACCAGCCCAGCCCAGCTCAGCCCAGCTCAGCCCAGCCCAGCTCAGCCCAGCCCAGCCCAGCCCAGCTCAGCCCAGCCCAGCTCAGCCCAGCACATCCCAGCTCAGCCCAGCTCAGCCCATCCAGCCCATCCCAGCTCAGCCCAGCTCAGCCCAGCCCAGCTCAGCCCAGCTCAGCCCAGCTCGGCCCATCCAGCCCATCCCAGCTCAGCCCAGCCCATCCCAGCTCAGCCCAGCTCAGCCCAGCTCAGCTCAGCCCAGACCAGCTCAGCCCAGTCCAGACCAGCTCAGCCCATTTCAGCCCAGCTCAGCCCAGCTCAGTCGAGCTCAGCCTCACTCACACCCGTTAAACCAGGCTCAGCTCAGTCCAATCCACCTCAGCTCAGCCCAGCTCAGCCCAGCTCAGCTCAGCTCAGCCCAGCTCAGCCCAGCACAGCTCAGCTCAGCCCAGCTCAGCTCAGCCCAGCCCAGCGCAGCTCAGCTCAGCCCAGCTCAGCCCAGCACAGCTCAGCTCAGCCCAGCTCAGCTCAGCCCAGCCCAGCGCAGCTCAGCTCAGCCCAGCTCAGCCCAGCACAGCTCAGCTCAGCCCAGCTCAGCTCAGCCCAGCACAGCCTAGCACAGCCCAGCTCAGCCCAGCCCCGCTCAGCCCAGCCCAGCCCAGCTCAGCCCAGCTCAGCTCAGCTCAGCCCAGCTCAGCTCAGCCCAGCACAGCCTAGCACAGCCCAGCTCAGCTCAGCCCAGCTCAGCCCAGCTCAGCCCAGCTCAGCTCAGCCCAGCTCAGCCCAGCCCAGCTCAGCTTAGCCCAGTTCAGCCCCTTTCAGCCCAGTGCAGTGCAGATCAACCCAGCTCAACCCATTTCAGTCCAGCTCAGCTCATCCAGTTCAGCCTAGATCAGCCCGGCTCAGCCCATCCAGCTCAGCCCAGATCGGCCCAGCTCAGCACAGCTCAACCCAGCTCAGCCCAGCTCAGCCCAGCTCAGCTCAGCTCGGCCCAGCTCAGCCCTTCGGAGGACGGTTTGGGATTAATTACCTTGAAGGAACACCCCATTAGAACATTATACGAATGCACTGATAAAATGCACCTAAGACTATTTACTTTCTTGAATATTTACTTTGAAAATGAATATAAACGAGCAGTTGATAAGCTAAAACTGAAATAGATCCAAATAGTGAAAAGGGGAACCTTCTAGTTTCTGTCAACATCTTTGCCTTATTTTAGAAATGCAAATTTTCCAGGTGTTGTTGCGTTCAGTGGAACATTTTCAGTTTTGTGGGCCGAGCAACACCCTCACCAAACCACACCTTGGTGGCCATGAGCTATAAATTTACCAACTGTGTTTTCTTGCTTCCTAAAATAGACTCTCGGCTGATCTGCTTCCTGCCACCTGCTGCAGGGGGCCAGCCCCACATGCGCCATCTTGACTAACTCAGCACCACCAATTAATTAAAAAAATAAGCCGAATTTATTGTTGCCAAAGCTCAGCCTTGAAACAGGGCAGGGGGCCAACAGTACTGAGTTACTACTTCTCGGCCAAACTTGCACCCCTATCAACTCCCCAAAGACAGGATTCACAGTTGTTAATTGAATGATAAAATTTAAAATACATTAAAAGCCTCTCACATTCTAAAGTCACAATTTTCCTAATCATCAGGACCCCCTTGAAGCATATCCTGTCTTTTAGTATTTCATAAGCGTGCCTCTCATGATGAACATGTATCTTTCTCTTAGCAAGTGTCCCCACAAAGCCCGGTACCTGTAACCTCCCCAGGCTCTTCCTTTCGGGGGGCTGGGGCACACCGCTTTCACCAAGATCGGGACACTACACGTCCATCCTCACCCAGACAATTCTAACCCTAACAAATGAAGAATTTGAAGTACAATCTAGCACAGAGCACACCTCATATCTGAAGGGGATATTTCACTATGCCTTCCACATGTGGCATTCCTGTGGTTTTAGAAACACAATCATCAAGGCACAGTCCTCAACTGACTCAATGATTGTAGCAGCCAAATTATCTCTTGCCATAGACCAAACTGTCCTGCCGCCGAGGGGGTCCTGGGACTCCCCCACAGGTGGCCCTTCCCACCTGCAGCCGCCTCTTGAATGCTGGCAGTATTCCGATTTTTGAAAGACATCAGAAAATCCAGAGGCTCTGAAATCCCTAGGGCGCCTGGTCCTGGTCCCCTCCTGGCCGGTCTGCCCAGTCCCCCGGCGGACACAGACGGCGATGCCCAGAAACCCCAGAGACAGGAGCAGAAAATAAAAGCCCTGGAGGGGCCATTCTTACCTGAGGAGACGGTGACATAGATCCCTTGGCCCCAGGCGTCTATACCGTAGTAATCACTGTGGTGGGATCTCCAGCTTCACCTCACAAAAACCTCGGGGGCCCGGCACGGCCCCATGGTGCCCGGGGAGCCGACGGTCCGAGTCACTTATCCGGAGGGCCCCGGAACCCTCTGATGGCCCTGCCCCCTCCAGGCTGACCCGGAGACCCCACATCCCAGCCTGGTGCCCAGAAGCCAGACCACTGCCCGCCGAGGCTGCCTGACCATGAATCATGAATCCTTAACTCAAACTCAGAAGTCCAACCAACGTCAAACAGCCAGCCGCCTGCCCTAGAAAGCTGACGGAAGCCCCTGGTGATGTGGTGATGCTCGCATCAAATGGCCAGATCAGCCGAAGGAGCTGCCTTGGCTGTCCCCACACTGCGGCGTCCCTGGGGCAGGGAGGTCCATCTCTGGGCCCCTTTTATGGGGACCCTCTCCCTGGCTCCCTTTCCGGTCCTCCAAAGTGCCCCGCGCCTCTGACATTGAGACCCTGACACCTCGGGTCTCCCCAAGTGTGGTGGAAGTGTGGAGGCGGTGAGGACTCACCTGAGGAGACGGTGACCAGGAGCCCCTGGCCCCAGGCGTCATACCAGTTGTCACACTGTGACAACTATGCCGGGACCCCGAGCAATAACTGGTGGCCGGCCAAGACCGCCAGGCCACCTCGCATAACACCTACTGTGGCCGGCAGGGCTGGGGACCTTGGGAGCCCAGAGCCCCCGGGTGGCTGAGACCCCCAGGGAAAGCTCTGGCTGCAGAGCCCATCCAGAGAGGGTGTCTGGAACCTCTGCTCCCTGCTGGGGTGAGCCTGGGCCCCCTCGGCCCTCTTTCCGAGCCCCCCAGGCTGCCCCAGGCCCTCTGGACCTGAGACCCAGACAGCCTCGTTTTCCCTCCGGATGTAGCAAAAAAGTCTCAGAGAAAGTGAGGCAGGAGGGCTAGTGAGGACTCACCTGAGGAGACGGTGACCAGGACTCCCTGGCCCCAGGTATTTGGTGGTCACAATGCCATGGGCCCCGTTGGGAGGTGTACAAAAACCCAAGCCCCTGGCAGCCTCCTGGTCCCACCTGAAGCCTTACCCCCAGGTCCCTGCGGCCCCGGGTGCAGAACCCGCTCGGCCCAGACTGTGTTCCACCAGCAGAGGTCCCATTTCCGCAGGACGGGCAGGCAGATGGCCTCAGGAGCAGCCTCCCCCCGGCCTCCTCCCCCCTCTCTGGAGGTCTTCCCCCGGCCCAGGACAGAGGAGGCAGAGAGCCATCTCACCCGAGGAGACGGTGGCCTGGGTGCCCTGGCCCCAAGCGCTGAAGCGGTCCTGGTTGCCCTGACGCACACAGGCCCCGGCCCTGGGGAAGCTCTGCTCAGGGCTCCTCCCTCCCAGCCACCCCTGTCCCAGGGCCTCTCAGCCCAGCTCTCAGCTGGCTCACCTCCAGGGGCTCTGCCAGCTCCCAGGCCTGGTCCCGAATGGCACCGCTGGCAGTGGTGGCACAGCCACAGGCCGCAGGGACCTGGCCCACGGCTCAGGCGGAGCAGCCGTGGGGGACCCTCACCCAAGGAGACGGTGACCAGGGTCCCCTGGCCCCAGAGGTCAAAGTTAGCATATAGACACGGTGAGCTGGCCCCGTGCTGGGGGGCCCAGAGACCTGCACCCAGGCTCCCCAGGGAGCCCCCAGGAGCTGGAAGGTCTGCTCCCTGCTTGAAGAGACTGCCCAGCCCCTGCCCCTGCAAGCGCCCTCCTACCAGAACCCCGTGGTCTGGGACTGGACGTCCTCCAGACCCCTGACTTGCTTGGCTCCCACGAGGTCATGTTTTCCCTTTGGCCTTCTGTGCAGCCTGCTGCTTGGAGGCTCAGGGCTGCCCAGCCCTCCTCGATTCCCAGCTGGGCTCCCCTCAACCCAGTACCCCTTCCCCAGGCCTTGGGGACCCAGTCCCTTGCCTGGAATGCGTCCCATCTCGTGCCCTCCTGGAAAGTCCCTTCACCTTCCCGGATGGCGCATGTGACACTCCTTCTTCAGGCTCCCTACCCGCCCCCCTTGTGCACCCAACTGTGAGCCCTCAGGGCGAGGACCCAGCTGCCCTGGGGCCTCTCTGCCCAGGGGTTTTGTAAAGTCGTCAGTCACTGTGGCCCTAGCTAGCCCTGTGGTTCCTGGCTCGGCCAGAGCCCCGAGGGCGGGCAGCGGGCGAGGTGGATCTGGGGCAGGTCAGCCACAGGGCCCACGGGAGACCCCTGCCCACCAGTCCCCACACAATCATTCCTAGGCTGGTTACAGATTATTTGCCGCTTTGCTAATAATCCTTCAAGTGTTGAAGGCTGCCTGCGTGGTTTCCTTTTTCTTTTAGAAATGAGAGCATATTCAAGGCTGTCTCGCGCCCACCTGCACTGGACCTATGTTCTCAGGTGGAGAAAGCCCTGCCATGGCAGTGGGCGGGGTCCTGGGCCGTTGCTGACCGCAAGGTGGCTGGCTCCTGCTGGCGTGCCCTGGGGGGTCTGTCAGGGTCTCTCTGGTCGCAGCTGTGGCGCTGGCAGCAGCCCCCTTGTTAGCACTGTGAGGACTTTCGCTGCCCTCTGTGGTAACGGGGCTCCAGGGGGGCTGGGGCTGTGCTGATGCTGGAGCACTGTGTGCCCACATGGCCGGATCCCTGCCATGTCCCCCGGCTGCTGGTTCTCGGGGAGGGTCTCAGCTCTTTTGATGGCCCTGGCTGGAGGGAGGGTGCGAGGGGAGCGGCACGATGGTCTAAAGGAGTGGATTCCCCCTCCCAGACCTGCGTGAACCCTGGGGGGTCCCAGGGGAGGGGAAGAGGAGGCCTGCATTCAACAGCGTCGAACCTGGGGCTGGGGTGCCAGGACCCACAGGTGTGCCAAGTGTGGGCCCTCACGGAGGGGAGATGCTCACAGGTGCCCAGAGGCCAGGTGTAAGTGTGGTGGGCATGCTCGCCCATGGACCACTGCCAGGGGTGGACAGAAGGGCACAGACATGGCTGGGGACTGGGATGGGGTGATGATGCCCTGGAGGCTTGCTGCGGGAGGCGTCAGTGGATAGCATGTGGGGAAGTCTGTGTGTGTGTGTGTGTGTGTGTGTGTGTGTGTGTGTGTGTGTGTGTATGTGAGTCCAGCTGACCCCAAGACCCAGAGGCTGGGCCCTGTGCCTGGAGGAGAATAGCAGGTGGTTGGATGTAGCCTGATTTAAAGGTGGCCTGTGTACTCAGCAAAGAGGCTGAAGGATGGGGAGCCTTTTTGAGAGTCTCTCCCTCTGCTCCAGGGCCTCTGATCTCCCTTTAAGGAAATGGGGGGTGGGGCTGTCCCAGGCCCTCCAGGAAATGTCTGCTCTGGCCTTCCAGCCATCTGGTTTTTTGCCTGGGGGAGGGGAGGTGCCCACCGTGCCCTGCCAGCCCCTCTCCTCCAGCCCCGTGTCTCAGGCCCCACCCAGCCTGGGCCCTGTCTCTTCAGCACAGCAGAGGATCAGCCAGTCTGCAATATCGTGTACCCTGTTGAGAGTGCAGCTCTGCCCTTGGGGGCTGGCATGTCCTCTTGGCCCCCAGGTGTGGCAGGATCTGGCTTCGGCAGAGCTTTTTGAGCCCTTCAGAGAAAGTCTGCCCTGGCCCCCCTTCCTGGCAATGGTGTGCAGAACTTGGGTCAGGGCAGCAGTGGTGGGTCTGGAGCCTGCAGGCCACGTGGCTGGCTGTGCTCATGCCCAGGCTGGGCTCCTGCTATAGCATCCCATGGCCAAGTCCTGGGACGCTGCTCCTGCCTCCACCCACTTCAAGCACGTGCCAGAGAAAGAACATGTGTGTTACAGGTGTGCGTCCCAGCGAGTGCCAGGTGAGGCATCTGGATCTCTGTAATGGGGTGGCCAGAACTGGGCCCATTGGCCATGCTGAGTCAGTCTCCCAGCTTCTGCCCACAGCTGTGTCCCATAAGGTGCCCCCACCCCACTCTGGAGCAGGTGGCTGGGAAGGTATCTCCCAGGACAGCTGGGCTGTCCTGAGCAGGAGTTGCAGTCGAGCTGAGGACTGGACCCCTGAGGCCAGGGTGCCCTGGTCACTCAGCTGCCTCATTAGAGTCAGGACACATCCATGCAATTACCTCAGTAAGCAGCCAGTGAGCTACAAATGGCTCTCGGCCTTGATGTCCATGACGGGAAGCAGGTGGGAACACCATTCCCTGTGCTCCTTGAACGTCTGGATCACAGTGTCCAGGAGATGGAGAAGTCAGAGATGACATGTGCTTGGGTGATCGGAGGCCTTGCTTAAGGGCGGGGGCTGCAGCTGGGCCCAGGGCTCTCCATGGCCCTGCAGCCTTGGTGAGCTAATCCTACTCCAGGGTCCTGTTTTCCTAGAGCTGGCACTGTGGTAGACCAGATGGCCAGAATGTGGGTGCACTTTGGCAAGTGAGGAGGACCTTCCTCACGTTTGTGCGGGGAGTGCTTTGTATCTGAGATTCGGCTTCTGACGGCCTCCACCCTTGGGGAACTGGTCTCTGGACATTTTGCTCCAGAAGGAAGGTCCTTATGGGCAAAAACACAAGGGGAAAAAGTGCTTGGTGCTTCATTTATCAGTTCAGAAGGCATACAAGGGCATGTGGTTGCTTCAGTCAACAAATCAAGAGTTGCAAGAGGTTACCAAAGGGAAAAGAAACAGGGGGATCTCCCTGGCGGTCCAGTGGTTAAGACTTTACCTTCCAATGTGAAGGGGGTGCGTGTTTGATCCCTGGTCAGGGAGCTAAGATCCCACATGCCTCACGGCCAAAAGAACAAAACATAAAACAGAAGCAATATTGTAACAAATTCTATAAAGACTTTAAAATGGTCCACATCAAAGAAAAATCTTAAAAAAAAGGAAAAGAAACAGGAATTACCTCTTTTAATACCCAAGGACATGAGCAAAAAGGTAAAAACCAGAGAAAAAGGTAACAACTTACAAAAATTTTTTAATAAGTGTGGGGGGACACCAACACATGCTATAAATTTCAAAAGGCAATAGTCAAAAAATGAACAAAAGATTCTAGTGCCTGCTGGCCTGTTCCTCCCTCCACCCCTACAACCCAGAAGAGGCAGTGGCGGGGTGGTTAAAGTTTTGAGAAGTCTCCTAAGTTCCCCCACGGTCCTGGGAGGAGGACACTCACTGGGAGTGTCACCACACTCGACGGGAAGGACACCTCCAGCTACAGGGGACAGCAGGCCTGATCTTCAACAGGACAACCAAAGCTGGCTGGCCTCCCCACGGAACGAAGAGCTGGGGTGGGAACTTGCTCAGTGCTGAGGATACGGGGGTGGCGGGCTGTGTCTCTGAGGATGTCTTGGCCATTCCCTCATGACTGCAGAGTTGCTGCCATCGTTAGAAGCATGAAGGGCTCCCACAGCACCTGCGGCAGGAAGGAAGGGCAGGAACAAATGCACTCTCATTGCAGCCTGGCCTTTTATGCAAGAAGGGAAGCCCCGGCTGCTCCCACACCTCCATGTCAAGAACAATGCTGCGTCCACAGCCTCCCCTGACTGTGCAGTCCCTGCACCCGGGAACACCCTCCTCTGGGAGATCTGGGGAGGATGAGCTGCTCTACGAGCACCTCATTTTAGCCTCTTCTTTCTGCCTGGCACAGGCTGGTTGCCCCTGGGAGCTGCCACAGGAAAGGGGGTGAGCAACATCAGTGGGTTTTCAGTGATGGGCGCAGGAGCTCCTGGGGTTCAGATCCTGATGGCAGCGTGCCTTTGACAGAGGGACATGCCTGTCCCTTCAGTACAGTGACCTGGATCTTCAACAAAGTCTCAGGGATCATGACACCCCCTTCACCCCTCCTTTGCCCTAAGGTTACAGTACATCAGGTCAAGGTCAGTGCTTGGCCAACAGTCCCCAGAGGGGGCATCCATAGCCTTAGGTGGGGCCAAGGGTGTCAGGCACTCCCCCTCCCCATACAGGACAGGGAGGGGTGCCCGACAAACGGCCCTATCATTGCTGTGTGCATTTGCTTGCGTGCATTTGTTGGCACTGCCAAGCCTTATGCATGTTTGAGGCAGTTTGCCAGCTTTTCTCCTGAGGGCTTTCTTGACTTGGAGTTTGAGGTTCTTTCCTGCCATGAACTCTTTCCACATTGTTCCCACAGACTCCTGCCATCGTAAATTTCCAGCTGAAGGTGAAAGGAAGGGAGAAGAGCACATCGCCCTTGGAATTCTTGGAAGGCTCCCAATGACCGTTGGTTCTGGCACCCACACTGTGCTGGAGAAAGTGGCTTTTCTGTGGATGAGGTCTAGGGATGAACAGAACCAGGAAACATGGCTCCCTCAGATTCCAGAACAGGAAGAGCCCCCTCTGAAGACCTGATGATGTGCTGGCCTTCATATCCAAATGTGCCACCCCCTCCATCACTGACTCGCTGCAGTTAGCCCACATATGGTGAGTTGCTTTTCTGCTGGTGGTGCTGCACCTGCTCTGAGCCACCAGCTCCCTGCAGTCCCTGCAGTGTGTGGACCCGACCCACTCCTCTTGCATCAGGAAGGATCAGGACTTCTGTGTCTGCAGAGTTGCAGCCAACTCCGGGTCCACATTTACTACAGCCTTCCCCTGGAAAACTCACATAAATGCCCTGAGCCTTGAGTTCCCTCATCTATAAAAAGACGGATAGCAAAGAGGGAATCAAGATGGTGGAGTAGAAGAATGTGGAGCTCACCTCCTCCTACAGATACATCAAAACCACCTACATATGGAACAATTCTCACAGAACACTTTACTGAGCACTGGAAGAAGACCTCAGACACATGAAAGGACAAGAAAGACCTCCACATAACTGGGGAGAACAAAAGAAGAGAAGAAAAGAGGAAGTGGGATGTGACCTGCACCCCTGGGAAGGAGCTGTAAAAGAGGAAAGGTTCCCACACCCTGGGAAGACCCCTCACCAGTGAGATCAGCTGGCAGGTAGTGGGAGGTGCTTCAGAGGTTTGGAGGAGAGCACAGCAACTGGTCTGTGGCAGGCAGAACAGAGGGAGACCTGTACAGACAGACCTTGCCATTGCTCTGAGTGTCCCAGTCTGAGACGTGCTTCTGTTGGTATAGGCAGGGGCTGGATGCTGAAGGTCAGGCTTTGGAGGTCAGACCTGGGGAGAGGACTGGTGTTGGCTGTGTGGAGACAGCCTGAGGGGGCTGGAGTGTGGTACGGCTGCAACCAGGGTGTATGCGGAAGACTGGGTCTGCCATAGAAGCTAAGCACCATTGTTAAGTGGGACGTGAAGGGAAGAGTGGGGCGGAGTATTCCATAGCAGCCTCTTTCTCCATGCACTAGACAGGATGCCACCTCAGTGGGCTCCAGGAGTGTGTGCCAACGGGTTGCCCCCTCACAGAGGTGAGCCCCAGGGGCTGCACAATGTAGGAAGCAGGGCTGAAACCTCTTCCCGCGGCTGTGTGAGCTGTGACTTTACCACCACCACAAGCTTTGTAAACTCGGTGCCTGTAGGCAGACAACAGGTGCTCCCATGGCTGCGGTGGGTCTGGTCTTAGCAGCTGTGGGATTTGTGGGCACATGCACATGGGGGCTGGGCCGGCTCTGGGTCTGAGCTGCCTCCATAACACTCACAGTGGGTCCAGGTGCATGACCACTGTGGTCCTGGGACCTGACTGCATTGGATCTGTGCTGGTGACCTTATGAAAACAATGCCTGAGCGACCCCAGGGCTGATTGCTGTCATCTCCACAGTTGAGGTGGGGCCAAGGGCAGTGCCAACAACAGTGTACTTTGTGAGCCAACACAACAGGTGACAGGTGACACCACAGAGCACACTACTGGTGGACAGCTCCAGTGGAGAAATACTCAGTGGCTCCTCTCGCAGTGGGCACACTCCAATACCTCCTACCTTAGACTGCAGCTCAGAAACAGATCTTGGGGCTTCTACTCCAACAACTAGGGAGCAGGCCCTTCCCCCAACAGGGCTGGGACAACCACAGAGCAAAAACAGGAAGCCCTGCTCAACATCCAGTGCAGGCTTTGGTCACCACAACACCAGTCACACTTCCTATCAAGGAGAAAACAGCCAACACTTACTGAGGAAAGAGGTGGCAGGTATCCACACTAAAAACAGCCCTTGTACCAAAAAATAAGCCCACACAAGGTACACAGAGACGCTCCCACATATATAGCCCTCCGAGACTACAGTAGATAATTGTTTCTCCTAAACTCACAGAGTAAGAGAAATATAAGGCAAATGAAGAAGCAGAGGAACCACTCTTAGGTAAAAGACCAAGAGAATTCCCTTGGAGGAACAAACAATGAAACAGACTTCTTCAGTCTAACAGACACCAAGTTCAAAAAGTCAGCAATGAAAATATTGAAGGAATTAAGAATGGTTATTGACAGAAATGCAGATTACTGTAAAAAGGAACTAGAAACTAAAAGGTGAAGCCAAGAAAAATTAGAAAATTCATTTGCTGAGATGAAAGCTGAGCTCAAGGCAAGGAAGAGCAGAATGAATAATGCAGAAGAAAGAATAAGTGAGCTGGAAGATAGAATAGTGGAAATTACCCAATCAAATCAGCAGACAGAAAGCCAAATGAAAAGAATGAAAGCAATATAAGAGACATATGGGATAATGTAAGCAGGCCAATCTACACATAATAGGGATTACAGAAGGAGAAGAAAGAGAAAAGGGGATTGAAGTTGTATTTGAAGAAATTATGGTTAAAAACTTCCCAAACCTAAAGAAGGAAACAGACATTCAGATACAGGAAGCACAGAAGGTTCCAAACAAGATGATAACAAACAGACCTACACCAAGATATATTATAATTAAAATGACAAAATTAAAGATACAGAGACAATTCTAAGGCAGTAAGAGAAGAACAAAGAGTTAATTATGAGGGAACCCCCATGAGGCTATCAGCTGATTTCTCTACAGAAACACTGCAGGCCAGAAGGGAGTGGCAAGTTATATTCAAAGTTCTGAAAGGCAAAAACCTGCAACCTAAGATACTCTACCCAGCAAGATTATTTAGAATAGAAAGAGAGGTAAAGTATTTCCCAGACAAGGAAAAACTAAAAGAATGCAGCAATACTAATCCTATCCTAAAAGAAATATTGAAAGACCTTCTCTAAATAGAAAAGAAGTAAGAAGCTATAGGAAAGAGAAAAATCACAATTGGAAAGCAAATTATTTAAGCAAGTATACAGATTAAAAAATCAAAAAATTTTTGTGAAAGCAATGATAACCACAATGAACAGCAAAATGATAAGTATGAAAATGTAAAAGAGGACATCAAAATCATAAAATATGGGGCTTCCCTGGTGGTGCAGTAGTTGAGAGTCTGCCTGCTGATGTAGGGGACACGGGTTCATGCCCCGGTCCGGGAAGATCCCACATGCCGTGGAGTGGCTGGGCCCGTGAGCCATGGCTGCTGAGCCTGCGCGTCCGGAGCCTGTGCTCTGCAATGGGAGAGGCCACAACAGTGAGAGGCCCGCGTACCACAAAAAAAAAAAAAAAAAAAAAATCATAAAATATGGTGGAGGAGAGTAAGAAAGTGCAGATTTTTTTAAAAAAGAAGTTGTTTGAGCCTACATAACTATCAGTCTAAAGAAAGTAGATATAAGAAGGGGTTAACATACTCAAAAAACAGGGCAACCACAAGTCAAAACCATAAAGTAGGTTCACAAAAAACAAAAAGAAGAGAACACAAGCATAATATAAAGGGAAATCATTAAACCACAAAAGGGAAGACAAAAAGAAAAAAAAGGAACAAAGAAGAAATATAGAATCAACTGGAAAATGAAGTTTAAAATGGCCACAAATACATATCTATCAAAAATTACCTTAAATATCAATGGATTAACTGCTCCAATCAAAAGACACAGAGTGGCAGATTGGATTACAAAACCAAAATCCAACAATATGCTGTCTACCAGAGACCCACTTTAGGGCAAAGGACACACATAGATTGAAAGAGAAGGATGGAAAAAGATATTTCATGCAAAAGGAAATGACAAGAAAGTGGGGATTGCAATACTCATATCAGACAAAATTGACTTTAAAACATAGGCCATAAAGAAAGATAAAGAAGGACACTATATAATGATAAAAGGATCAATACAAGAAGAGGATATTACACTCATCAACATATATGCACCTAATATAAGAGCACCTAAATACATAAAACAAATGCTAACAGACATAAAGGGAGAAATCAATGGGAACAGAATAATAGTAGGAGACTTTAACACCCTACTCACATCAATGGACAGATCTTCTAGACAGAGAATCAATAAAGCAACAGAGATCCAAAATGATACAATAAAACTGTTAGACTTAATTAATATTAAGACATTACATCCAGAAAAACCAGAATAAACATTCTTTTCAAGCGCACGTGGAACATTCTTTAGGATTGATCATATACTAGGGCACAAAATAAGGCTCAACAAATTTAAGAGTATAGAAATTATTTCATGCATCTTCTCTGACCACAGCAGCATGAAACTAGAAATCAATGACAGGAAAAGAAATGAGAAAAAAATGATTATGTGGAAACAAAACAACAAGTTACTACAAAACCAGTGGGTCAACAATGAAATCAAAGAGGAAATTGAAAGATACCTTGAGACAAATGCAATGAAAGCAGAGCCATACAAAATCTATGGGATGCAGAAAAAGCAGTTCTTAAAGAGAAGTTTAGAGTGATACAGACCTTCCTCAATAAACAAGTAAAATCTCAAATAAATAACCTAACTTACCACCTAAGAGAATTAGAAAAAGAAGAACAAACAAACCATATATGACAAGCCCACAGCCAACATCGTTCTCAACAGTGAAAAGCTGAAACCATTTCCTCTAAAATCAGGAAGAAGACAAAGTTGTCCACTCTCACCACTATTATTCAACATAGTTTTGGAAGTTTTTGTTTTGTTTTGTTTTGTTTTTCTGAATGCGGGCCTCTCACTGTTGTGGCCTCTCCTGCTGTGGAGCACAGGCTCCAGTCGCACAGCCTCAGTGGCCATGGCTAACGGGCCCAGCCGCTCCACGGCATGTGGGATCTTCCCAGACTGGGGCACAAACCTGTGTCCCCTGCATTGGCAGGTGGACTCTCAACCACTGTGCCACCAGAGAAGCCCAGTTTTGGAAGTTTTAACTACAGCAATCAGAGAAGAAAAAGAAATAAAAGGAATCCGAATCAGAAAAGAAGTAAAATTGTCACTGTTTGCAGATGTCATGATGCTATATATAGAGAATCCTAAAGATGCTACCAGAAAACTACTAGAGCTAATCAATGAATTTGGCAAAGTAGCAGGATACAAAATTAATGCACAGAAATCTCTTGCATTCCTATACACTAATGATGAAACACCTGAAAGAGAAATTAAGGAAACACTCCCGTTTACCATTGCAACAAAAAGAATAAAATACCTAGGAATAAACCTACCTAAGGAGACAAAAGACCTGTATGCAGAAAACTATAAGGCACTGATGAAAGAAATTAAAGGTGGTAGAACCAGATGGAGAGATATACCATGTTCTCGGATTGGCAGAATCAACATTGTGAAAATGACTATACTACCCAAAGCAATCTACAGATTCAATGCAATCCCTGTCAAACTACCACTGGCATTTTTCACAGAACTAGAACAAAAAATTTCACAATTTGTATGGAAACACAAAAGACCCCGAATAGCCAAAGCAATATTGAGAAAGAAAAACGGAGCTGGAGGAATCAGGCTCCCTGACCTCAGGCTATACTACAAAGCTACAGTAATCAAGACAGTACGGTACTGGCACAAAAACAGAAATACAGATCAATGGAACACTATAGAAAACCCAGAGATACACCCACACACGTATGGTCACCTTATCTTTGATAAAGGAGGCAAGAATATACAATTGAGAAAAGACAGCCTCAATAAGTGGTGCTGGGAAAACTGGACAGCTACATGTGAAAGAATGAAATTAGAACCCTCCCTAACACCATATTCAAAAATACACTTAAAATGGATTAAATACCTAAACATAAGGCCAGACACTATAAAACTCTTAGAGGAAAACATAAGCAGAACACTCTATGACATAAATCACAGCAAGATCCTTTTTGACCCACCTCCTAGAGAAATGGAAATAAAAACAAAAATAAACAAATGGGACCTAATGAAACTTAAAAGCTTTTGCACAGTAAAGGAAACCATAAACAAGACAAAAAGGCAACCCTCAGAGTGGGAGAACATATTTGCAAATGAAGCAACTGACAAAGGATTAATCTCCAAAATTTACAAGCAGCTCATGCAGCTCAATATAAAAAAAAACACAACCCAATCCATAAATGGGCAGAAGACCTAAATAGACATTTCTCCGAAGAAGATATACAGATTGCTAACACACACATGAGAGAATGCTCAACATCACTAATCATTAGAGAAATACAAATCAAAACTACAATGAGGTATCATCTCACTCTCGTCAGAATGGCCATCATCAAAAAATCTAGAAACAATAAATGCTGGAGAGGGTGTGGAGAAAAGAGTACCTTCTTGCACTATTGGTGGGAATGTAATTTGATACAGCCACTATGGAGAACAGTATGGAGGTTCCTTTGAAAACGAAAAATAGAACTACCATATGACACAGCAATCCCATTACTGGGCATATATCCTGAGAAAACCATAATTCAAATAGAGTCACGTACCACAATGTTCATTGCAGCCCTCCTTCAATACCCAGGGCATGGAAGCAAACTATGTGTCCATTGACAGATGAATGGATAAAGAAGATGTGGCACATATATACAGTGGAATATTTCTCAGCCATAAAAATAAATGAAATCGAGTTATTTGTAGTGGTGTGGATGGACCTAGAGTCTGTCATACAGAGTGAAGTAAATCAGAAAGAGAAAAACAAATATTGTCTGCTAACACATATGTATGGAATCTAAAAAAAAAAAAATCTCAAGAACCCAGGGAAAGGACAGGAATAAAGACACAGATGTAGGGAATGGACTTGAGGACATGGGTAGTGGGAAGGGTAAGCTGAGGCAAAGTGAGAGAGTGGCAATGACATATATAGACTGCCAAATGTAAAATAGATAGCTAGTGGGAAGTAGCTACATAGCACAGGGGGATCAGCTTGGTGCTTTGTGACCACCTATAGGGGTGGGATAGGGAGGGTGGGAGGGAGATGCAAGAGGGAGGGGATATGGATATATATGTGTACGTATAGCTGATTCAATTTGTTATACAGCAGAAACTAACATAAAAATGTAAAGAAATTTTACTCCAATAAAGATGTTAAAAAAAAGGAACGAAAGAGGAGAAATCACTACTGATACTGCAGAAATACAAAAAACCAGAAGAGAATACTATGAAAAATGATATGTCAAGATATTGGACAACGTAGAAAAAATGGACAATTTTCTAGAAACATATGGCCTACCAAAACTGAATCAAGAAGAAATAGATAATTTGAACACACCAATTACTAGATTTGAAATAGAATTGTTAATTAAAAAAAAAACAACTCCCTAAAAATAAAAGTCCAGGACCAGATGGCTTCACAGGTGAATTTTACCAAACACACAAAGAAGAACTTATACCAATTCTTCTCAATCTCTTCCAAAAGATTGAATAGGAAGGAACACTCCCAAAGTCATTGATACCAAAACCAGATGAAGACACTACATAAAAAGAAAATTAGAGGCCAATATCTTTGATGAATAAGGATGCAAAAATTCTCAACAAAATATTAGCAAACCAAATCCAGCAACACATAAAAAAGAGCATACACCACAACCAAGTGGGATTCATCCCAAGTTCACAAGGATGGCTCAACACACACAAATCAATTAACATAATACACCACATCAACAAAAGAAATGACAAAACCACATGATCATCTCAATAGACACAGAAAAAGCATTTGATAAAATTCAACATCCATTCATGACAAACAATTTTACAGAAGTGGGTATAGAGGGAACATATCTCAACATAATAAAAGCTATCTATGACAAACCCACAGCCAATATAATACTCAACTGTGAAAAGCTAAAAGCCTTCCCACTAAAATATGGAATGAGACAAGGGTGCCCACTCTCACCACTTCTCTTCAACATAGTATTGGAAGTCCTAGCCACAGCAATCAAATAAGAAAAATCAATAAAATGTATCCAAATTTGGAAGGGAAGAGGAAAAATTGTCATTATATGCAGATGACATAATATTATACATAGAAAACCCTAAAGACTCCACACAAAATCTACTAGAACTCATAATGAAATCAGCAAAGTAGCAGGATACAAGATTAACATATAGAAGTTGCCTGCATTTCTTTATGTTAACAATGAAATATTAGAAAGGGAATGTAAAAAAAAACAATACCTTTAAAAATCACATCCAAAAAAATAAAATACTTAGGAATAAACCCGGCCAAGGAGGTGAAAGACTTATATGCTGAGAACTATAAAACATTAATAAAGGAAATTAAGATGAGTCAAAGAAATGGAAAGTAATCACATGCCCTTGTATTGGAAGAATTAATATTGTTCAAATGGCCATACTAACCAAAACAATCTACAGATTTAATGGGATCCCTATCAAATTACCCATGACATTTTTCACAGAACTAGAACCAATAATCGTAAAATTTATATGGAAGCATAAAAGACTCAGAATTGCCAAATCAATCCTGAGGAAAAAGAACAAAGCAGGAGGCATAACCCTTCCAGACTTCAGACAATATTACAAAGCTACAGTAATCAAAACAGCATGGTATTGGCACAAAAATAAACATATGGATCAAAGGAACAGGATAAAGAGTCCAGAAATAAACTCACACACCTATGGTCAATTAGTCTTCAACACAGGAGGCAAGAACATATAATTGGAAAAAAGACAGTCTCTTCAGCAAGTGGTGCTGTGAAAGCTGGACAGCTGCATGTAAATCAACGAAGTTAGAATACACCCTTACACCATACACAAAGATAAACTTAAAGTGATTTAAAGACTTAAACATGAGACATGATACCATAAAACTCCTAGAAGAGAACACAGGTAAAATATTCTCTGACATAAATTGTACAAATGTTTTCTTAGGTCAGTCTCCCAAGATAAGAGAAATAAAAGCAAAAATAAACAAATGGGACCTAATCAAACTTACAAGCTTTTGCACAGCAAAGGAAACCATAAACAAAACGAAAAGACAACATACAGACTGGGAGAAAATATTTGTAAATGATATGATTGACAAGGGCTTAATTTCCAAAATATAGAAACAGCCCATACAATTCAAAAACCAAAAAAAGAACAGAATCAAAAAATGGGTAGAAGGCCTAAACAGACATTTCTCCAAAGAAGAGATACAGATGGCCAACAGGCGCATGAGAAGATGCTCAACATCGGTAATTATTAGGGAAATGCAAATCAAAACTACAATGAGATCCTACCTCACACCAGTCTGAATGGCCATCATTAAAAATTCTACAAATAGCAAATGCTGGAGAGGGTGTGGAGAAAAGGGGACCCTCCTACACTGTTGGTGGGAATGTAAGTTGGTGCAGCCACTATGGAAAACAGTATAGATGTTCCTCAAAAAACCTAAAATAGAGTTATCATATTATCCAGCAATCCCACTCCTGGTAATATATCCAGACAAAACTATAGTCCAAAAGGTACATGCACCCCTATGTTCATAGCAGCACTATTCACAATAGCCAAGACATGGAAGCAACCTAAATGTCCATTGACAGATGAATGGATAAAGAAGGTGTAGTACACATATACTCTGGAATATTACTCAGCCATCAAAAAGAATGAAATAATGCCCTTTGCAGCTACATGGATGGACTAAGAGATTATCATACTAAGTGAAATAAGTCAGAAAGAGAAAGACAAATACCATACAATATTACTTATATGTGGAATCTAAAATATGACACAAATCAACGAATCTACAAAACAGAAACAGACTCACAGACATAGAGAAGGACTTGTGGTTGCCAAGGGGGAGGGCAGGTGGGGGAGGGATGGAGTGGGAGTTTGGGATTTGCAGATGCAAGCCAGTATAATAGAATGGGTAAACAACAAGGTCCTACTGTAGAGCACAGGGAACTATATTCAGTATCCTGTGATAAACCACAATGGAAAAGAATGTGAAAAAGAATGTATATCTATGTATAACTGAATCACTTCGCTGTTCAGCAGAAATTAGCACAACGTTGTAAATCAACTATATATTTTTAAAAAAGACAGATAACAGTGTCCTGCTTTCCAGAATCTTGTGGAATTAAAAGTGGAAGCAAAAGACCTGGTACAAAAGTGGGGGTGCTTCTGACAGACTTCCTCTCCTGAGAGGCAGGAGGTGATCCAAGGAGTGTCACCTGCCCAGGACATGGAGCTTCCCATTTTATCACAGAGAAAACAGCTGAAGTTTCCTGGCATTCATTTACTCAAGTCTTCCAACTTTTCTCATTTTTTGTGGCATGCTCATGTGCTATCAGAGTTGGGTTTTGTTTGATGGTCCAGTTTGAATGTCTCTTCCTTTTCATAGGCATGTTAGGACCACTCACATGTACTGATAAGACAGAAGGGTATGTTTGGTGTCAATCCTGTTTTACCATTTTATGCCATGCTTTCTATTTGTATTTTTTAAAGATTTATTTATTATTTATTTATTTTATGTATTTCTGGCTGCATTGGGTCTTAGTTGGGCCCCAGGATCTTTGTTGAGGCATGTGGGATCTTTTGTTGCGGTGTGCGGGCTTCTCTCTAGTTGTGGCTTGCAGGTTTTCTCTTCTCTAGTTGTGGCACATGGGCTATGTAGTTGTGGCGCGTGGGCTGTAGTTGAGGCGCACAAGCTCAGTAGTTGTGGCACATGGGCCCCGTTGCCCCGCGGCTTGTGGGATCTTAGTTCCCCGACCAGGGATTGAACCCTCATCCCCTGCACTGTAAGGTGGCTCCTCTACCACTGGGCCGCCAGGGAAGTCCCCATGCTTTCTCTTTGTAAATTTCCCAAAGCAGCTGTGCGCTTCAAGTTGTCCTTGCTGCTTTGTGTGTGCAGTGGTCACCTTCCCCGGTGTCCTCTGCGCTGCTTCCTCAGATGGCACGCATGGGTCTGTGCCCAACACATGTGAAATGTGAGTGGGTGGGCTCCTCTTCATCCCTTTTCCCCATCCCTCCCACCATGTGGGTCCAATCCGCGAGGCCACGTTCTCAGTATGTGTTTACACTGCCTCACATGCTTGGCTGCTAGCCCATGGTTTGGCTTTACTGATGTTTGATGCCTGGCTCCTAGCAGTGAAGCAACAATTCACAAGACCCCTAACGCCCAAGTTCCTTTCCCTTCTCCCAGTTCTTGACAGTTGTGAACCTTCTGCCTTGTCAGAGCGTTATACTGTTTCCTTTTTGCTCTACTTCAGAGTTAAACTCCACTGGGTACCCACTGCAGGTCCTTTGGCCCCAGCTTCTCTGGGCTTCTTTGGTGGCCGAAGTTTTTCCACTGGTGGCTGCACCATGTAGGGGTCACGGAAACCTACTGAGATGTAACTGACTTACAACACTGTGGAAAGTTTAAGGACCACATGTGTGGATTCAAGGCATTTACATATTTGCAAAATGAGGCCACCATAGTCTTAGCTAACACCTCTATCACCTCACATAATTATGTGAAATAAAATTCATATTTTATGGCAAGATAAGAAAAATTTGAACATAAAAACTCTTCTCTGCCCTTTGGCCTCCTCACTTCCCGCACCGTGCACTGTGTGTCTGCGTTAGGCATCGACCAGACCTCCCCCTCCCCCATCAGCAGGAATACCTGCTCAACCGTGAAGAGGAACTTTCTTCTAGCGACGACAAGACAACTCCTCAAATGGTAACATTCCTTCTTGATCTTGTAAGAGGTTCACATGACTCACCAGGATGACGCTTAGATCTGGATTATGTAAACTGTCAATAATACGTCATCTGACGTACAGCCTTCTGTCTCAACAAATTATAGAACTGTGCCTTGACTTCTAATGGGCAGAACAGTTCTCAGAGCTTTCTGAGATGCTCTTCCTGGGTTATAATCCTTGAATTCGGCTCGAATAAAAATTTCCACTTCTTTCTCAGATTGACTAATTAATTTTTCCTCGACAATTTTCATTGCTATTTTTTGTGGTGGGAACAATTAAGATCCAGTCTCTTAGCAATCCTCAAAATTATAACACATCATTGTTGCCTATAATCTCTATGCTGGGTATTAGATCTCCTGGATTTATTCACCTACTGGTTGCAAGTTTGTACCTTAAATAACATCTCCCCATTTCCCCCACCCCCCAGTCCCTGGCAACCACCTTTCTACTCTCTGCTTTTACAAATTTGGTTTGTAAAATGCCACGTATTGGTGAGATCATACAGTATTGGTCTTTCTCTGTCTGACTCGTCTCACTCAGCGTAATGCCTGCAAGGGCCATCCATGCTCCACGGATGGCAGGTGTCCTTCCTTCTTGCAGCTGAGCAGTATTCCAATGGACACACATGCCACCGCTTCCGTATCATTCATCTGCTGCTGGATGTGTTGTGGGCTGTGTCCACACCTTCAGGGGTCTTTATGCTTGGAGGACAGACCAGCATATATGAACTCCTAGACGCCCCCTCCCCTGAGTATCCTTCAGGTGCTGTTCACGGCTCAATGGTGCTGAATGTGGCTGCTGAGAAATCCAGGACCAGCCAGTCTTCTCTCTTATGGATGATTTGGTCGTCTTGAATGCTGCCTAAATTAATTCTTTCCAATTCTCTCCATCCTGAAGTAAGGTAATACTAGCCCTGAAACTGTTGTCGAACCCAAGTTTGTGTGCCCAATGCACAGTGAGACCAAGCAAACTGAAACACTGCAGTTTGGAGCAGAGAAAGATTTATTGCAGGGCTGTGCACGGGGACGAGGTGACTCGTGCTCAGAAAGCCCAAAGTCCCCACTGGTTCTTGGGGAAGCATTTCTATAGGCAAAATTTAGGGGAGGGCTGCAGGGTGTGTGGCTTTCTTCTGATTCGTTGGTGGTGAGGGAACAGGCTGGTGTTCCGGAGTCTGTGCTCAGCGTGGAGTTAGCATCCTCCACCTGGGTGGGGGCCTTAGTTCCTGCAGAAGAGCTCAAGGGTATATCGTTCTGTGTGTCCCTGGAGGAGGAGCCCAGGACCCTGTTGTTTCCTGACTGCTCTTCCTTGGTTCCTGCATTCTCTTACTTCCCTGGTTAGTAACTGAATCTGCCTTTTAGGGCTCAGGGAAGGCATAGGAGTCTGAAGCCTTTTCCCTACAAACCAGAAATGGGGGCACAGAAAAGGCTTTTGTACCTGGGACGGCCCCACAGGGTCCTGCTTGGTTTTAATCCCGCTTTTTCTGGATACTCATCAATCTTGAGGGGAGCAGGTGTTGGACAAGAAAGGGAACGATATTTTGGATAGAGAGCTTAATCGGTCTTAGGGGGACTCAGTTTCAAAACCACACCCTGTGCCTTAAACACTCAAGGCCCTTAGGTAGAAACCAAGTGATTAAGGGAGACCTTCAAGCTTGGTTTGCAGAACATGGGGGAAAGCAAACCGCAGATCTGGAAATCTGCTGACAGCCCCTCGGACGGAGCATCCTGAGGGGCTAGGATGACTGATGGTGAACTTTGGACATCGCAGGCCGAAAACCCACCACGCGTGACACATGGCTGCTCACGTAACCCCCAGATTGCACCTGCGACCCACAGAGAGCGTGCAGTGCGGCCACACCTGTGCAGAGAACCCGTGAAACTGACTTTTACTTTCCACCGGTTGTTTCGAGCACCTTCCCTCCCCCTCCCCACTTCTCACAAGCGATCGGAGACAAAGCTGAACACATTGCCTCCTGTCTCCTTGCTTGGCTGCCGGCTATAAAGCCTCTCTCTGCTTGGCCTTCCAAGGAACCCACTCGCTTGGTTCCATCCACATACTGGGTGGGACACGGGGGCTGGAGAAGATCCACCCGGAAAGGCGACTCCTGGGAAGCACTGAACTTCCTCCTATGTGGCCTCTGCCTGATGCCAGCTGCTTCGGGCCCAGTTATTTATTGATTGAAATGGAGCTGATGTGCAGCATTGTGTTAGTTCCAGGTGCACCACAGAGCGACTTGGCGTTCGTGTCCATTAAGGGTGATTGTGGTCCCCACGGCCAGACTGTTAACCGCGCCAGCACAAAGTTATTGCAATACTACTGCCTGTGTTCCTTGTGCTGACTTACTTATTGTGTAACGGGAGGTTTGTACCTCTAACTCCCCTTCGCCTGTTTGGCCCCCTCCCCACTCCCCTTCCCTCTGGCAACCACCTTTTTGTTCTCTGTATCTGAGTCTCTTTCATTTTATTATGTTTGTTCATTTGTTTTGTGTTTTTAGATTCCACGTATAAGTGAGATCATGTGGTATTTGTCTTTCTCTCTCTGACTTATTTCACTTAACATAAAACCCTCTAGGTCCATCCATGTTGTCACAAAAGATAAGGTTTTTTTTATGGCTGAGTAATATTTCACTGTATGTATACGTACCACGTCTTCTTTACCCATTCATCTGTCGATGCACATTTAGGTTGTTTCCATGTCTTGGCTATTGTGAATAGTGCTGCTGTGAACACTGGGGTGCAGATCTCTTTTCAAGTTAGTTTTGTTTTCTTTGTATGAATACCCAGAAATGGGGTTGCTGGGTCATTTGGTAGCTCTATTTTTAGTTTTTCGAGGAACGTCCATACTGTTTTCTACAGCGGCTGCACCAGTTTACATTCCCACTGACAGTGCGCGAGGGCTCCCTTTTCTCCACACCCTCGCCAACACTTGTTACCTGTGGTCCTTTTTGATGATAGCCATTCTGACAGGTATCAGGTGATATTTGCTCCTTAATATACATTTTGGATTCTGTGGGTTATATCAGCTTTCCTAATTTCATAAAAAATGCAAGTTTCCATTAAAAAATTCTACATTTTGCTTTTGCACAAATTCTGAGAACAAAAGGGGAAACTGCTGTGTGGGGAGGTGGGCCTGGAGGAGGTCTTGAACCCCCCAGGGGTTTCTGTGACTCAGCCCACCTCCTCACCTTCTCTGGCCTGCTCGGCAGCCGGAGGTGCCAGGCCGAGCACAGGCTGCTTATGGCTGTGGATGTGGTGTGGATCTCAAGGCCAGGCCGGTCCCACATTCTGGCCTCACTCCCTGGCAAGGAGTGGGGGGCTCTGGGGAACCCAGCCGAGGACACCCTGCTGCTCCTTCAGGCTCGGATGCAGTGGTCCTGGGGATGGCTGTGGCCCCCGGACTCTGTCTGCACCACTGTCGAGAGCTCTCCCCACACGTGGGCCTCTCTTCCCCTTTCCTGCTGGCTTTGCTCCTTCCGTGCTGTTGCGAGCACTTGCCCTAGAGGCTATAATGCGCCTGGTCACCCAGACCTGGCTGCCGTGTGTGGAGATGGCAGGTTCGTGTGCCCAGGCTGCGAGTGGCCCTCTCCCTTCCTTACACCACAGTGCCGGCTCTTAAGTTGTACTTGAAATGGTTATTTCTTTTGTGTCAGAGTCTTTCCATTTTTGTCTTGGTTGGATACTGTTTGTCTTTATTAAAATAAATAATTTTGATTTTAAATAGTCTACATTATACTTACTGAATATTGAATGTATGTGTATATATACACGTATTCATATATATTCGATATGTACAATATAGACTATTGAAGATAAAATTATATTTTATTATAACTAAACATATATATAGTTTATTCAGTTGGGAAGGGGACAATCTCCCAAGTTCATGCCTGTGGAAAGTATATTTGAATGCTAGTTGCTAGTTTTTTGGGCGTAAGAGTCTTGGATTCTATTTTCTCTCCAACAGGGTTTTATAGGCATTGATAAACGTTTTTTAAAGAAGTGGTGCCAGAATGTTCCCCTCTTACGCATGGTCTGATCCTGTGTAGGTGTTTGCTTGGCTTATTTTGAAGTCAAGTAACTCCAATAAAATCCATTTGTTTAGGATTGCTCTGGTTGTTTTTTTTCTGGGGATTTTAAGCAATTTCTGAAACGTTGTTTTGAGCTGCATCTCAGAATACTGGTTCTGGGTTCCTGGCTGCCTCTCCCTGCAATTGGCAGGTGGTGTGACCAGTGTCCAGTGTCACACTCCCGGGAGGATCTTTTCTGGGAGAGGTGAGAGCACTGTGGCCAGTGTGGGCAGGACATGTGATGGGCCTTAGGAGGGTGTGTGGGGTTTTCTCTGAGAAAGGAGGTGCTGCAGGGACCCGAGGCCGGGGGCCAGGTGAATGACTTGGAAGGCCCATTGTGCTGTTATGAGGAGCTGGGTGCAGGGGAGGTGTGGGGTGGACAGGCAGTCTGTTTGCAGACAGCCGTCCGGGTCCTCAGAAGGCGGCCAGCAGCGGGAATGGTGAGCTCTGCCCCGGCTGCCCGGGAGCACAGTGGGTAGATGTGTGGTGTCCAGTCCACCAGGTTCGGGGCTGGAGCTCTCTCTTTGGGACTAATCAGCCTGTAAATGGCATTAGAGTCAGAGGACCAGGGATGCCTGCAGAGAGGAAAGAGGGCACGTGCTGTCCTAGGCACGGCCTGGTCAGCATCGGGGACGAGAGAGGGAGTAGAGGGGACAAAGGGCACCTGCCACGGGGGATGGGGTCAGAGAGCAGATGTCATGGAGGCCGGGACCTAGCGGGCCGCAGGAGGGGTCACTTGTCTGCAGCTCATGTACTTGAACGTCCCAGAATCTTTTACCAAAACCATGACTTATTTGGGATCCAACTTGGATTTCAGAGGTTCAAGGGACCTCTGTGCTTTAGACCTATTTGTTCTGAGAAACTCTAGGGGTCTAATTCCGGAAGATGCCCGATGGGCATGCAGACAGAGGGAGCCAACACGAAGCGTTTATAAATGCAAAGGACCTGGCCGATGGGCAGTCGGCACCAATGCTAGCCTTGGATACAAAGAGCTGGAAACCGTTTCTGCAGCTCCAAGGACCTGCCGTGCCAGCCCGTCGGGACCTGAGGGCTGCGCACTCAGACACTTTGGCCAGGAGGCTAGACGTCGTCAGCACACTGGATGCCCTGGGCATCGGGGCAACTGAGCTGTGTACCAGAGGAGGGTCAAGTCATCGTGAGTCTGATGGCTGCCCACCTGCAGTCTTAGTGCTGCAGAGAGAGAAGGGGGTCCCCTGGGGCTGGCAGCACAGAAATGTGGGAAAAAGAAACAGAGAGGGTGAAATTGTCAGCATGGGACAGAAACACATCTTATTTTTATTAAATGTACATAATACCTGTCTAATTAACCCTATCGTATTTACTTTCTCCTTTGAAAAAGTCTTGCGTTTAGGTGTCTTAAGAACATACACTAATATAGCTTGCAAAATGTAAATAAAGCTCTAGAGAGTTAAACAAAACCGTTACAATAAACTGGTACATCAGAGGTCGGAAGAGATGTGATAAAAATACTGTTATGTTTTTATACATACCATTTGTTTAATTAGTCCTGCTATTACCACTAACTGGCACTAGTCCTAGTGTTTTGATTAAATAATAACATTCATTTAACAAAAGGGAAACAAATACCACATAATCTATAAGTTCAAATAGATGCCCACCCTTGTTTCTGTGTTACGGTGATAACAGGTGTGTGCATCCACAAGGACAGGAAGTCCCCTACATACGAACGAGCTCCGTTCCGAGAGCACATCCGTAAGTCCCACAGAGTTAGCCTAGGTACCCAACTAACACAATTGGCTGTATGCTGCTGCCTTTACGCTTGCCTCCAGACTCCCTGGGCTTGAAATCAGGACGCTGCACTGTATACAGTGCTATACAGTAGAGCGCACAAAAGCACAACCACTTCTGGGGGTGCACGCACGTGACATCGTGTGCCAGTCTCGTGAGCTAACTTACGGGATGGGACGTGAGCACGCACATTCCCGCCTTTGAAAGTCCACAGCTTGAAGGTTCGTACGTAGGGGACTTACTGTGCTCTCTCTTACGGAATCACGTTACCTTTTGCCTGGTGTGGCTGTGACCTTGTTGGCTGCCTGCAAGGGCGACCTCCCTGGGGCCCCGCACACGCGCAAGCACATTGTGGCTGAGGTGGCAGGGGTGGGGAACCCTTTTCTATTATCCTGGTCAACTAGAAGAGGGCCTCAGCCGGGCAAACAGGCACGGCCGCCTGGGACTGGGGAGGGTGGATGGGACGTAAAGTATAATTGCTGTGGGGATGGTGGCTGGGAAGCTCTTCAGTGGGATTCAGTCGGGGTGGGCAAAGCAGGAGCCCTGCTACTCTGGCAGACCCAGATAGAGCTTATTCCTCCTGTGTGACAACAGAGGAATCTCAAAACACTATCGCGGACCAAGGTTGTGTCTATATTTTAGGTCTGCTGTCTTTCATTGGTGTGCAAAGGGGCTGCTCATCTCCAGACGCTGCATCTGCATCCCAGGATGAGCAGAGAGCAAACCACACTCCGGAAGCCCTACCCTTGGACCCCAGCTGCACCTCACTATCAAGACGAGGGCCACGTGGCTGCCCTTAGCCGCCAAGGAGTCTGGGCTGCATTAGGAAGGGTGAGGGGAGGACGGGTATCGGGTGGGCACTGGGATAGTCTGCCCCAGAGACAGACAGAGCAGGATCTGGGGGTGGGGTGAGGACCCCTGGTGTGGACCACGCTGAGCCGGGGCGGGAGGGAGAGTAGCGTCGGCCTTTCTGGGTAGGGAGACCCCAGGACAGGGCTAGGGAGGGGAGCGGCAGTGGAGGGGGTTCAGGGAGAGAAAAGTGAGGACGTGAGGGGTGGCGAGGGTAAAGGTGAATGGCTGAGGGTCACGGGTGCTGTAGGCAAGGAGCTGGAGAGAGGGGAGTGGGCGGGCGAGGGTCGGATGATGCAAACAGCGATTCTGGGGACAGAGCGGTGGGTGCTGAGGGGTCCAGAGGTTGGCCTGGGGCAGGCAAGAGGGAGAGGAGGACAGGACTGGCGAGACGGGGCCAGGACCTGAGGGCGTACACGCGGGTGACAGGCAGGAGAGCAGAGCAGCAACCCTCCAGGGCCCAGGGAGGGGGCGGGCGACTGGCATGCACGTGTGAGCGTGTGTGCGGGTCTGTGTGTGTGTGCGTGCACGTGCATGTGAGTGTGAGAGTGACTGTGAGTGTTGCTCTGAGGCCGTGGCTTCCAGGGAGGGTGGGGCTCTTGGACAGGAGGGAAGGGGCAGCCGTGTGCCCTGGCTCCTCCGGGTGGGGGTCACTGCCTGGACTTCTGGGAGGTCGGCGTGCGGTTCCAGGCGAATGGTTGTGTGGCCAGGGAGGGAGATTTCGGGGCTTTGCTGTGGGGTGTGAAGTCTGGGTGGGGGCCGCGTCTTCTGGGGGG
>NW_020174224.1:74650-87568 GCF_003031525.2 Neophocaena asiaeorientalis asiaeorientalis | reverse complement strand
TTCTGGGAGGAGGCGGGGACCTCCCGGTGGCTGGCTGGGGTGGGTGGGGAATGGTGCCCTCCACAGCCACCTTCCTGGCACGCTCGCTGTCCAAGCAGTGTGTCCTTGTCCAGGTGCGTCCAGGACTCTCTGGAGTCCCCTTCACTGTGGACCAGCGGCTCAGGGTCGCCCGGGCTGCCCCCGCCCGAATGCTGCATCTGTTTTTGCATTTCGACGAGATTCTGGGTGATCCTGGTGCATTCAATCTTTCCCGTGCGGGTCTTAGGGACCCGGAGCGGGTGTGGGGAAGCTTAGGCGTCCCCTCTGCGGTCCCAGTCCTCCCTCGGGCCCTTCCCACCGCCCAGGGTCAGGAGCACGGGCTTGCTCTGGTCTGAGGAGCCCCTGCCCTGCTGGGGACTCTTTCTGGCTGAGCGTAGGGTCTTGGAGCTGTGAACCTCTGGCGCTGCCAGCTGAGTTTCCTCGTCCTCCCCAGGGCCCGTCTGTGCAGGCAGAGTTCTGGTGTGTCCTTGCGCATCCCTCTGTCCTGTCACCAAGTCCTAGATACTCCTCTCCAACTGTAGCTAAAAGTGCCGCCTCCCCCAGGAAGTCACCCTGACTGACCCCAGACCAGATCAGGCAGGGAGACCCACACTCTGAGCCATCCCTGCACTTCCGCTCACGGCCTTGTGCTGCACCAGTGCGCAGACTGCAGCGTGGCCTGTGCCTGCCTGCAGCCACACCCCAGGCCCCGTTCAGGCACCCTGGGATGACGAATAAATGGATGAGTGAAGAATGAAGGAAAACAGGGCAATCTTCTCAGGGCGATCCCAGCCCTATGTTGAAGCTATCCAAGAACCTCCCAGGTCTGTGTGTATCGCGGGTGGGGCAGGGCAGGAAGCTGGGGGCAGGAAAGGGCTCTGTGGTCAGACACCTGAGCTGGCCCGGAGCTTATCTGCTTCCTGCATGCCTGGCAGCCGGGTGGGCGTGGGCTGCCGCACAGGGAACAGGCTGCCTGGGGCTTGGCTGTCCTCAGGTTGCCTTCCAACCGGTGACCAGCGCTGGCCGTTGGGGCCCGGCTCGCGGCCTTTACCATGAGGGGGGCTCCAGACCCTCCTGGAGACAGACTCGGGGGTGATGGGGGGCGCAGGTAGGTGGGCACACCTGTGAATGTAGGGTCCACCCTGCCCTGACCCACGGTGGGCTCAGGCTTCTGGGGGTCCTGCTGTGGGCTGGGGTACCCCAGCTGCCTGGCATGGCTGAGTTCCCAGAGCTGGGACAGAGGCCTGTGAGGACCTGGGAGCGGCCGTGTCATGGGGCTTCTGTGAAGGGCATCGCCTGGAGGAAGGTCCCCACCCAGGGGAGGCCCGGAGGCTCGGCTGTGGGTGCGTGGAGGGCGGGACGGTCCCTTTCTGGGGTGGTCTTCCCGGGGCCACTTTCTGAAACGGGGCCTGAGTGCTGGCTGGCCTCCAGCCCATGGTGGTGTCTTCCAAGTCTGCTCCCCGTGAGCCGGCACCCTTGCTGACCCCGGGCAGTGGGCAGAGCGTGGGAGGGCTGTGGTCCTGGTGGATGCACGGGGCCAGTCCGGCTCTGGGTCTCCTGGGGTGTCTGTGAGGGGTCAGTGGTGGCAGGATGTGACACTCGGCAGCTCTGGCCAGGGGCTCCAGAGCCATGGTGGGAGGGAGGGCGGGGACAGGTCCAGGACCCCATGGACTAGCCCAGCTCCCTGACCTCACCACGAAACGGGGCACTGGGGGGCATGTGCTGCAGTCACCCCAGGGTCCGAGGACAGCGCCTGGCCGGCTGCGCTCTGCCCTCTGCCCTCTGGCCCGGGCCTGGGTCCCCGGAGGCCTGGGGGCCGGTTTGGCCACAGCTTCTCTCACGGTGTCGTTCCCATCAGCTCCAGCGTGACCCAGGGCTGCTCAGCATATCCCCGGCTGCACTCTGGGCCTCGAGGCCTCTGCCATGAAGGGTGTGCTGCTGGGCTGGGCTGGGGGGTCTCCTGTCAGGGCGGGGCCGAGGGCCTGGGCCTCTGAGCCTGTGGACTCCCCCTGCGGGCAGGTTTCACGAGTGGCCCGAGGCAATGTGAGCTCCAGCCAGAGGGCCACCCTGCATCAGGCCTGCGCAAATTCCATTCTGCCAGGGGCCCTGTGGCGGGAAGCTGCTGGGAGACCCGCCGGCTGCGTCTCCTCTCAGGCAGCCCGCCTCCGGGCCCAGGACCCTTCCTCAGGCTGCTGCTGCCCCTTGCGAATGCAGGGTGAGGGTGTGTGGGTGTCTGCTGGCTGGGAGGGCAGGGCTGTGCCCCACATCCAGAGGGTAGGCTCCTTGCTAACGGGCCACTTGGGGGCGGGGGTTTCTGTCCCTGAGCGTGTCGCCGTGGTACCAGCTACCACCATACCACCGTGGCACAGACAGGTGCAGAAACCCCCTGGCTGCAGGGTGCTCAGCGCCCCGCTGGTCTTGTATGCTGCAGGGTGGTGTCCTGTGGAGCCCTTGGGTGCTTTCAGCCTGGTCCACGTCGGGACGAGCCCACGGGGGACGGACACTGAGGCAGATGCCCCTGTCCCCAGCCCAGCTTGCGGCCACGGAACGTCACCCCTTCAGGCGCGAGGCATGGCCATCGCGGACCTGAGCGGCTGCCCGAGCCCCGGTCTGGCAGCCTTCGGGTTCCGGGCCTCCTTGGGGCGTGGGGTCCGACCTGAAGCCAGGGTTCTGCCGCCCGGCTGGCCGGTCACCACGCCGGCCGAGGGAGGACTCCTGAGGGCAGGGGGGCAGAGGGCTGACGCAGGGCTCGCTCCCGCCGTGAGAGAGTTCTGTGCTCCCCCACCCCCAAGCCTGCTCCTGGGTCGGGGTAGCATCTGCAGCTGGACTCCCCTCCCCACCCCAGCTGCCCCGGCCACTCCACTCCGCCCACACCCACCCTGCCGGGGTCTGGGTGAGGGCAGCTGGGCCTTGATGGCAGGACAGTGCCCTGGGGTCAGCGGGGAGGGGTCCTGCACGGTCCCCACCGGGCCTCAGCTCCCCGAGGTGCCAGCTGGTCTGGCTGTGCAGCCAGCTGCAGTGGTGCCCAGGCTGCAGTCTCACCATGAGAGACCCTCCTCCCAGACCCTCTGTGACTTCCCCTCCACACGGAGGGCGCCCTGGTGCATCTGGAGGGAAGGAGGGGCAGGCAGACGGGCGGAAGGGGAGACTGGGCCCCGGCCCTGGGGTGGGGTGCACACAGCAGCCCACCCTGTCCCGCCAGGGCCCCAGACCCCACCTGCTTGCCCGGGCTGCCAGCCTCCTTCCTCACTGGCTGACCCCTTCTGCCTGTGGGAGCCTGGGGTGGGCTGGAGGGGCTCACGGCTGGGCTCAGGGCTTGGGTGGCCATCTGGGTGGCGTCCTGATGCCCTGTGTGCAGGGTCTGAGGGGCATTGGGTGGGGCAGGCAGCCCCTGAGGGACCCTGTGTTTGCCACATGAGAGGCTGGGCTGTCCCCCGGGACCGCGCCTGCCTTTGCAGGGAGGTTTGGGAAGCATGTCCTATCGAGGGGAGCTGTCTGGTTCGGAGGAGCAGAGGTGGGGCAGTGGGCAGGGGAGCAGGGTACCCCCAGCCTGGGCAGAGGGAGGCCCCAGGGCTGGGCAGTAGGGGAAAGTCATGGCTCTAGATAGGCACTGGGGGAGGGACAGTCCCTAGTGCCCCTGCTGCCACCTGAGGGCCAGCAGGCTGGGCCTGTGACATGGCCTGACTCGGGCTGCCCTTCTGGAGGGTCTGGGCTCCAGCTTCGCTGCCATGTCTGTAAGTCACGTAGGGGACACGGAGACACACCCCCACGGTGACAAAAGTCCCTGCAGCCACCCTTCCAGGAAGGTCTGCCCAGCAGGGCAGGCCGGAGGCCCCGTACTGGGGACAAAGCTCCTGGGAAGGGAAACCTGGACGTAGAGCCTGCAGAGGATGGGCCGGGGGACCGCAGGAAGTGCAGCAGAGGCCCAGAGCAGGGGCGGCCCTGGACAGCACCCTGCACCAGGAACCTGGCGGGTGGGGAGGCCAGCCCAGCTTAAGCACCCTGGCAGGGCCTGTGGGGGTCAGGCGGGCAGCTGTGCTGTGGGCTCAGAGGGAAACGTAGGTGGGCCAGCTCCTCCGAGGGGCTCTCCCCAGAGGCTGCTCACTCTGGGCAGGCTTCTGGTGCAGCGCACCTCCTGGCCGTGATCTCAGGAGACACTCGGCTACACTAGGAGCCTGTACAGCCCTGCTCCCAGGGAGAGGCCCCTGGACCCCCCTTGGGCCAGGCCAGGAAACGGACCCACCTGCCTTGGGACCGGCAGCAGGCTGGAAGGTGCTCCCACCTGCCCTGAACCCTACCCACTGCGCTCACCAGCGAGCTCCTAGGCAACTGAGTACAGGCCCAGTTCCAGCGTCCACTCCTGTCAGTTTCTCTGAGCTCCCAGCAGAGTCAGGAGGGTATCTAGGGGTCCTGCCTACTGGGAACTTGACCTGATGGTTTGCCCGGTGTGAGCTCTGTCCTTCCTGGTTCCTTTGGGTGTGGGTGTTGATAGTCTGGGGGCATCTGCCAGCTGGCTGGGCTCTGGGCTTGTGGCTCTGTGGGTCAGTGTAGTCGCCTAGAGCCCTTTGAAGCCTCCGGCTGCCATGCCTGGACACAGGCCCGTGGGCCAAGCCAGCCAGGAGTGGTGCTGGACACTGAAGGCCTGGGCTGTGACCCTTGGGCCTTGAGGCCCAGCTGTCCCGACCAGCGGGTTTTTGCTGCCCCGTCTGTCGCTGTGGTATCCATCATAGTATCACAGTAGTAGGGACCTCGGCAAAAAGCCCCTGCTTGTGGTCACAGGCCCTTCCCTGCTGGAGGCCCCGGATGCAGGTGTCCGGCAGGCTGTCTCCACTGGTGCCCAGCACATCCTCCCACCTGCACCCTCCGCAAGCGTGGTCAGGGGGTGGTCTGCACCGTCTCCCCAGGAAGGACGCGGTGCCCCCCACTGAAGGCGTGGACAGAAGCAAGCCTCTGTGGAGTGGGCGCACGGGAGTGGGGGCACCCCAAGTCCTTTTAGGGGTCCAGGTGCACTGGGTTGAGGGGCTGCCCTGGGGGCTGGCTCCTCTCCTGCAGGTGTCTCACACAGGCTCGCGGGGGGCTGGCCCCTCTCCTCAGGTGTCTCTCACAGGCTCGCGGGGGCCTGGCCCCTCTCCTCAGGTGTCTCACACAGGCTCACAGTCTGCACTTCTGGCTGTGCAGCCAGCTGCAGTGGTGCCCAGGCTGCAGTCTCACCATGAGAGACCCTCCTCCCAGACCCTCTGTGACTTCCCCTCCACACGGAGGGCGCCCTGGTGCATCTGGAGGGAAGGAGGGGCAGGCAGACGGGCGGAAGGGGAGACTGGGCCCCGGCCCTGGGGTGGGGTGCACACAGCAGCCCACCCTGTCCCGCCAGGGCCCCAGACCCCACCTGCTTGCCCGGGCTGCCAGCCTCCTTCCTCACTGGCTGACCCCTTCTGCCTGTGGGAGCCTGGGGTGGGCTGGAGGGGCTCACGGCTGGGCTCAGGGCTTGGGTGGCCATCTGGGTGGCGTCCTGATGCCCTGTGTGCAGGGTCTGAGGGGCATTGGGTGGGGCAGGCAGCCCCTGAGGGACCCTGTGTTTGCCACATGAGAGGCTGGGCTGTCCCCCGGGACCGCGCCTGCCTTTGCAGGGAGGTTTGGGAAGCATGTCCTATCGAGGGGAGCTGTCTGGTTCGGAGGAGCAGAGGTGGGGCAGTGGGCAGGGGAGCAGGGTACCCCCAGCCTGGGCAGAGGGAGGCCCCAGGGCTGGGCAGTAGGGGAAAGTCATGGCTCTAGATAGGCACTGGGGGAGGGACAGTCCCTAGTGCCCCTGCTGCCACCTGAGGGCCAGCAGGCTGGGCCTGTGACATGGCCTGACTCGGGCTGCCCTTCTGGAGGGTCTGGGCTCCAGCTTCGCTGCCATGTCTGTAAGTCACGTAGGGGACACGGAGACACACCCCCACGGTGACAAAAGTCCCTGCAGCCACCCTTCCAGGAAGGTCTGCCCAGCAGGGCAGGCCGGAGGCCCCGTACTGGGGACAAAGCTCCTGGGAAGGGAAACCTGGACGTAGAGCCTGCAGAGGATGGGCCGGGGGACCGCAGGAAGTGCAGCAGAGGCCCAGAGCAGGGGCGGCCCTGGACAGCACCCTGCACCAGGAACCTGGCGGGTGGGGAGGCCAGCCCAGCTTAAGCACCCTGGCAGGGCCTGTGGGGGTCAGGCGGGCAGCTGTGCTGTGGGCTCAGAGGGAAACGTAGGTGGGCCAGCTCCTCCGAGGGGCTCTCCCCAGAGGCTGCTCACTCTGGGCAGGCTTCTGGTGCAGCGCACCTCCTGGCCGTGATCTCAGGAGACACTCGGCTACACTAGGAGCCTGTACAGCCCTGCTCCCAGGGAGAGGCCCCTGGACCCCCCTTGGGCCAGGCCAGGAAACGGACCCACCTGCCTTGGGACCGGCAGCAGGCTGGAAGGTGCTCCCACCTGCCCTGAACCCTACCCACTGCGCTCACCAGCGAGCTCCTAGGCAACTGAGTACAGGCCCAGTTCCAGCGTCCACTCCTGTCAGTTTCTCTGAGCTCCCAGCAGAGTCAGGAGGGTATCTAGGGGTCCTGCCTACTGGGAACTTGACCTGATGGTTTGCCCGGTGTGAGCTCTGTCCTTCCTGGTTCCTTTGGGTGTGGGTGTTGATAGTCTGGGGGCATCTGCCAGCTGGCTGGGCTCTGGGCTTGTGGCTCTGTGGGTCAGTGTAGTCGCCTAGAGCCCTTTGAAGCCTCCGGCTGCCATGCCTGGACACAGGCCCGTGGGCCAAGCCAGCCAGGAGTGGTGCTGGACACTGAAGGCCTGGGCTGTGACCCTTGGGCCTTGAGGCCCAGCTGTCCCGACCAGCGGGTTTTTGCTGCCCCGTCTGTCGCTGTGGTATCCATCATAGTATCACAGTAGTAGGGACCTCGGCAAAAAGCCCCTGCTTGTGGTCACAGGCCCTTCCCTGCTGGAGGCCCCGGATGCAGGTGTCCGGCAGGCTGTCTCCACTGGTGCCCAGCACATCCTCCCACCTGCACCCTCCGCAAGCGTGGTCAGGGGGTGGTCTGCACCGTCTCCCCAGGAAGGACGCGGTGCCCCCCACTGAAGGCGTGGACAGAAGCAAGCCTCTGTGGAGTGGGCGCACGGGAGTGGGGGCACCCCAAGTCCTTTTAGGGGTCCAGGTGCACTGGGTTGAGGGGCTGCCCTGGGGGCTGGCTCCTCTCCTGCAGGTGTCTCACACAGGCTCGCGGGGGGGGGGCTCACACAGGCTCGCAGTCTGCACCTGAATCTGGCTGAGCATGGGCGGGGGGGGGGTGTCTGGGAGGTGACCCCTCTGGAGGGCTTCTTGTGTGCCCGTGTGCAGCGAGGGTCCTGGGTGGGCCGCAGGGGGAGGTGCCAGGCCAGGAGCACTGCTGGGCTCTGGGTAGACAGTTTAGTCAGGCCAGTCCCAGGGACAAGGGCAGGTGGGTCCACCCTCCTGGAAGAAATGGCTCCAAAACCAAATTCAATCAGCTGCCCCCGAAGGGGAGAGGTCCTGCCCATATTCCTGTATCCACAGGGCAGGGCGCCTAGCCTACTCGGAGCACGTGTGGAGAGTGGGCTGCAGAGGGATGTGGGTGGTGCGGATGTGGGGTGCAGTGGGGTGTGGGGCAGGTTGGGGGCACAGTGCTGTGGGCATAGGTGATGTGGCCAGGAGGCCCAGTCTCCGAGTGGCAGGGGCAGTGCCAGCCCACCAGGCCAGCCCCTCCCTTGTGACACGCCTGCCCAGACTTGGGGGCTCACAGGGTCCTTGCAGAGTGGGGTCTTTGTGTCTCCAGCTGTGGCCCCCAGGTGACTCAGGGAGGAAGCTCCCAAGCTGTTGGCCGGATGCCAGGACAGTGGCCTTGAGACCTTCTTGGTGTTGGGAGGGCCAGTGGGGTCGCAGTCCTTGGAGCGTGTCTGGCTGAGACCTGGCTGGCTTCATGGTCTGATGGGCTTGGATGGGAGCCAGGGGATGGTGACTAGTCCGCCTGTGGCGTGAGGGGGGCACGGTGCTGGGGGCCTTCCCCGTGCTTCCGCCCCAGTGGGTTTGTGTTACAGGCTGTTTCCCTGTGGTCGCCGTGGTACCCATGGTGATGTGGCCCCATTCAAAATCCTGGGGACAGGGCCATGGCTCGGGCTCCTGGGGCGGGGTTTCTGATGGGTGCTGTGAAGCTGTGGGTATAATACCAGCTACACCCCGAGCAGTAGTAATACCACAGTGCCACAGACCCTTTCCCAATCCCTGCTGCCGGGGGCCGGGCTGGGGGGCTGTCAGGTGGAAGCAGGGGCCCGGAAAGCTGTGGGACGGTCTTGCCGCTGCACGTGTCCTGCTGGGAGCACGTGGGAGGCCTCTCCCGTCGGTGGTCAGTGACCACGCCCAGCTCTATCCTGAGGCTCCGAGGCGGGGCACTGCTGAGTGAGCTGGTGTCAGTGTCTGGTTTGGAAGCCAGACCCATTGTGACGGTCTCCTGGGTTGACAAATTGTCTGCACACGGTGTGTGGGTCACCTTGGGGCCCTTGGTACCCCTGGGGCCAGCAGGTGCCTCCCCCTCCCCCCCCTGCCAGGAAGGCCAGGAGCAAAACAGGGGTCGTTCCTGCTGCCGCCAACCCTGGGGCTCTGGGTCCGAGGTGTGCCTGCCTGTCCCCAGATGCAGCTCTGAGCAGCTTTAGGCCTTTTGGTTGCAGCAGGACCTAGAGCAGGTGTGTAGGCGTGCCCAGTGGCCTCTCCTCTCGGGCCCCACTGCCCCCTGCCCTGACCACCGGGGCGTCCAGAGCTCCTGGGGGAAGACATTCACTGCGGTGGCCCAGGGCCCTCCTTCCCCGAGTCCACGCATCCCTTCTGAGTCCTCACACCTCCAGGCCTTGGAGCACGGCCGAGTCAGTGGCCTCTGGGCATCCATTCCGGGGTGACTAGGGGTGACTGAAAGCTCTGAAAGCTCCAGGCCTGAAAGCTCTGGCGAGTTCTGCGGTGTCCCCTCTGGAATGTGGACGCTGCTCTGTACCTGGTCCCACCTCAGTACCATGGGGCATTGAGAGGGTGCCAGCACCACCTGCTGGGGGTGCCCGGGCCTGGGGCCGGGGCCGGGGCTGGAGGGCTGGCCCTTTACTGGCACCCCTGCCCTGCTGGCATCCCTAAGTCTCAGGCCCCGGGGGGTGCTCTCTGCAACTGCTGCCTCATCTGGACCTTGGTGACCCCACATAAGGGGCCTCGGCAGTGCCTCTGCTCAGGGGCCTCAGCAGGTGGTGGGCCGAGCCCCAGGCCCCAGCCCCGAAGGGGGCAGAAGCTGCAGGTCCCGGACTTGGTGCAATTTCCAGCACCGTTATGTGTTGAGTTTTAAGAATACATTTGCATCAGTTTAAACCCCCCTCATGCAGGCAGTGTCTGTAGGTGGTAACCGCCGAGGAGGGAGAGGGTGCAGGTGTTTTGTCCTCACGGCTGCCCTCCCGTGCCCCTCCCGTGCCCCTGCCGTGCCCCTCCCATGCCCCTCCCGTGCCCCTGCCGTGCCCCTGCCGTGCTCTCGGGCCGGGTCTGCTCATGCACGCCCGCACAAAGCGAGGCCGAGCCCTCCCTCACACACACCCCCAACCCCATCTTGCTCGGTGTCCTTCACCTCTGCCTTCAGACCCGTGGGGGAGACTTCCCGGTCAGGCGCTGGGGTGCAGCGCCAAGCTCCACTTCCTGTGAGCGAGTGCAGGTGGGGCTTTCGGACAGGGGCCGTGTCACTGCGGGTGTAGCAGTCACCGCTACTACAGTACCATCACGGTGACACGTGCCCCTCAGAATCCTCCCCCCGCGGCCGTGTGTCCGGGGCTGCCCTTGCTGGCTCGGGCCGGCTCTGAGGAGGGGACCCTGCGTTTCCGGTGGGTTTGGGGGGTGAGCAGGGGGCGGGGTCTGACCCAAACCTGCATGGCACCCCCTCTCCAGCCTAGGCGACCCTGCTGGCCACCGTGGTCTGTGCAGCCGCCGGTCTGCCTGGCTCAGGGGTGCTCTGGTTGTGTCCGTCCTCCTCAGAGCTTCTGTCCCCGGCGTGACCAGTGAGGGTCTGGCCTCCCCTTGCCCTTGTCTTGCATCTGCTGGAAGCCGCCGATGGTTTGGGGTCAAACCTGTGACATCTGTCGGTCGACTGGGGCCTGGGGACTGCTGACTTGATGTGAGAGGCTGTCTGCCATCTGTGGGCGTGTGGAGTGGTCCCCCCTCCACCTCTCAGCACCTGCCGCGGGGGGCCCTCCCCGGGCATGACGCGGGTGTTTCCGCGGTCGGTTGGGGTGTCTCTGGAGATCAGCCTTCCGCAGTGCTGTCCCCCAGCTCCGAGTGAGAGGTGCTCTTCCTCCTTGGGGGTCCTCACGGCCCCTGACGAGGGCACCTGCCCCCCCAGGAGGCCGGACGTCCAGGTGAGTCGGGGCCTGGCCTGCAGCCTTTGAGCTGCGGCAGGCTGGGCTCGGCCTGAGGGCCGGCCTGTGAGGGGTCTCAACAGCATGGGCTCCACGTTCACTGTCCTGGCCAGCTGTTCATGCAGCTGCTGTCCATGGGCCTTTAACGTGAAAGTGGTGGAAACGGCCTTTATTCAGTCACTCTTGACAGCAGGGGAGAGCTGGGTCCACCCACTGTGAGCAGAGGTGACCAGTGTGTCACAGGAAAGCAGGGGTGGGGCTCTAGGGGCTCTGGTGAGGGAGCAGGAAGGGTGGCCATGCAAATGCGATGAGGCCGCTGTGCCCGCCGGCCGGCAAGGATGCAGGGATGGGTCAGGACTCCGCCCTCACAGAGGGCTCCGTGTCTCTCTCTGCAGCTGAGGGGCGTTGGGCAGCTGAGGACTGGCAAGGCTGAGCCTCCAGCGCTTCTGGGGGAAGGTCACGGCCAGGACCACTGACAGACAACCCCTATGGGTATGCAGTGCAGTGGAAGCATGACAGAGGCATCTCAACACCAGGCTCTCTGCCACTGGTGTCAGGCCACCCCTGCATTCTCGGGGCGGTGGGGACACACCTGGTTAGGAGCCGGGTCCTCCCAGCAGCTGTGCTTACCGAGCAGCCACCAGGATCGAGGAGCTGGGCGCCCGCTCTTCTGCCTCTTCCTTTCCGTGGGGCAGCTGGGGAACTCCAGGCGGGAAAGCAGCGTGGCCGCTGGTGGGCGAGTCAAGGAGTCAGAGGGCGAAGTGCAGCTGCTGCCCACTGCGGGCCCCTGGGAGCCACGAGGAAATGGGCCAGCGGTCAGTTAGGGCTCTCTGCCTGCGGTGAGACCTGGGAGTCGGCATGCTGTGAGGCTGCGAGGGGGCGGGGGCCTCACGTCTGGGGCAGGGGCGGGGGAGCCAGGCCCTGGGGGTGCTGGATGTGGCCCAGCATCCACGTGGGGTCCTGTGTTTGCTGCCCGCAGGCACTCGGGGTGCCCGTGCATTGTGTGGAGCTGCAGGCCGGGGACTGACCAGGAGCCCAGCCCGGCAGGCTGACCCTCTGGAAAGAACCTCCTCTTGGGTGCACGGTGTCGCCAGCTTTCTCCTGGGGTTCGGAGGTGATGCTGTGAGGTCAGGGCTCGGCACTCACGCCCGCAGTGGGTGGCGTTGGGAGCAGGTGGCCCGCCGGGAGGCTCCAGCCTGAACGGGGCCTGACTGAGTCTGACCTTGCTGCCACGGCCACTGCTGCTCCGGGCTCTCCCTGGGAGTTCTGTGTCTCCAGCTGTCCTCGAGGCATGGACACGGGGTCATCGTCCCACCTGCCATCTCTAGGGTGTGAGCCGCCCCCTCTGCCCTGCTGGCTGGGGGGCCTCGGGGAGCAGAGCCCAGGTGTCTCCCAGATGGGCCGTGGAGCTCAGAGCCTCCGAGTTGTTCTCTGGACTTTGTCAATGAAAATTCAAGGAGCTATCAAGTTAAGAAGAAGAAAGGGAACTTTATTCAAGCCAACTGAGGATTCTAACTGGGGAAGCAGATTCTCAGAAGCTCTGAGGACGGTCCTGCTTGCTCGGAGTGGAAGACACAGTCACGCACATTTTCGAGACAAAGGATTGTACGTCAGAATGACATGCGGTATTTTACATAAAGGTCACCAAGGAGGCACAGCCCAGGGAAGCACGTACAAAGTGGGCAGCGGGTCACCGTGACCCCTACAGAGCTGGGAAGGAATGCTATTCTTTAAGAGGTTGCACTGCCAGCGTCAGAAGAAAGGAAAAATCAATCTTTACAGGGGGGCAGGCAGGCCCACCTTTGAGGAGCTCTGGCTAAGGTGTGACGCAGACGCACACATTTGGGGAGGGCCTAGTATGGGTCGGGAACACACCATGCTTAAGTTTTCCTGCCCTGTCTTAAATACAAAATTTATCTCATCAACTTTTCAGGGTCACCTCAAGTGTAGAGAGGAGAGGGGCGACCCCCATGGCGTCCACGTGGGCCCGCAGGGCTGCTGTCTGATGGGGACTTTCCGTTGGGAAGATTGCAGGCCATCATTTGCCTGAATGCTGGGATGAGCTAGACGTGGTTCCTAACGTCTGGTCTGAGTCTGTTCAATGAACCGGACAGAATTCAGCTTCCTAGAATTGCGTTTATGACTTCTGGCTATTGGCTGGTCTGTAAACCAGCCCGTGTTCCTCCTTTTGGGGGCGTTGGAGCAGGGTTCATACACGTGGCCGAGGCCAGTTTTGTGAAAGTCTGAAAGCTCACCCCAAAGCCACCTGGGCCCGGAGTGGCCTGTGCAGGTAGTCACACACCCGATAATCTGAATGCTTTCCTGAGGGTTAGCGCTCTAATTACGATTTCCACTTCTTCCTGAGTCGCTTTTGTTAAGTTTTATTGCTAGAAGAGGAACGCTCTGGGCGACGTCATTGACACTGTCAGTGTGCTGTGCTAGCAACTGTGCTCTGTGCCTGCTTGGTCCTCCCAGCACGCGCTGTGTCCACAGCA
>NW_020174224.1:62125-74479 GCF_003031525.2 Neophocaena asiaeorientalis asiaeorientalis | reverse complement strand
GGGGCGGGAGAGCCCAGGAGAGGGGGCGGAGTCTCAGGGACAGCACTGTAGACACAGGTGGATGGACAGGCTGCTGGCTGCTGGCTGCCTGGTGAAGCACCGCCTTGTGGACTGCAGTGAAGCAAGACCAGAGGAGCAGGTTGACTCCAGCTTGAAGATGTGTGCTGTGTCCTCCTGTGTCCTGCTAGAGGGGCGCGACTGCTGGGGTGAATCCCAAGGCTGGGCTTTGGCTCCACAGGCGTGGACCCTCTTGGGGGTGTGTGCACAGCTTCCGGAGCTTTGGGTTGGGGCGGTTATGTCAGGTGCAGCAGATGAAGGATGCTCAGGGTGGAGGAATGTGGTGGCAGTAATTTAAAAAGAACGGCTTGTGTGGCTGAGTGCTTGGTGCAGGCTGGACACCATGCCAGTGCCTGTGGGTCACTTTGTTGGGTCCTCACCATGAATCCCCATGGAGCTGTGATTGCTATGGTGATTAATTATTCCACAGGCTGGGCACAGGCAGCAAAGGACCCAGCACAAGGTCGCCCACCAGCTGCCCACGAGCCAGGTCTCCATGGAAGAATGGAGGCTGTGATGTGAAGATGGTAGTGTGGGCAGGTGGTTAGAGCTGGCTCTGGCCGGGGATGGAGCAGGACAGTGGGCAGAGGTGCGTGGAGTCCAGGGCAGGGTTCACGGTGCGTTCAGGCTTGGAGTGTAGATGACGGAGCCTCCGCTGGGTCTGGACGGACGACTCTCCAGGTCCTGTGGTCTGTGGCCAACGGTGTCCAAAAAACCTACACCAAGATAACCAGGAACTTTCCTCCTGTGTGTTTCTAGGAGAGTGTTTCCAGTCTATGCCTAAGTCCTTAATTAACTGTCATGAATGGAGGAAGAGAGGGGTTTAATTTAATTTAATTTCATTCTCCGAGAAGTGGATATCAGTTTTCCCAACACCATTCGTTCAAGGGAATATTCTTTCCACACTGAGTATTCTTGACATTCTTGTCCAGTATTCACTGACCATATATATGTGGGTGTATTTCTGAGCTCTCCATTCTGTTCCATTGGTCTGTGTCTGTTTTTATAGCAGTACCATACTGTTCTGATTAGTTGAGCTTTGTAGTAAGTTTGAAATCGAGAACTGTGATGCCTCGCATTTTGTTCTTCTCAAAATTGTTTTGGCTATCTGGGGGGCGTTTGTGGTCTGTACAAATGCTAGGAATTTTTTGGTCATTGTTGAAAATCCCACTGGAATTTGGACAGGGATGACATTGAATCCATAGATGGCTTTATGTAGTACGGATGTTACAACAATACTGACTCTTCACACTTATGAATGTGGGGTGTCTCTCCACTTTTTTGTGTCTTCTTCAGGTTCTCTCCTCAATGTTTTATAGTTCTCACATCTAGGTGTTTTACTTCTTGATTAAGTTTATTCCTAAGGTTTTATTGTTTTTGATATTACTGTAAAAGTAATGATTTTCTTTCATTCTTTCTTAGGAAGTTCATTGTGAGTGTACAGAAACGCAACCAATTTTTGTATGTAGCTTATTTTTTTGCCCCGAAGCTTTAATTATGTCGTTTATTCATTCCAGTATTTCTTTGCTGGAGCCTTTAGGGCTTTCTACATGCAAGCTCGTGCCGTCAGCAAACAGACACAGTTTCACTTCTTCCTTTCCAATCTGGATGCCTTTTATTTCTTTTTCTTGTCTGGCTGCCTGATTGTGGGATACTGAATCCCAATACTCTGTTGAATAGGGGTGGTGAGAGTGGGCACCCCTGTCTTGAAGCTGATCTTAGAGGAAAAGCTTTCAACCTTTCAGTATTGAGTATGATCTTAGCTGTGGTTGTGTCTTGTATGCCCCTTACTTTGTTGAGGTATTTTCCTTCTCTACCCAGTTTGGTGAGTGTTCTTATTGTGAAGGAATGTTAACTCTTGTCAGACATTTTCTCTGCATCTGTTGAAACGGTCACACGTGATTTTCGTCTTTAGTTTTATTCATGCGGTGTATTACATTCATTGATTTCCACACGCTGAACTATCTCTTCATCTCAGGAATCAATCCCATTTGGTCACGGTGTATAATAGCTTTAATGTACTGTGGAATTCAGTTTGCTGGTGTTTTGTTAAGAATTGTTGCATCTGTGTTCATCGGGGCTACTGATCAGCAGTTTCCTTGGAGTACCCTCAGCTTATAAAATGAGTTTGGGACTGTTCTCTCCTTTCCAATTTTTTGGAAGAGTCTGAGGAGGTTTGGCGTTCATTCTCTTCAAATGTTGCTGGAATTCACCAGTGAAGCCATCGGACATGACACCAAAAGCGTAAGCCACAAAAGCAAATACCAACAAGTGGGACTATATCAAAACAGAAAGCTTCTGCACAGCAAGAGGAAGAATCAACAAAACAGAAAGGCAACCTACAGAATGGGGAAAAGTATTTGCAAAAAATATGTCTGACAAGAGGTTACTATGCCAAATATAATAGAGAAGACATACTCCTCAAAAGCAAAACAAGCCAACAAGGGATGCTATTCCAAAAGAGGCAGGCAGAGGACTCGAATAGACACCTTTCCAAAGAAGACATGCAGTTGGCCAACAGGACATGAATAAGTGCTCAACATCAGTCAGCATCAGGGGAACGCAAATCAAAACCTCACACCTGTTAGAACGGCTGTCAGCAAAATGAGGAGAGATGGCAGATGCTAGTGGGCTTGTGGTTTGGTGGGAATGTAAACTGGTGCAGCCACTGTTGCAAGCAATAGGGCGATTCCTCCCAAAAGTAAACTTAAAAGCCTCTCATTATCTAGCAAGCCCGCTCCTGGGTATATATGTGAAGATGATGAAGCCAGCATCTACAAGAGGTGTCAGCACCCCACAGTCATTACAACAGTGTTCTCAATAGCCAAGGCACCGAAACAATCTGTCTCTGTCGATGAGTGAATAAAGATGAATTAAAATATGTCGACACACACAGTGGAAGGTTCTCCATCCGTGAAAAGGAAGTATTACCGTTTGCGACAGCATGGATGGACCCCGAGGGCATTATACTTTGTGAAATAGGTCAGACAGAGAAGGACATATCCTGCAGACCTCACTCGTACCTGGGATCAGAAAACATCCAACCTGCAGAAGCAGAGAGTAGCATGCTGGTTACCAGGGCTGAGGGGTGAGCCCGTTTACTACAGGCCTGCTGACTTCCTTTCCCCTCCACGAAAGAGTTCGCCCTTCCTTGCCGCCTGCGGACTTGAACCTGTCTCCCTGGGGTTGCAGACCACAAATTGCAATTGTCTGCTGATCCCGAAGAAATCCATCTTTGATGGAGAAATGCCTGGCAGAGTATTTGCTTCAGGACAACACGAGTTAGTAGTTGTATGTGGCTACTCACAGCATCAGCTTGTTCACCTAAGTCCCCATAAAGTTCACTGAACCCAGGAGTGAAGGTTTAGAGAATCCTTTGGAAAAACGAGGTCAAAGGGGGTTAATCCATGTTTCGTCTTTGGAGCCTTACTTTTTTAAGGGCCAAGGGCAGTGATTCTGGCCATGTAAGTCCACTTTCTTGTTTATATTTATTTATTTATTTTTTTTGCAGTACGCGGGCCTCTCACTGCCGTGGCCTCTCCCGTTGCGGAGCACAAGCTCCGGACGCGCAGGCTCAGTGGCCATGGCTCACGGGCCCAGCCGCTCCGCGGCACATGGGATCTTCCCGGACCGGGGCACGAACCCGTGTCCCCTGCATCGGCAGGCGGACTCTCAACCACTGTGCCACCAGGGAAGCCCTAAGTCCACTTTCTTGACAGATGTTTCCTGGAGTCCCTTTTAGGTCTAGATGACAATGCTGCAGTTACCCTGATGATGGAGGGTGGTAGCATAGGACGTTCCAATGAGTACCCCAGAGTTTATGGAAGCAAGTGGTTTATCTCTGCTGTAGGATGATTCCTGGGTCTGATCCAATCCGTCAAGGAATAATCTCAGCTGTGCATTTCTTTACCACGTCGTGGCATCGCATGTTATTTGGATGGCACGCGGTCCAGGCCCTCAGCATCAGAGCGTCCCCCAAAGGTGGGAGTCTTGGATAAAGCTAGAGCCAAGTCTATGAGATCCAGCTGGAGTGCCGCAGGGCCAGGGCAGGCCCAGGAGGGCTCCCTGACGCAGGCTGGCTTCCTGCAGTGATGTGCTCAGATTCACATGCCATGTGTTGGCAAAGAGTGTGGCCCGGGGTTTGTGGACAGTGATCATTTGTGGGTGCCAGGCAGAGCCCCCTGTCTTACAGCTTCTTTGTCTTCCCCATCTGCACGGGTCCCCCGCGCTCAGGATAAGTGCCAGACACAAGATCAGAAGACAGGGAGCCACAGGAAGACCCCTCGGCTCAGGTGTAATGCGTCTGTTCATTGTTTCCACCCTTCTGAACGTACGCCCTTGTCTTTTCAGCGTGTGGGGAAGCTACCTGCTCACCAGTGCTCTCTGTCAGGGATACAGGCAGGTTCTTGAACTGGGTGGGAAAGGATGGGGGTCCATTCTTGGCTCTGTGTTTAGCAGCCCTGTCGGCTCCTTGGGTCCCTAGAGACTCAGTGTCAGCCTCCCGAGTATGTGCTGGAGAGGGAACTGTAGTAACATCAGCAGGAGCTGAACAGCCAGTAACAGGGCAGCCATCACACGCCCATGGGCGATAGGAGAACCAGCAGAGGCCAGGGCCCCGTGGGGTTTCCGGATGGGCCCACAGCAGGGCAGACTCCAAAGGCACGTCTGCAGCAACTGTAAACAGTGGTCGCCTTCCCTCTGCCAATGCGTGAGCCCCAGGGCTGGGAGCTCGAGGTCTGGGGCAGAGAGCGTGCTGAGAACGTGCATGTGGGGACCTGCGGCCGGCGTAACCGGCTATTATGTTTCCCCCAAATGTCGTTTACATTAGCGGTTGCAAAAGAGAAGTCGGGGTTGACGGAGGCGTGTCCGAGAGACCATTTCTGTGGCTGCAAGGAGCCCTGTGGAAGGGGCTGGGTCTCCCTCCCCAGCAGGGACGGGAGTCGCAGATCAAGAGGGTGAAGGGGACCTAAGAGGATGGAGGCGTGGGCCAGGGGGGCTTGCTCCTGGGTCACCCGCCCCGAGAGCAGAGTTGGGCGTGGGAGGCGTCGCCCGGGAGCGGGCACAGCGTGGGGAGCACAGAGGGGAGCGGGGCGGCCTCGGGGGAGGGTCCAGGCCTGGCCGCTCACGGCAGTGGTCGTGGAGGTGCTAGCAGAGGGTGCGTCCGATGCCACGGGCCTAACGGACGTGGGGAGGGAGACGCAGGACATACCGAGAGGCGGAGGTTGTCCCAGGACACCTGCGGCCACGCCCTCATTTTCATGGCAATGCAGAAAGGCAAGCCTTAAGCGTAAGCTGAGAGCTGGGGTGTGGACCCTGCCGGGGTTCAGGCTTCAGAGCGGGTTAGAGCCTCGAGGGCCAGGAAACAGACTCCGAGGGGGCGTCTCGGGTGGGGCGTACCAGAGATCGCCAACAGCAGCAGAGGGAGGGGGCCCGGGTGCAGTAGCCAGCCGGCCCTAGAGCTCGACAAGGCTGCTTTCTCTTGCGGACAGGGAAGGACGAAATTGACTCAAGGCCTTGGGGCGAGCCTTTGAGTGCCCGGAGACACCCTGTGTCCTACTAGGTACCAGCTGTTCTCACCCGCTGAAGGGCGGATCCAGGGGCTCATGGCCTCCTTCAGCTGGAGACCCAGGAGAAGGAGGGGGTCTCTAGGACCACCCTGCCCAGTCTGGTTCCGGGGAACTTGTCAGCCACACGCCGACTGAGAGTGGAACCCTGGGGGAGGCTGCAGAGTCTAAGTCGGCTTCGAGGGTCTGGATGCTATTGACAGGGCCCCCGGTACCCGGAGGTGGACCAGTTCGTGGGGACCGTCTTGCTCCCAACGCCAGTGCGAAGGCAGCTTGCGCGTCGGGGCCGCGGGAGCGAAGGCGAGCGCGCAGGGCTGTTCCTGGAAGCCCGCTCGCTGCGGCAGCAGGAACTGAGGGGCGGACGGCGCCTGGAGGGGGTCTCGAGATGGGAGGCGTGGCTAGAGAGTACAGGGCCCTTACGATGTGATTCCGTCTGGCTCAGTCCCCTCTTTGTTTGGTGGCAGGCGGGGGTGTTACCGGGTGAGGAAGTCAAGATGGGAACACGGCTGTGAAAGCGTTGCCAGGGGTTCGCGTCCTGGCTCTGCCCAGAGAGGGGCTGGCCCGGTGCAGGCAGCGTGTGCTGGGCTCCGCGCTCCGTAGCCGCCGGCACCGCCTGCCCGTGAGGCCGGAGAGCAGGCGGGCGTCTCCTTCAAGGACGGGTGGCTGAGATCTGCAGGTCGAGAGACCCCGACAGCTGGATCGGAGCCAGAGGTGTCAGGTAGAGACAAGTCCTCTGATCGCATAGCGTGGTCCCTCAGTCAAGACGTCCAGTTCCCAATCCTCTATTTCAAGTTTGATGGTGGGTTCTGGGGTGCAACTGAGGACCAGCTGCCCCTGTCAACTGGTGGGAAATTGTCCCTCAGGAGCAGAAATGGACCCTCTGAAGGAGCTGGTGTCTAGGGAGACTGATTTTCAAGTTTGCATTCTCATATGAGAACGGAACGCAGGACAATTGTTTTTTCGATGTTCTGGCTTTCACAGTACCTGCATACTTTTGGAGGGCTTGGGAGGCTCTCTGGTTATTGAGAGAAGAGGATAGGCTTGGACTTAATCCAAGTGTCACACCTCTGTTTCTGCAGAGACTCAAGTTGTAAGCCCTATTCCCTCTTCTTCCCCTGCAAGCTATTTGGAAAGACTTGCGTGAGAGCATCTATAATATCACCGGGAGGTTGTCCTGGCCGTGCGAGAGCAGTCTCTGGATTTTCCTCTTTATATCAGAGACAAGGTTTCTGGCTCAGCAGAAATTAAATGATTTCAGTGCCCCGGGACCTCGGGTTTCCATGCAGCCCTTGAAAAGTCTGCACATTCTTCTCTCGATGGATATTGAGGTGGCTTCCATGTCTTGGCCATTGCAAACAGCACTGCAATGAACATTGAGGTGAATATATCCTTTCGGACCACGTTTTTCTCCAGGTAGATGCCCAGGAGTGGGATTTCTGGGTCCTATGGTAGCTCTATTTTTAGTTTCTTAAGGAACCTTCATACTGTTCTCCATAGTGGCTACAACAATTTATGTTCCCACCAACTAACACAACATTGTTAATCAACTGTACTCCAATATAAAAAGTTTTTTTTTAAAGAAAAGTCTGCACAGAGCCTTGCACAAGCCCTAGAACATGCCCCTTCTCTCTGTGCAAAGAGGGGTTAGAGGGTGAATGGCCATTCACAACCCACGTGTGGGAGTTTCACACAGAAATGAGCCTTGCAGAGGCAGCCAGGACACTGAGGCTGAGGTCTCACCCTCTGCTAAAGGAAACGCCTTCTGGGTGGGGTGTGGTTCTGGGGAGGTGAGGCGGGAGATGTGCCGAAGCCTTGTCTCTGGGGCAGAGTCTGCCGGGCAACGGGTGCTGTCTCCTGAGAAGCTCTCCTCTTGGTATGGAGGTGGCTTTACAAACCTGCATTTCTTTTATAACTGAATATCATTTGCAAACATGGGATGGGAGGCTCTGTGTTTAGACAATTGGGGGGGGGTCAAGAGCTGTCCCCGCCTCTGCTGGTTCTCCATCACCTTCGCCTCAAGATCATCCAAAGTGACCTATGTGGGGGGCACGCCCAGCCTGACTCTGAGCGGCCACTCGGGGGACAGGGGCTATTTCTCAGGGGACCTCTCAGACGGGGTGCCAGCTGCCTGGGCAGGGATTGTGCCCTCTGGGCTCTCCCTCCCTCCCTGGGATTGTTACCAAGGGACACAGGGCCAGAAACCACTGGCCATAGAGCTGAGAGCTGACAAAGACTGTCTCCTCCACCAAACTCCACGCAGGGTCCCCTGAGCTCCTTTTCAACTGGGCCTGGTTCTGGACTTCCTTTCCACATTCTGGACTGGACTTCCTTTCGGCATTCTTGTTCTGGACTTCCTTTCCACATTGTACAATTTTGGCAGGAATCTTGCTGAGTCAGCTCAATCAGAATTGCCCAACATCAGTATCTGATCACCTTCATACCTGACCAGTTCATCAGCCCCTGACACCCCCAGGTCATGTTCAAGCACCCTGTCTCACCTTCAGCAGGAATCCTGTGAGGTCGGTTTAGCCAGAGCCCACTACCCTGATGCTTCCTCTTAGTAACTTTCCACCCACCAACCCCCACCGGCTTCTTGGCTGTCAGTATCCACCTGCCCAAGCTGTATGTAGAGCTGGTCCCACTCAGGACCCCTACTGCATGGCCCCTCCACCTGTCGTGATGTTCTCCCTGGAATAAGGTCTGTCTTACCATCTTCAACAAGTGTCACAAATCATTTTTTCTTTAACAGGTTCAAATCTGCAAGCCAGGGTGGGCCATGCTGCCCCACTGCCCCCTGATCTCCAACCTTTCTCTGGACACTGGCAGAGCTGGAGAAGAGGAGGGTGAGGGTCTGTGGGAGCTGTGGCTCGTGCCCCCCACCCCCCAGCCAGCTCCTTCAGCTTCAGCAGCACAGCACACATGAGGACAGGTGCAGCCTCCACGGACACTTGCATGCTGCCCCAGCCCTGTGCCCAAGTCGCCGAAGTTCGGGCGGCTGCTCCATGCAGGTGCCTCAGGCAGAGGGGACTTTGTAATCCTTCTGTCCTCCCCCCTGGGCTGCTATTGAGGTGACAGAGGTTGTCCTGGGACCATGATAAGGGGCCTTTGTGGCGGGAAGGGCCTCTCGGTCCACTCTGGCGTATGCATGAAAGAGCTGGACTTCAGCGGGAGGGTCTGGAACCCTGTGCTTGTAACCTGTGCTCTATGTGGGCCCACTCCCCTTCTGTGAAGGGTCACGGTGCAGTGGCCTTTCAGGAGAGTGAGGGTCCGTCCCCACAGGCCTGGAGTCAACATGTCTGAGAGCATCAGGACCAGAGAAAATCCAGACCCTCCTCGATAGCTCCGCCCACCCCCAGTCCCGCTGCTGCTGGCTTATTAGAATGGCTAAAATCCGCCAGTCTCACAACGCCCACTGTTGACCAGTATGGAGGACAATGGAAAAGCTCGTCATGGCTGGTGGAATGAAGGTTGATACAGTCACCTCGGAAGGCAGTGTTACATTTTCATATAAAGCTAATGTAGTTTTACACTACAAACGGCAATCATGCTTCTAGGTATTACCTGACTGAACTGAAAATCCATGTCCACACAGAGCTGCACACAAATGCTTGGAGTAGCTTCATTCATAATGGCTGAAACCGGAAGCAGGAAGCTGTCCCTTCACAGGGAATGAATGAGCTGTCTGTGGTCCACACATGCACGGGGACACTCTCGAGTGCTGGAAGAATGAGCTGTCGAACCCTGAAGAGTCATCCATGAATCTTTTTTCTTTTTTTAATGGATGGGAACTTCACATACCATGAAATTAACCATTTTACACCGAGCAGCTGAATAGCATTTAGTGTCACAATGCTGTGCTCTCTTCTCTCTAGTTCCCAAACCCTCCCATCACCCCGAAAGCAAGCCCTGCCTCCTTTAAGCAGTGGCTTCCGACCCCTCACTGAAGATATGGATGACTTTTGTGGGGAGTCTTGTCACCCTACAATATGAAAAAGTTTTCTATTTGTGAACACAGATGTCTTTACATTTATTTAGGGTGTCTTTAATTTCCTTTCATGTTTTGTGTTTTGTAGTTTTCAGTGTATGTGTCTCTCCTCTCCTTCGTTAAATTTATTCCTAGGCATTTAATTCTTTTAGATGCAACTTTAAATGGAATACTTTCTTAATTTCCTTTTTGGAGTGTCCCTGGATGGTGTGAATGAACCTTAAATGCATATGGCCAAGTGAAAGAAACCAGTTTTAAAGGGCCACATACTGTATGACTTCATTTATAAGCCGCTCTGGAAAGGGCAAAACTATAAGATAATGCTGTCAGTGGATCCAGGAATTGGGGGAAGGGTGTTGAACAGGTGAAGCACAGGTGATTTTTAAGGGGGTGAAACTATTCTGTATGATATGCAACGGTGGGCCCACGACACGATGCCTTTGTCAAAAGCCATAGAGCTTTACGGCATAAAGAGTGAACCATAACGCATACATTTAAAAAATCATTTAGGAGATCCTGAATCTCAGGATGGAATACAGACAGTAAAACCTGTCTACTGACATTACACATTTTGATACAGTGTACTGGCGGTGGCATCCTAGGTAACTTTCCAAACGCATGGAGTTTGCAAGGGTGATGGTAGATGAGCGTCTGTTGGGGCTGCCATGCTGACCTCAGTGTGTCCACGTGGACACGCGCTGACTGCTCGGGAACCACCGCATGTGCATCCTGGGACCCAACCACTAGGTACCGGGAGGCACCTGGTACGGGCTTCTCGCTATTGGGCCAGAGGTTCCAGACGACAGGGAGGAAGGCTAGAGAGGTCCATGAGGCTTTGGGTTAGGGCTGGACACACCACTGTGTTCTCAAGTTTAGTTGCATATAGGTAGAGAAGACTAGGTTCAGAAATACTGGTAGACACCAGTGTGTACCTGGGGCGGGACACACGCATTTCCTTGCTCTGTCAGCTAAGCCATCATAGAAGTAATGATAGCCCAGTAGGTTGAGCACATCTATCACCAAACTCCTGGTTTCTGATAACATTCCATGACCAAAGAAAACAGAATTAATTAGACAAAAGGCTAATTCCAGGGCTTGGAGGAGGAGTATGTAAGACAAGGCTAGGGCATCTTATGTACACAGTTCCACAACCTAAAGAATCTTCCAAAACATAAAACCACAGAGGAATTTCAAAAGGATACAGGAGCCAACCCCAAAGTTTAGCCAGCTTCAGGCTAAGACTGGAACAATTGGAACAAAATTAAAATGTCGTGTTTAATTTTTTTTTAACACTACTTAAGTTCTTAATTTAATTTTATTTTTTTAACATCTTTATTGGAGTATAATTGCTTTACAATGGTGTGTTAGTTTCTGCCGTATAACAAAGTGAATAAGCTATAAGTATTCATATATCCCCATATCCCCTCCATCTTGAATCTCCCTCCCACCCTCTCTATCCCACCCCTCTAGGTGGTCACAAAGCACCGAGCTGATCTCCCTGTGCTATGCAGCTGCTTCCCACTAGCTATCTGTTTTACATTTGGTAGTGTATATATGTCAATGGTACTCTCTCACTTCGTCCCAGCTTACCCTTCCCCCTTCCCATGTCCACAAGTCCATTCTCTACGTCTGCATCTTTATTCTTGTCCTGCCCCTAGGTTCTTCAGAACTTTTTTTTAGATTCCATATATATGTGTAAGCATATGGTATTTGTCTTTCTATTTCTGACTTACTTCACTCTGTATGACAGACTCTAGGTCCATCCACCTTACTACAAATAACTCAATTTCGTTTCTTTTTATGGCTGAGTAATATTCCATTGTATATATGTGCAACTTCTTCTTTATCCATTCAACTGTCGATGGACACATAGGTTGCTTCCATGTCCTGGCTATTTTAAATAGAGCTGCAATGACATTGTGGTACATGACTCTTTTTGAATTACAGTTTTTTCGGGGTATATGCCCAGTAGTGGGATTGCTGGGTCTATGGTAGTTATATTTTTAGTTTTTTAAGGAACCTCCATACTGTTCTCCATAGTGGCTGTATCAATTTACATTCTCACCAACAGTGCAGGAGGGTTCCCTTTTCTCCACACCCTCCCCAGCATTTGCTGTTTGTAGATGTTTTGATGATGGCCATTCTGACTGTTGTGAGGTGATATCTCATTGTAGTTTTGATTTGCATTTCTCTGATGATTAGTGATGTTGAGCATCCTTTCATGTGTCTGTTGGCAATCTGTATATCTTCCTTGGAGAAATGTCTATTTAGGTCTTCTGCCCATTTTTGGATTGGGTTGCTTGTTTTTTTTTGATATTGAGCTGCAGGAGCTGCCTGTAAATTTTGGAGATTAATCCTTTGTCAGTTGCTTCATTTGCAAATATTTTCTCCCATTCTGAGGGTTGTCTTTTGGTCTTGTTTATGGTTTCCTTTGCTGTACAAATACTTTTTAAAGTTTCATTAGGTCCCATTTGTTTTCCTCTAAGATTTTACAGTGTCCGGCCTTACATTTAGGTCTCTGATTCATTTTGAGTTTATTTTTGTGTATGGTGTTAGGGAGTGTTCTAATTTCATTCTTTTACATGTAGCTGTCTAGTTTTCCCAGCAACACTTATTGAAGAGGCTGTCTTTTCTCCATTGTATATTTTGCCTCCTTTATCAAAGATAAGGTGACTATAGGTGCGGGGGGTTATCTCTGTGCTTTCTATCCTGTTCCATTGATCTGTATTTCTGTTTTTGTGCCAGTAC
>NW_020174224.1:33785-61565 GCF_003031525.2 Neophocaena asiaeorientalis asiaeorientalis | reverse complement strand
ATTCATTGATTAGCTCTAGTAGTTTTCTGGTAGCATCTTTAGGATTCTCTATGTATAGTATCATGTCATCTGCAAACAGTGACAGCTTTAGCTCTTCTTTTCCAATTTGGGTTCCTTTTATTTCTTTCTCTTCTCTGATTGCTGAGGCTAAAACTTCCAAAACTACGTTGAATAATAGTGGTGAGAGTGGACAACCTTGTCTTGTTCTTGATCTTAGAGGAAATGGTTTCAGTGTTTCACCATTGAGAATGATGTTTGCTGTGGGTTTGTCATATATGGCCTTTATTATGTTGAGGTAAGTTCCCTCTATGCCTACTTTCTGGAGTGTTTTATCATAAATGGGTGTTGAATTTTGTCAAAAGTTTTTCTGCATCTATTGAAATCATATGGTTTTTCTCCTTCAATTTGTTAATATGGTGTATCACATTGATTGATTTGCATATATTGAAGAATCCTTGCATTCCTGGGATAAACTCCACTTGATCATGGTGTATGATCCTTTCAATGTGCTGTTGGATTCTTTTTGTTAGCATTTTGTTGAGGATTTTTGCATCTATGTTCATCAGTGATATTGGCCTGTAGTTTCCTTTCTTTGTGACATCTTGTCTGGTTTTGGTATCAGGGTGATGGTGGCCTCGTAGAATGAGTTTGGGAGTGTTCCTCCCTCTGCTATATTTTGGAAGAGTTTGAAAAGGATTGGTGTTAGCTCTTCTCTAAACATTTGATAGAATTCACCTATGAAGCCATCTGGTCCTGGGTTTTTGTTTGTTGGAAGATTTTTAATCACAGTCTCAATTTCAATGCTTGTGTTTGGTCTGTTTATATTTTTTATTTCTTCCTGGTTCAGTCTCGGAAGGTTTTGCTTTTCTAAGAATTTGTCCATTTCTTCCAGGTTTTTCATTTTATTGACATATAGTTGCTTGTAGTAATCTGTCATGATCCTTTGTATTTCTGCAGTGTCAGTTGTTACTTCTCCTTTTCAATTCTAATTCTATTGATTTGAGTCTTCTCCCTTTTTTTCTTGGTGAGTCTGGCTAATGGTTTATCAATTTTGTTTATCTTCTCAAAGAACCAGCTTTTAGTTTTACTGATCTTTGCTATTATTTCCTTCATTTCTTTTTCATTTATTTCTCCTCTGATCTTTATGATCTCTTTCCTTCTGCTAACTTAGGGGTTTTTTTTTTGTTCTTCTATCTCTAATTGCTTTAGGTGTAAGGTTAGGTTGTTTATTTGAGATGTTTCTTGAGGCAAGATTGTATTGCTATAAAGTTCCCTCTTAGAACTGCTTTTGCTGCATCCCATAGGTTTTGGGTCGTCATGTTTTTGTTGTCATTTGTTTCTAAGTATTTTTTGATTTCCTCTTTGATTTCCTCAGTGATCTCTTGCTTATTTAGTAGTGTATTGTTTAGCCTCTATGTATCTGTATTTTTTACAGATGTTTTTTCCTGTAATTGATATCTAGTCTCATAGCGTTCTTGTTGGAAAAGATACTTGATAGGATTTCAATTTTGTTAAATTTACCAGGCTTGATTTGTGACCCAAGATATGATCTATCCTGGAGAATGTTCCATGAGCACTTGAGAAAAATGTGTATTCTGTTGTTTCTGGATGGAATGTCGTATAAATATCAATTAAGTCCATAATGTTTAATGTATATTTAAAGCTTGTGTTTCCTTATTTATTTTCATTTTGGATGACCTGTCTATTGGTGAAAGTGGGGTGTTAAAGTCCCCTACTCTGATTGTGTTACTGTTGATTTCCCCTTTTATGGCTGTTATCACTTAAGTATTGAGGTGCTCCTCTGTTGGGTGCATAAATATTTACAATTGTTATATCTTCTTTTGGACTGATCCCTTGATGATTATGTTATGTCCTTTTTTGTCTCTTGTAATAGTCTTTATTTTAAAGTCTGTTTTGTCTGATATGAGAATTGCTACTCCAGCTTTCTTTTGACTTCCATTTGCATGGAATATCTTCCTCCATCCCCTCACTTTCAGTCTGTATGTGTCCCTAGGTCTGAAGTGGGTTTCTTGTAGACAGGATATATATGGGTCTTGTTTTTATATCCATTCAGCCAGTCTGTGTCTTTTGGTTGGAGCATTTGATCCGTTTACATTTAAGGTAGTTTTCAATACATATGTTCCTATTACCATTTTCTTCATTGTTTTGGGTTTGTTGTTTTAGGTCTTTTCTTTCTCTTGTGTTTCCTGTGTAGCATTTGTTGTAATGCTGGTTTGGTGGTGCTGAGTTCTCTTAGCATTTGTTGTAATGCTGGCTTGGTGGTGCTGAGTTCTCTTAGCTTTTGCTTGTCTGTAAAGGTTTTAATTTCTCCGTCAAATCTGAATGAGATCCTTGCTGGGTAGAGTAATCTTGGTTGTAGGCTTTTCCTTTTCATCACTTTAAATACGTCCTGCCACTCCCTTCTGGCTTGCAGAGTTTCTGCTGAAAGATCAATTATTAATCTTATGGGGATTCCCATGTATGTTATTTGTTGTTTTTCCCTTGCTGCTTTTAATATTTTTTCTTTGTATTTAATTTTTGATAGTTTATTTAATATGTCTTGGCATGCTTCTCCTTGGATTTATCCTGTGTGGGACACTCTACACTTCCTGGACTTGTTTGACTACTTCCTTTCCCATATTAGGGAAGTTTTCAACTATAATCTCTTCAAATACTTTCTCAGTCCCTTTCTTTTTCTCTTCTTCTGGGACCCCTATAATTCGAATGTTGATGTGTTTAATGTTTTCCCAGAGGTCTCTGAGACTGTCCTCAATTCTTTTCATTCTTTTTTCTTTATTCTGCTCTGCAGTAGTTATTTCTACTATTTTATCTTCCAGTTCACTTATCCGTTCTTCTGCCTCAATTATTCTGCTATTGATTCCTTCTAGAGAATTTTCAATTTCATTTGTTTTGTTCATCATTGTTTGTTTGCTCTTTAGTTCTTCTAGATCCCTATTAAACTTTTCTTGTATTTTCTCCATTTTATTTCCAAGATTTTGAATCATCTTTACTATCATCACTCTGAATTCTTTTTCAGGTAAACTGCCTATTACCTCTTCATTTGTTAGGTCTGGTGGGTTTTTGCCTTGCTCCTTCATCTGATGTGTGTTTCTCTGTCTTCTCATTTTGCTTAACTTACTGTGTTTGGGGTCTCCTTTTTGCAGGCTACAGGTTTGTAGTTTCCATTGTTTTTTGTGTCTGCCCCCAGTTGCTAAGGTTGTTTCTGTGAACTGTGTAGCCTTCCTGGTGGAGGGGACTGGTACCTGTGTTGTGGTGGATGAGGCTGAATCTTGTCTTTCTGGTGGGCAAGACCACATCCGGTGGTGTGTTTTGGGGTGTCTGTGACCTTATTATAATTTTAGGCAGCCTCTCTGCTAATGGGTGCGGTTGTGTTCCTGTCTTGCTAGTTGTTTCGCATGGGGCATCCAGCACTGCAGCTTGCTGGTCATTGAGTGGAGCTGGGTCTTAGCGTTGAGATGGAGATCTCTGGGAGAGGTTTCTCCTTTTGATATTATGTGGAGCCGGAAGGTCTCTGGTGGACCAATGTCCTGAACTCGGCTCTCCCACCTCAGAGGTACAGGCCTGACACTCGGCCGGAGCACCAAGACCCTGTCAGACACACAGCTCAGAAGAACAGGGAGAAAGAAAGAAAAAGAAATAAAATAAAATAGAATAAAGTTATTAAAATAAGAAAAATTATTTAAAAAATTAAAAAGTAATAATAAAAGAAAGAAAGGAAGAAGAAAGCAACCAAGCCAAAAAACAAATACACCAATGATAACAAGCGCTAAATACTATACAAACCCCCCCCCCCAAAAAAAACAAACAAGCAAAAATGGACAGACAGAACTCTGGGAAAATGGTAAAAGCAAAGCTATACAGATATAGTCACACAAAGAAGCATACACATACACACAAAAAGAGAAAAAGGAAAAAAAAATCTATCTATCTATATATATAAAAAGGAAGAGATCAACCAAATCAATAAACAAATCTACCAATGATAATAAACTCTAAATACTAAACTAAGATAAACATAAAACCAGAAAGGAATTAGATGCAGAAAGCAAACCCCATGTGTACAGTTGCTGCCAAAGCCCATCGCCTTAAGTTTGGGATGACTCGTTGTCTATTCAGGTATTCCACAGATGCAGGTACATCAAGTTGATTGTGGAGATTTAATCCGCTGCTCCTGAGGCTGCTGGGAGAAATTTCCCTTTCTCTTCTTTGTTCTCACAGCTCCCGGGGCTCGGCTTTGGATTTGGCCCCGTCTCTGATTTAGGTCGCCGGAGGGCGTCTGTTCTTCGCTCGGACAGGACAGGGTTAAAGGAGCCGCTGATTTGGGGGCTCCGGCTCACTCAGGTCAGGGGGAGGGAGGGAGGGGCACGGAGTGCGGGGCGAGCCTGCAGCGGCAGAGGCCGGCATGACGTTGCACCAGCCTGAGGCGTGCTGTGCATTCTCCCGGGGAAGTTGTCCCTGGATCCCGGGACCCTGGCTGTGGCAGGCTGCACAGGCTCCCCGGAAGGGGGGCGTGGATACTGACCTGTGCTCGCACACAGGCTTCTTGGTGGTGGCAGCAGCAGCCTTAGCGTCTCATGCCCGTCTCTGGGGTCTGTGCTCTTAGCCGCGGCTCGCGCCCATCTCTGGAGCTCCTTCAAGCAGCGCCCTGAATCCCCTGTCCTCGCGCACCAGGAAACAAAGAGCGAAGACAAAGTCTCTTGCCTCTTCGGCAGGTCCAGACTTTTCCTCGGACTCCCTCCCCGCCAGCCGTGGTGCACTAACCCCTTCAGGCTGTGTTCAGGCCGCCAACCCCAGTCCTCTCCCTGTGCTGCGACTGAAGCCCGAGCCTCAGTTCCCAGCCCTGCCTGCCTCGGCGGGTGAGCAGACAAGCCTCTCGGGCTGGTGAGTGCCGGTCGGCACCGATCCTCTGTGCGGGAATCTCTCCGCTTTGCCCTCCGCAGCCCTGTTGCTGTGCTCTCCTCCGTGGCTCCGAAGCTTCCCCCTCTGCCACCCGCAGTCTCCGCCCGCAAAGGGGCTCCTAGTGTGTGGAAACCTTTCCTCCTTCACGGCTCCCTCCCACTGGTGCAGGGCCTGTCCCTATTCTTTTGTCTCTGTTTATTCTTTTTCCTTTTGCCCTACCCAGGTATGCGGGGGGTTTCTTGCCTTGTGGGAGGTCTGAGGTCTTCTGCCAGCGTTCGGTAGGTGTTCTGTAGGAGTTGTTCCATGTGTAGATGTATTTCTGGTGTATCTGTGGGAAGGAAGGTGATCTCGCGTCTTACTCTTCTGCCATCTTGAAGGTCTCTCCCTTCTGTTTGTTTTTAATTCAAAGTGCAGAATAAATATCCAAGAGTCCATACAGCTATCAATAAATGATTGAAGGAATAAAGCATGTGGAGGAGAATAAAGGAAGAGATCAACCAAATCAATAAACAAATCTACCAATGATAATAAACTCTAAATACTAAACTAAGATAAACATAAAACCAGAAAGGAATTAGATGCAGAAAGCAAACCCCATGTGTACAGTTGCTGCCAAAGCCCATCGCCTTAAGTTTGGGATGACTCGTTGTCTATTCAGGTATTCCACAGATGCAGGTACATCAAGTTGATTGTGGAGATTTAATCCGCTGCTCCTGAGGCTGCTGGGAGAAATTTCCCTTTCTCTTCTTTGTTCTCACAGCTCCCGGGGCTCGGCTTTGGATTTGGCCCCGTCTCTGATTTAGGTCGCCGGAGGGCGTCTGTTCTTCGCTCGGACAGGACAGGGTTAAAGGAGCCGCTGATTTGGGGGCTCCGGCTCACTCAGGTCAGGGGGAGGGAGGGAGGGGCACGGAGTGCGGGGCGAGCCTGCAGCGGCAGAGGCCGGCATGACGTTGCACCAGCCTGAGGCGTGCTGTGCATTCTCCCGGGGAAGTTGTCCCTGGATCCCGGGACCCTGGCTGTGGCAGGCTGCACAGGCTCCCCGGAAGGGGGGCGTGGATACTGACCTGTGCTCGCACACAGGCTTCTTGGTGGTGGCAGCAGCAGCCTTAGCGTCTCATGCCCGTCTCTGGGGTCTGTGCTCTTAGCCGCGGCTCGCGCCCATCTCTGGAGCTCCTTCAAGCAGCGCCCTGAATCCCCTGTCCTCGCGCACCAGGAAACAAAGAGCGAAGACAAAGTCTCTTGCCTCTTCGGCAGGTCCAGACTTTTCCTCGGACTCCCTCCCGGCCAGCCGTGGTGCACTAACCCCTTCAGGCTGTGTTCAGGCCGCCAACCCCAGTCCTCTCCCTGTGCTGCGACTGAAGCCCGAGCCTCAGTTCCCAGCCCTGCCTGCCTCGGCGGGTGAGCAGACAAGCCTCTCGGGCTGGTGAGTGCCGGTCGGCACCGATCCTCTGTGCGGGAATCTCTCTGCTTTGCCCTCCGCAGCCCTGTTGCTGTGCTCTCCTCCGTGGCTCCGAAGCTTCCCCCTCTGCCACCCGCAGTCTCCGCCCGCAAAGGGGCTCCTAGTGTGTGGAAACCTTTCCTCCTTCACGGCTCCCTCCCACTGGTGCAGGGCCTGTCCCTATTCTTTTGTCTCTGTTTATTCTTTTTCCTTTTGCCCTACCCAGGTATGCGGGGGGTTTCTTGCCTTGTGGGAGGTCTGAGGTCTTCTGCCAGCGTTCGGTAGGTGTTCTGTAGGAGTTGTTCCATGTGTAGATGTATTTCTGGTGTATCTGTGGGAAGGAAGGTGATCTCGCGTCTTACTCTTCTGCCATCTTGAAGGTCTCTCCCTTCTGTTTGTTTTTAATTCAAAGTGCAGAATAAATATCCAAGAGTCCATACAGCTATCAATAAATGATTGAAGGAATAAAGCATGTGGAGGAGAAGAGACCAATCTCACCCAGAGAAGAATCCCACATAATTCCATGTTCCCCGTACTTCCGTTTCAAGGTTAAGGAGCGTCGACCCTGCCTGTTGAGGGTGGCCTGCACTCAGAAACTTAGGAGAACTTCTGGGTGTCCCTAAATTTGTCAACAACTTTTTAGACATAAGACCAAAAGCACGATCCATGGGAAAGAATTGATACATTAGAAAGCATCACAATGAAAAACATTTGTTCTCTGAAAGCCCCTGTTAAGGGAATCTAATGGCAAGCCACAGACTGGAAAAATATATTTTCAAATAGCATATTTGGTAAGAACTTGTGCTGTGAATGCACACGAACACTCATAACTGAACCAAAGAAAGTAAGCAAGCCAATTAAAAGTGGACCGAATTTCTGAACTCACCACAAAAGATGGACAGATGGCAAATAAGCACTTGGAAAGGTGCGCCCTGTCACATGTCATCAGGGATCGCAAGCTGCAACAACTGTGAGGTACCACTGCACGCTGAGAGGCTGGAACGCAGAACATGGACACACCAGGCTCTGGTGAGGACCTGGGCCACAGGAGCGGTCGCTCACGGCTGGGGGTGTAATGTAGCTAAAGCTCCTGTAACGCGTGTTAGCGCTTCTCCATGGAGATAAACCTGGACTGCCCATGGGGTGGAGCAGTTTGCTCTCAGCTAAGTCCCCAAGTCACTTAAAGACTCAGGTCCACACAACAGCCTCATGGGAAGGCTCGTACCTGCGTTATTCACTCGAGCTTCTCCGTAGTCCCTAAATTTTGCTTAGGGTGTTTATTATACGGAACATCCCTCCTATACCAGTAAACACATGTTTCTAACCCCATTTTCTCTGGAAGGCTTTAACCCAATCATCCCTGTGTTTCCTCAGTCCCAGCACAGCTGCCCTGTCCCTCAGGTTTCTGAAACACTCTGGATACAGGTTATCACATTGTATGTTTGCATAGTAAGACATGGCTGTGTCCTCAGATCTTAGACTGCTCAGCTCCATGTTGGCTGTGCTGGTGGAAGTGTCCACAGTCAAGGCGACTCTGCCCTGCAACTATAGTGCACAGCCTGTGTCACCAACATTAGGGGAGATTTGTCCCATCCGTTCAAGCCCTTGTTGAGGGGCATGTGGCACCCAGATCATAGCGTAGCCGGTGAAGGCATATCCAGAAACCTTGCAGGAGACCTTCTCTGATACCCCAGGTCCTCAGCTCAGCCCCAGACTGCACCAGCTGGACCTGGGAGTGGACAACTGTGGACAAGAGACAGAAGTAGATGGAACATCCCTTCACTGATCCTAGATCCCCCCTCAACCCAGAGACCAGGGAGCCCCTTACCTGTAGCCACTGCGACCAGGAAGAGGACTCTCCAGCTCCAGTCTATGGTGAGGGCTGTGCTCTTGGGGTTCTTGTGGAGGAAGGGGTGTGGTTGTTAGGTGATGTTCTCATGGCTCGGAACATCCATATTTAACCTAGGACACATCAGCTTATTTGCATATTCATGAAGCTGAAAAATTTGTATTTAATACATGGACCATCTTACAAGAAGCAGACTGATGACCCCTAAACCATGCTTAGTGGGAGGCTGAGAGTCCACATCCTCACCCTTGTTTGAGGACATGCATCCCCTGCCATGTTCCTAAACACTGTACAGGCAGAGCTCCTCCCACTGAGGGACCAGCCCACATAGGACAAGGTCCTCTTTGTGAACCAGCCTTTGAATGACACAGACGCCTGAGCCTGTTCTGGGCTTTCAAGTCTGAATATCCTATTTCTGGAATCAGTGTGTCCCCAAACTCTGCAACCACTGGGTAAACAAACAAGCAAACAAACATACACACACACACATACATACATATCTTGAAGCCCTACTTCTCATTGTCTTATTGAGTTAGGTAAGTGTTTTCAATAGGACCCAATATTAAACACTTCAGCAGTCCTTGTCCTACTAATTATTGTTTTCTTCCCCCAGTTTCAAAGGAATTTAATATTATTTACATAGTTAAGGAACAGATGATACATTTCCATTTATTAGAAACTGACCTGTATAATAAAATAGATTTTAAATTCAGTGTATGTCATTATTACCGCTAAGGAAATCTTAGCCCTTGTCTGCCTTAAAACAATCTTTATTGGCTGTAATTATTGCTGTGTAGTCACTGCTTTTGGTTAATTCCTCAAATCATTTAGATGGCCCTGTCTTCCACTTAGTGGTCTACAGAGCTTTGACTGAGGCTCCTACTTCCTGTGTAAGAGAAATTTAAAACATCTTTTGCTCTGTCCCTACTTTTTATTCTGTGGCAGTTTCAAAATAAGACTCCAGCCACAGATTTGGTTAAGTTGCTTAAAAGAAAATATATAACAGAGAAGATCACCCAATCTCTGCTTACAGCCACAACCTGAGTTATAAGCTCAATTACTCCAAATAAATAGTTCTTCTAGGTACTTAATTAGGCCTTAGTATCTAAACAACCAAGCAATTTCCCCAAATAAATAAGAAGAGGAAGGCAGCTCCATACTGTTGTTGCTCTAGGGAGACACTACTAAGGACCTCGCAAATCATTTTTGTTTTAAAACTGCATCTACTCATCAAGCACTTATTAAGCTTTATAAATATACAGAGAACTCTAGTCCCAAAAACTTTGTTCTATACTCTCCAAAAATATCTCTTAGGAGGTAACACAAAATTTAAGTCCTCACAATAGTGACTTTATTAAACTAGTTGCTTTATAAAACATTGCTGGGCTTCCCTGGTGGCGCAGTGGTTAAGAGTCCGCCTGCTGATGCAGGGGACACGGGTTCGTGCCCCGGTCCAGGAAGATCCCACATGCCGCGGAGCAGCTGGGCCCGTCCGCAGCTGGGCCCGTGAGCTATAGCCGCTGAGCCTGCGCATCCGGAGCCTGTGCTCCGCAACGGGAGACGGGAGAGGCCACAACAGTGAGAGGCCCGCGTACCGATAGGGAGGGTGGGAAGGAGGGAGATGCAAGAGGGAAGAGATATGGGAACATATGTATATGTATAACTGATTCACTTTGTTATAAAGCAGAAACTAACACACCATTGTAAAGCAATTATACCCCAATAAAGATGTTAAAAAAACAAAACAAAACAAAACAAAAAAACATTGCGGATGTCATAATTGTTAACATAACAATTTACCAAACTGTAGTTAAGTGGCGCAGTTTGCTGAACACGTTTTATAAAGGAAAGGAAATGCCAAAACCCTATTAAAGCTGATCCACTGCAGCCTCGGAGAACAAAGGAGATTTGTTTCTCAGACACTTAAATCAGGCAAACAAAGCAGGTGAGGAGCTTCCCTCCCCCATCTGAAACACTCCATCAGTAGAATAGTCCGATAAATAGAAACTAGACAGTCTATGCGTCCAAGAGATTCCACAACTTGGTAATGCAATAATGGAGAGGTTTATCTTCTTCAGCTTCCAAGTTGGAGGGTTTTGGTCATTTAATTTTTAAGGATCAAACTCGTGCTTTTCAGCTGCCGTATCTTCACTCTGAGATAAGCAGTCTTCTTCACAATGTATTTTTAATATCCTCACGCTCAATTTTCAGACTAGGTGCACACCCCATGCCCTTGCAGCAGACTGCTTTTCTTGACAAGTTATGAAGTAGTTCAAGGAGGTATGGTTAAGGCTGTATTACTGAATGGTGCTGGTAAATACTACACAATTTTTTGTCACGTTGCAACTTTTGTTTCCAATTTAGTGACTGCTGCTATGGAATCAGATCGCAACAACAACATTATTAGGTCTGTGTTTTTAAACTATGATTTAGTAGCAATGGAGGTTCCCAATGTTACCCCCTTGGCAGCAAGTTCCAAGTTCCCTCATTTGCATGTTAGCACCTAAGTGTCAAGGGGTTAAATAACCAGCACAAAAGATACCGCACTTCTGATTGTAGCATTTGGCAGAACTGAAAGGAAAGAAAGTTGTGCTACATGTTGAAGGGATTGTGGGCAAGAGAAAGAAGACACCAGGAGAAGATAAAATGTCACATGAAGTCTTCAAAGTCTGGTACATAACCTCCATCATAACCACCATGATCTGCCAGACCGTCTTTCATGGTAGCCTTTAATCCCCCTCTGGGCACCACGCCTTTCTCTTCTTTTTGGCTTTGCTTTTCTTGCTTCTGTTTTCCACTGCAAAGTACAGTCAATGAACTGGTAATCTTTTTCAAGTCATCAATTTCCAGTGAAATACACACATCTCGAACTAAGGCTCCCAAACACTGGCATAATATAGTGATTTTCCATATTGTGCAACTTTACCTTTTAGTAACGTTCCAAACTCTGTGAAGGCATCTCTTGAAGATGGGTTCATAGCATCTATTCCATAAACTGTACTATTAACACCAAAAGTTTCTTTCGCTACTTCGAGGTCTGACTCTTCCTGTAATTTCTTTAGCCGCAGTTTATCTGCTAATTGCTCTGGTGTTAGCACTCTAGGTTCTTCAGGTTCTAACTTGACGTCCTCGTCCTCGTCCTCGTCCTCGCCTTCCGAGCGGTCCCCGCCGGCGGTGCCGCCGCCCCCCACCTTCCGCACCGGGTCTTCCACGGAGAACGTGTCCACGTCCCAGGAGTCGGAGTCCCCCGCCGCCGCCGCCGCCGCCATCGCAAGCCGGGTGTGAGCCTAATTATTGTTTTAATTGAAAAGAGGAGACTCAGCCTCTGAGAGCAAACCCCTCCCCCGTCCCCTCTGCGCCCGCGCCTGGGCTGCAGCCCTGTGCTGGGTGGTCCTGAGCGCCCCCTGCAGCCCAGCGCATACCCTGCAGGGGAGGTTCCTGCCTGGGCTCACGGGCAGTTACCTTCCAGCGTCCCTAGTCCAGTATTAAATGGCTGTTTTCTGCCTTCAGAATATTCTTTTAGAGACAACATATTATTTTTAATCATCTCTAGAAATAGCCTCAATAAATCCACATACTCGGTAGGGAGACCCCAAACAAGCATTTTATGAAAACACCAGGGAGCCCCTTCCCTGGATCTGTGGATGCACTGATGCAGTTGACACTTATAGTGAGTCCAGACACTCTCAAGGACTTTGGGGGCCTCTCATCTCCTGGAGGCTCCTATGGTCTAATATTATGTCAGAGAATAGCTGAGCATAGAAATCATGGGGCTCAATGCCCACTCACCCTCTACTATTCCAATAACACACACACACACACACACACACACACACACATTTCAGCTTCCAAGTTGGAGGGTTTTGGTCATTTAATTTTTAAGGATCAAACTCGTGCTTTTCAGCTGCCGTATCTTCACTCTGAGATAAGCAGTCTTCTTCACAATGTATTTTTAATATCCTCACGCTCAATTTTCAGACTAGGTGCACACCCCATGCCCTTGCAGCAGACTGCTTTTCTTGACAAGTTATGAAGTAGTTCAAGGAGGTATGGTTAAGGCTGTATTACTGAATGGTGCTGGTAAATACTACACAATTTTTTGTCACGTTGCAACTTTTGTTTCCAATTTAGTGACTGCTGCTATGGAATCAGATCGCAACAACAACATTATTAGGTCTGTGTTTTTAAACTATGATTTAGTAGCAATGGAGGTTCCCAATGTTACCCCCTTGGCAGCAAGTTCCAAGTTCCCTCATTTGCATGTTAGCACCTAAGTGTCAAGGGGTTAAATAACCAGCACAAAAGATACCGCACTTCTGATTGTAGCATTTGGCAGAACTGAAAGGAAAGAAAGTTGTGCTACATGTTGAAGGGATTGTGGGCAAGAGAAAGAAGACACCAGGAGAAGATAAAATGTCACATGAAGTCTTCAAAGTCTGGTACATAACCTCCATCATAACCACCATGATCTGCCAGACCGTCTTTCATGGTAGCCTTTAATCCCCCTCTGGGCACCACGCCTTTCTCTTCTTTTTGGCTTTGCTTTTCTTGCTTCTGTTTTCCACTGCAAAGTACAGTCAATGAACTGGTAATCTTTTTCAAGTCATCAATTTCCAGTGAAATACACACATCTCGAACTAAGGCTCCCAAACACTGGCATAATATAGTGATTTTCCATATTGTGCAACTTTACCTTTTAGTAACGTTCCAAACTCTGTGAAGGCATCTCTTGAAGATGGGTTCATAGCATCTATTCCATAAACTGTACTATTAACACCAAAAGTTTCTTTCGCTACTTCGAGGTCTGACTCTTCCTGTAATTTCTTTAGCCGCAGTTTATCTGCTAATTGCTCTGGTGTTAGCACTCTAGGTTCTTCAGGTTCTAACTTGACGTCCTCGTCCTCGTCCTCGTCCTCGCCTTCCGAGCGGTCCCCGCCGGCGGTGCCGCCGCCCCCCACCTTCCGCACCGGGTCTTCCACGGAGAACGTGTCCACGTCCCAGGAGTCGGAGTCCCCCGCCGCCGCCGCCGCCGCCATCGCAAGCCGGGTGTGAGCCTAATTATTGTTTTAATTGAAAAGAGGAGACTCAGCCTCTGAGAGCAAACCCCTCCCCCGTCCCCTCTGCGCCCGCGCCTGGGCTGCAGCCCTGTGCTGGGTGGTCCTGAGCGCCCCCTGCAGCCCAGCGCATACCCTGCAGGGGAGGTTCCTGCCTGGGCTCACGGGCAGTTACCTTCCAGCGTCCCTAGTCCAGTATTAAATGGCTGTTTTCTGCCTTCAGAATATTCTTTTAGAGACAACATATTATTTTTAATCATCTCTAGAAATAGCCTCAATAAATCCACATACTCGGTAGGGAGACCCCAAACAAGCATTTTATGAAAACACCAGGGAGCCCCTTCCCTGGATCTGTGGATGCACTGATGCAGTTGACACTTATAGTGAGTCCAGACACTCTCAAGGACTTTGGGGGCCTCTCATCTCCTGGAGGCTCCTATGGTCTAATATTATGTCAGAGAATAGCTGAGCATAGAAATCATGGGGCTCAATGCCCACTCACCCTCTACTATTCCAATAACACACACACACACACACACACACACACACACACACACACACACAGCCTGATGTTGGCAGCAATGATCCCAAATTTGTCTTTCTTCCCTGAATCTAGCACAGGGGCTGTGCCCGTCCCACTGGCACTAAGCCTAGGTGTGTGACTTGATTTGACAAACAGAACAAATGCAAGTAGACAAAGAAAGGTGCACACACATTGGGTTTGCCTGTTTCTGCAGCACCTGGGACCCTGCAGGGGCCCCGTAAGAAGGGACCAGGCTTTGCCCCACATTGTCAGAAACCAGTTCAGTCACCCCCTGGACAACTCAAAGCAGTGCAGCCGGGGGTCCCCTAGTGACCGCACCTGTGGAGGGGAGACCCCTGAGAGGTCGGAGGAGGAGAAGGCAGAGCCCCTGTCACCCAGCTCAGGTGACGCTCCTCTGTAGGGTGACCTGCATGAGGGGGCAGCGCCGGGCAGGTGAGCTAGGTCGGCTGTGTGAGCTGTACCCTGGCAGGGCACCTCTTCACCAGGACGGCCACAGGTGCCTCCATCCTTGGACTCCATCCTGCTGGTCACCTCCCCTCCTGACCACCTGCCCCGAGGACCTCAGGACCTGGCATCTGATGGGGAGACAGGCCCACTACTTAGTCAACCACGTCCACTCCACCAAGTCCCTGTGACAAACCTGCTTCCCTTTCTGGTTCTGAGTCTCTGGTGAAGTCTTCATAGGTATTCCTGAACATATCAAATACCCAAGAGCAGGACAGAGGTTTTGGCCATGACCATCAGGGCACAAGAGAGAATGGAATCTAAGGTCCAGGAGTGAGGTGCTCTGAGCCTGGTCTCCCAGCTGTAGGTACCGAAGCCCCAGTGCTCTGATGTCCTGGATGTGGTCTCGGTGCATCACTAGTTGCCCTCCCCAGAGAGAGTCTGCACATCGTGGATCTTTCAGTGTTAATCCACTGCCAGGACACTGAGGTGGAGGTCACGTGTGAGGAGGGGGCTTTCTACATTGTTAAGGTTTAATACCTGTGGTTCAGTGGAACTGGGTCTGGGCTGTGACCTCCATAAGGGTCTCCAGTGTTGTGGCTCATCCCCTGCCCCTACTCCCTCCCAGGCTGCAGTGTCCCCTGTCTATTCCTTTTTAATCTCTTAACCTGATAGCTGTGCCCCCTCCCTGGGTCTGGAGAGGACAAGAATTCCTACTCACCTCCTAGGAGAAGCTTGTGGAATAGTTCTTCCTCTGGAGGGTCTGCCTGATGGAAGTTCTGGGTATGTTTCAATATTTCTCAGTTGTTAGTCTTTGCTTCCCTCTATCAGATGTCATGAAGGGATAAATATGGATCCTTACTGTGAGCACTTGGATGTTTCTGGGGTTAAATCTCACAAATTATGGAGTGTGGACCCCAGAAATTCTCATCCTCACACTGGTCCACCCTGGTCCTGCAGACATGCATAATTATTCAACAATAGGTGCTCCCCCAGCAGCTTCTCTTCCAGGTGGGCAGACCTCACCTGGATTCTGGACATGCCCACCTCTCTAGTTTTGGGGTGGGGCTTTCCCCTGCAATGTCAGGACTCTGTTAGGTTCAGGGAGATTATTCGTGTTCAGTTTATTCAGAATTTTCTTGCTTTAAGGATGGAAATGACCATTTCCAAACCTGTTACCTGTTGATGCAGAAACCAGAAGTACCAGCAGAGGTCATCTTTGACCTGTTAGTAAAAGGAGGAATCTAATGTCACTAAGTGTGAGAGGATCCTGGACAGACATAACTGAACATAGGAAGACAGGGATGAAGGACACAGCAAGACTCTTACATAAAAGTCTCGGATTCCAAACCTCTCCCCAAAAGGCTGGAATTCAAAAAGTACAATGGGTGAGCAGCTGGTCACGTCCCTGGTGACAAAGTTCTACTCAGAAGGCAGGAGAGAGTGTCTCATGGGGCACCCCTGGTTCCCGAGTAGGTAATTTAGGGGAGGAGTCATCCCCCTACCCTCAGTCCCTTTCCATGTCTGCATGTGGCCTTGGGAATGCTGTCACCACCTCCATACGGGGTGTGGGTCAACTGGGGGTGAAGCTGACATGTGCGTGTTCCATGTGGAAGATTGTTCAAACCCCCTCTCTGGGTACATGAACTGTTGAATCTCCCAAGCCTGGAAACACTCACATCTGGGCTCTTGTTTCATTAGTTTGTGATTTTCCTCATTGTTTACTCAGTTCAATCTGTCTTCCTACACTATCTGCTGAAATAGCCTCACGTAATTATCTAACGCCATTAAGATAAAAAGTGATTTGAAAATCACTAAGTTCCACTGAGCCCAAAGTCGGTGTTTGTTGCGTTAGACAGTCATGAGACATGGCTGACCACCAAGATGGTGCTCACAATGGTTTCATCTTCATCAGGGAAAATTCTGTACATTCCTTAGATGTGTTAGGCTCTCTCACTGATAACCTTGACCTGGTGTAATGTTTTCATGGACCATACCTCAAAATTAAAACTGAGATTATTAACCAGGAATTACTAGCAAAATCTTTGCTTTAGAAGATATTCCTCTATCTGATGTAAAATCCACCCAAATGATAGAAGTTACTGCAGTTACTAGAGCTTGTCAATTGGCGAAGACCAGAGAATAAACACATAGGTTTGGGGAGTAGCGCAAGGTATTGGATTGTTTTGAAAACAAAGCAGGGTGTCGTCTCACATCTGCTGGAAACATCATCAGATGAACAACAAGGTAAGGAACTTTTAGACAGGCCTACACCCTAGAGACTTGGCATATAAAGGGGAAGGCAGTGCAAAATTAGATACTATGAAAGCTGTAGATAATCCTGTAGCAGATCGTTTACCCAAGAGTGGCCTTAAGCTTGTTCTCACTTTTCTAGACCTTGAAAGCTAAATCTCTGGGAATTCCCTGGTGGTTCACTGGTTAGGACCCTGTGCTCTCACTGCCGAGGGCCCGAGTTTGATTCCTGGTTGGGGAACTAAGATCCCACAAGCCATGCAGTGTGGCAAAAAAAAAAAAAAAAAAAAAAAAAAATTCTGGAGGCACCCAAGAAAGTCATAATATATACTGTCTTAAATAAGAAACTGATTTTATGTAAAAAATAATAGAAAAATTCGAGTCAGCAACTTCATTCAGATAATCTGCAATCTCACATTTTGTGACATCAGATATTTTCAAATAAATATAAGTTAAACTTCTCTATTAATCTTCTCTACGTGGTACTGATAGGCATAGAGTAGGATAATTGAACAATTAGTTTAGAAATCTCACGAGGGGATTAAAGACAGAAAGGGAATTATAGGAGTTTGGGAGACTTCTGTAAGCTAATGACCACTCAAGAAAAGAATCCAGTAACCAAGCAACAATCTGCTCTACCTAGAAAGAAGACCAGGTGCATCCAAGTGCCAGACACACTCAAGCCACAAATCCTGATAATTAAAACACAAGACAATAGACGTGTGGTCTGAATCTTGTTACATGAAGGCAGGGAGTTAATAATCCTTGAAGAGTAGCATGTCTGCATGTAGCCAGGACAGAAATATAAGTGAGAGGGGACATTATACAGAAACCTGAGATGAATTACCATATTTTAGTATATGTTGCCACCTTCTGCTAATATATATATGATTTAAATAGTGTCATGACCTTCCGGGTGAAACCATACAGGGTTAAAGGAGGAATTGGTGATGTAAGACTTGATGTCTACCCAACAATGACAAAGAAGGTTTTCTTCACCCCTCCCACTTTTTCATTGATTATAAAAATGTGGCCCTCGGGCTTCCCTGGTGGCGCAGTGGTTGAGAGTCCGCCTGCCGATGCAGAGGACACGGGTTTGTGCCCCGGTCCGGGAAGATCCCACATGCTGCGGAGCGGCTGGGCCTGTGAGCCATGGCTGCTGAAACTGCACGTCCGGAGCCTGTGCTCCCCAATGGGAGAGGCCACAACAGTGAGTGGCCCGTGTACCACAAAAAAAAAAAAAAAAATGTGGCCCTCTTTGTTCTCTGGGCTTGGCTGCCCACTTGTGTCTCTCACAAGCATCCTATGCTAATTAACTCAGACTTTGCCTATAGCTTTGCCTCTGGCTGAATTCTTTCTGAGATGGGACAATAGAACCCGATCTCCAGAGAGTCCTGACACCAGGCTAGCTGTTTCAATCAGATGACAGTGGGTTCCAGTCCCCTCTTGAGTCAGGGGTGGTGGGTACATGCCCCATCTGAAGGAGTGTGAATTCAGTACAGACAAACTGGTGACTATCTTAAATCAACACATGTGGAAACTAAAAACAAATAAATAAACAAAAAAACCCCCACAAAAATCATAAAAAATACAACTAAGGTAATTTCTCAGTTCTGTGTAAGCAGCCAGCAACGAAATCCTGTGAAACTGTAAAGGAGGCACACAGAAACCATCCTCTAGGGTCCTTTGGACACACTGAGATGGATTTAACTCAGCTTCCAGAGTCTGGAATTTGAATATATTTTATTTATTTTATGTCTAATTTCTGGCTTTCTTGAAGTAATTCCTTGCCAGAAGGCTACAGCCCTTAGAGTTCATAGAATGATTCTTGAATTTGTGTTCCACTTGTGGTGTAGCAACATTCATACCGAGTGACTGAGGTGCTCACCTTACAGGAATCTTTATAAAACAACCCTGTAAGGTGTCACTATGACTCAGTACTACACAGTCATCACCATCCACAGTCTTCTGGAAAGGTTGCAAAAGTAGCTCCCTAAATTAAAATTATCCAAAATTTCCAAAACTTGGCCAAAGGTCCCCCGCTTAGCACTAGTGACATCATTATCAACTACCTCAAAGAAAAATCAGTTTTCACCCTGTGAGGTGGTAACTGGAAGGACCATGCATTTAGAGACATGTCCCTGCAATACTATCCCTGCCCTATTGCAGTCAGACACAAAAGATAATGGAAAGGATTCATGTATAACATCCACTCCTGGCACCAAGACAAAGGCTGCCTGCTCACTACATCTAATCAATAGCCTTCTAGGATATTCAACCAGTTAATTTTATCTATTGAAAGAGATATCAGAGAAAAACTGCCCTTGAACCTCATTGAGGGACCATATCAGGTACTTTTAACAACAAACACAGCTGTGAACCTCCTGAGTGTGGACATTTAGGTATTTGTTTCACAGCTGTCTTAGTCCATTTGGCACCATAAACAAAGTACCATAGACTGGGTGGGTTATAACCATAGACATTTATTTCTCATATTTCTGTAGTCTGAGAAGTCCAAGATCAGGGTCTGGAAGACATGATTCCTGGAGAGAAACTGCTACCTAGATGGCTGACTTTTCCCTGATACCTCACCTGGTGCGGTGGGACAGGGAGCTTTCCCTGTCCTCTTTACAAGGCACTGATCCCATTCAGAAGGCCTCCGCTCTCCCGACCTAAGCCCTTCCCCAAGGGCACTTCTCCCAATACCATCATGTTGGGCATTGGGTTTCAGCATGTGTATTTTTTGGGAAAAAAACACTGAACTGATCACAGTAACTAGAATCAATTTATAATTCCACACAATTGGAAGGCTCCCCAGGTGAGGCCCTCAAACTGAAGATTCTCATGGATGTTGTAGAAGCTCTGATCTTTGCTAGAAAACTGCTGATGTAAGACCTTCAGAACCAGCTGATGACCTTAGAGAGTGGACAGTTTCCACCCAAAATGTTGGACTAAGAGCTCAAAATCTCTTATGACTTTATTGTTATTATTACTATTATTATGTACTTACATATATTTATCATTATATTTTTCTAAGGACTCAGATGGTTATATATCCATAATGGCAACTTAGTTTTTTATTTCACTTTTGAATAGCTGCTAATTGGAATTAGTGATTACACTATTTTTTGTTTAATTTTTATTGGAATATAGTTGATGTTATATTAGTTTCAGGTGTACAAGCAAGTGAATCAGTTATACATATATATACATACACTCTTTTCTTTCTTTCTTTTTTTTTTTGATTCGTTTCCCATATAGGCCATTACAGACTATTGAGTAGAGTTCCCTGTGCTATACATCAGGTTCTTATTAGTTATCTATTTTATATATAGTAGTGTGTATATGTCAATCCCAATCTCACAATTTATCCCTCCCCCACTTAATCCCTGGTAACCATAAATTTGTTTCTACATCCATGATTCTACTTTGGTTTTGTAAATAAATTCATAGGTACCCTGTTTTTTTTTGTTTTGTTATTTTTAGATTCCACGTATAAGTGATTTCATGTGATACTTGGCTTTCTCTGTCTGACTTACTTCACTTAGTATGACAATCTCTATGTCCACCCATGTTGCTGCAAATGGCATTACTTTGTTCCTTTATATGGCTGAGCAATATTCCATTGTATATATGTACCGCATCTTCTTTATCCATTCTTCTGTTGATGGACATTTAGGTGGCTTCCATGTCCTGGCTATTGTAAATAGTGCTGCAATGAATATTGGGGAGCATGTATCTTTCTGAGTTATGGTTTTCTCTGAGTATATGCCCAGGACTGGGATTGTTGGGTCATATGGTAATTCTATTTTTCGTTCTTTAAGGAGCCTCCATCCTGTTCTCCTTAGTCACTGTATCAATTTACATTCCCACCAAGAGTGTAGGAGGGTTCCCTTTTCTCCACACCCTCTCCAGCCTTTATTGTTTGTAGATTTGCGAAGACAGCCATTCTGACCTTTGTGAGGTGATACCTCATTGTAGATTTGATCTGCATTTCTCTAATAATTAGTGATGTTGAGCATTTTCTTTCATGTGACTTTTGGTCATTTGCATGTCTTTTTTAGATACATGTTTACGTAGATCTTCCACCCATTATTTATTTAAATCGTTTGCATTTTTTTTTTTTTTTTTTGGATATTGAGGTGCACAAGCTGTTAGAATATTTTGGAGATGAATTCCTTGTCGGGTGCTTTGTTTGCAAATATTTTCTCAACCCATTCTTTGGGTTGTCTTTTCGTTTCTTTCATGGTTTCCTTTGTTCTGCAAAATCTTTTAAGTTTAAAGAGGTCCCATTTGCTTATTTTTGTTTAATTTTCATTACTCTAGGATGTGGATCAAAAAATATCTTGCTGTGATTTATGTCAAAGTGTGTTCTGCCTATGTTTTCCTCTAAGAGTTTGATAGTATCTGGCCTGACATTTAGGTCTTTGATCCATTTTGAGTTTATTATTGTATATAGTGTTAGGGAGTGTTCCATTTTCATTCTTTTGCCTGTAGCTGTCCAGTTTTCCCAACACCACTTATTGAAGAGACTGTCTTTTCTCCACTGTATATTCTTGTCTACTTTGTCATGGATTAGGTGTCCATACGTGCGAGGGTTTATCTCTGGACTTTCTATCCTGTTCCATTTATCTATATTTCTGTTTTTGTGCTCAGTACCATACTGTTTTGATGATTGTAGCTTTGTAGTATAGTCTGAAGTCAGGAAGCTAATTCTTCTGGCTCCATTTTTGTTTCTAAAGATTGCTTTGGCTATTTAGAGTCTTTTGTGTTTCCATACCAACTGTAAAATGTTTTGTTCTAATTTTTGAAAAATGCCCTCAGTAATTTAATAGAGATTACATTAAATCTGTAGATTGCTTGGGGTAGTATAGTCATTTTGACAATATTGATTCTTCCAGTCCAAGAACATGGTATATCTCTCCGTCTGTTTGTGTCGTCTTTGATTTCTTTCATCAGTTTATAGCAATACAATCTTACCTCAAGAAACAAGAGAAATCTCAAGTAAACAACCTAACTTTGCACTTAATGCAATTAAAGAAAAAAGAACAAAGAAAACCAAAATAAGTAGAAGGAAAGAAATAATAAATATCAGAGCAGAAATATGTGCAATACAGATGAAGAAAACAATACCATAGATCAGTGAAACTAAAAGTTGGTTCTTTGAGGAGATAAACAAAATTGATAAATATTTAGCCAGACTCATCAAGAAAAAAAGGGAGAGGACACAAATCAATAAAATTAGAAATGAGACAGGAGAAATCACAACAGACAGCACAGAAACAAAAAGGCCTATAAGAGACTACTACAAACAACTATATGCTAATAAACTTGACAACCATGAAGAAATGGACAAATTCTTGGAAAGGTACAATTTTCCAAGACTGACCTGAAAAATTAGAAAATATAAACAGACCTAACACAAGTAATGAAACTGTAATTAAAAATCTTCCAACAAACAAAATTCCAGGACAAGATGGTTGCACAGGCAAACTCTATCAAACATTTTTAGAAAAGCTAACACCTATCCTTCTCAAACTCTTCCAAAATATAGCAGAGGGAGGAACACTTCCAAATTGGTTCTGCGAGGCCACCATCACCCTGATACCAAAACCATACAAAAATATCACAAAAAAAGAAAATTACAGATGAATATCACTGATGAACATAGATGCAAAAATCCTCAACAGAATACTAGCAAACAGAATCCATCAACACATTAAAAGAATCATACACCATGATCAAGTGGGGTTTGTCACAGGAATGCAAGGATTCTTCAATATACGCAAATCAATCAATGTGATGCACCATATTAACAAATTAAGGAATAAAAACCATATGATCATTTCAATCGATGCAGAGAAAGCTTTTGACAAAATTCAACACCCATTTTATTTATTTATTAAACACATTTATTGGAATATAATTGCTTTACAATAGTGTGTTAGTTTCTGCTTTATAACAAAGTGAATCAGTTATACATATACATATGTCCCCATATCTCTTCCCTCTTGTGTCTCCCTCCCTCCCACCCTCCCTATCTCACCCCTCTAGGTGGTCACAAAGCACCGAGCTGATCTCCCTGTGCTACGTGGCTGCTTCCCACTAGCTATCTATTTTATGTTTGGTAGTGTATATATGTCCATGCCACCCTCTCACTTTGTCCTAGCTTACCCTTCCCCCTCCCCGTATCCTCAAGTCATTCTCTGGTAGGTCTGTGTCTTTATTCCCATCTTGCCCCTAGTTTCTTCATGACCATTTTTTTTTTAAGATTCCATGTATATGTCAACACCCATTTATGATAAAAACACTCCAGAAAATGGGCAATTTACCTCAACATAATAAAGGCCATATATGACAAACCCACAGCAAACATCATTCTCAATGGTGAAAAACTGAAAGCATTTCCACTAAGATCAGGAAAAAGACAAGAATGACCACTCTCACCACTCTTATTCAACATAGTTTTGGAGGTCCTAGCCATGGCAATCAGAGAAGAAAAAGAAATTAAAAAAAAATCCAAATTGGAAAAGAAGTAAAACTGTCACTGTTTTCAGATGACAGGATACTATACATAGAAAATCCTAAAGCTGCTACCAGAAAACTACTAGAACTCTCAATGAATTTGGTAAAGTTGCAGGATACTAAATTAATACACAGAAATCTGTTGCATTTCTACCCATTAAAAACAAAGATCAGAAAGGGAAATTAAGGAAACAATTCCATTTACTATGGCATGAAAAAAAAATAAAACACCTAGGAATAAACCTACCTAAGGAGGGAAAAGATCTGTACTCTGAAATTTCTAAGATGGTGATGAAAGAAATCAAAGATGACACAAACAGATGGAAAGATATACTATGTTCTTTGATTGGAATAATCAATATTGTCAAATGAGGATACTACGCAACATACTCTACAGATTAAATGCAATCCCAACCACTAACATTTATCAAAGAACTAAAAGAAATTAAAAAAAAATTTCTATGGGACCACAAAAGACCCCAAATAAATAGCCAAAGAAATATTGAGAAAGATAATTGGAGCTGGAGGGATCAGGCTCCCCAGCATTAGATTATACTACAGAACTACAGTCATCAAAACAGTGTGGTACTGGCACAACAACAGAAATATAGTTCAATGAAACAGGATAAAAAGTCCAGAGATAAACCCACACACATATGGTCAATTAATCAATGACAAAGGAAGCAAGAATATACAATGGAGAAAAGACAGTCTCTTCAATAAGTGGTGATGTGAAATTGGCAGCTTCATGTAAAAGAAAGAAATTAGAACATTCTCTAACACGATACACAAAAACAAACTCAAAAGGGATTAAATATCTAAATGTGTACTATAAATATATATAAATGGATACTAACTAAGAGTTTTATAGTATCCATTGTATAAATAGATACTATGAAACAGAGGAAAACATTGGCAGACATCCTTTGACATAACTGCCATATCTTTTTGCATTTGTCTCCTAGAGTAATGGAAATGAAACCAAAAATAAACAATTGGGACCTAATTAGAGTTAAAAGCTTTTGCACAGCAAAGGAAATTGAAAGAAGAAAAGAAAACCTACTGAATGGAAGAAAATATTTGCAAACAATGCAACAAGCAAGGGATTAATCTCCAAAGTATACAAACAGATCATAAGGCTCAATATCAGAAAAACAAACAATACAATCAAAAAATGGGCAGAAGACTTAATAGACATTTCTCTAAAGAAGATATACAGATGGCCAAAGTGTACATGAAATAATGCTCAGCATCGCTAATTATTAGAGAAATGCAAATCAAAACTACAATGAGGCATCACCTCAGACCAGTTAGAATAGCTATCATCAAAACGGCTACAAATAATAAGTGCTGCAGGTGGTGTGTAGAAAAGGAACCCTCCTACACTGTTGGTGGGAATGTAAATAGCTACAGCCACTGTGGTGGACAGTATATACGTTCCTTAAAGAAGTAAAAATAGAGCTACCATATGATCCAGCAATCCCACTCCTGTGAATATACACAGAGTAAACTATAATTTGAAAAGATACATGCACCCCAATTTTTACTGCAGCAGTATTTACAATATCCAGAACATGGAAGCAACCTAGATGTCCATTGACAGATGAATGGATAAAGAAGATATGGTGCATACATACAATGGAATATTACTCAGACATAAAAAAAAAGAATGAAATAATGCCATTTGCAGCAACGTAGATAGACTTAGAGATTATTATACTAGGTTTAGTAAGTCAGATGGAGAAAGACAAATAAAATGTGAAATCACTTATATATTGATTCTAAAAAAATGATATAAATGAACTTATTTATAAAACAGACACAGACTCAGAGACTTCAAAATAAAATTCATGGCTACCAAAGGGGAAAGGTGAGAGGTAGGCATAAATTAGGAATTTGGGATTAACATAAACACACTACTATGTATAAAATAGATAATCAGCAAGGACCTACTATATATCACAGGGTACCATTCTCAATATTTTGTAATAAGTAACAATATTTTGTAATAATATTTTGTAATATATATATATAACTGAATCAGTTTGCTGTACCCCTGAAACTAACCCATTATAAATCAAATATTCTTCAATAAAAATAACTAATTAAAACAATAAAATTTAGAAAGTAAAAAATAAGTTTTTCTCTGCAATAACATTCATTACCTCATGGTGGGATAATTATAACAAGTCATGGAGAGAAAATGGTAAAATTATATTTAATTGATTCCAAATGTTATTGTCTAGTCCAACCTTTAACTCCAATTAAAATTAGAAGATAGTTGTAAAAAAAGTGGAAAAAGTAAAATAAAAACAATGACAACAATAATGATAATAAAGAATAAAAACTCAAATAGAATTGGGTAACAGAAGGGACCAGAATCCAACAGGAAGAAGAACGTTTACCTCTAATTTTCTGGCAAGAACTCAGCCAAAGAGAAACCATGGATTCAGTTCTCTATAGCCCTTTCGACTCCCCTTTTCCCTTGATAAAAGAGTTATTCTCTCCATTTTTACTGGGGACTTGCACGTGGCTCATAATGTCGTGTGCATTGTAGGATGTGTGTCAGCACGGATGGACTCTACCCACTAGATAACTAGGTACTGACAGCACAGCCCACGTGTTACAGCCCAACCCGTGTCCAGATATTTCCAAATGTCCTCTAGGGGAGAAAATGACTCCAGTGTTATATGGACATCAAATTCCAAATATAAACAATACTCGTACTATTCCAGTGAAAGGTATTGCATCAAACAGCACTGGGGAGATTTTTCACGCTGAAAGAACTTGGAAATCCATCTGAAACTGGAAGTAGATTTGAAGTTCAACAGAAGAATCACTTATGTCATTAAACAATTAAAAACTTGACAACCAATAAGAGTAGGTAGTGACCTAAATTTCAAATAAAAGTCTCATGAAGAAATATTTCTGACATTAATTTATCCAGAAATCATTCTGCACTCTATTATGAATTCTAAAGAATGTTAAAGTGGACACTTATACGTCTTTTTGGGGATGATCATTAAGTCATCCCTGGAGGATGAGTGATGTTCCTTTTCCAATACGATACTTACATTTCCATATATGTCTATCTGCTTCTATAGCAGTTGTGTATAATCCGCTAATGTGGTCATTACAGAAAAACAGTTTGTGCAGCTTAAACAACAGAAATGGATTCCTCTCAGGCCTGGAGGCAAGAAGTCTAAGGTCACGGTGTCAGCAGGTTTGGGTCCTTCTCAGGCCTTTCTCCTTTGCTTGCAGATGGACCTCTTCTCACTGAGTCCTCAGATGGTCTTTTCTCTGTGTGTCTGTGTGCATCCCTGGTTTACTTGTATGTTCATTATTACTCTTCTTAAGTGTGACAAAGACCCTTGACCACCCCTTAGCTAAGAGGCTGCTTGTAATTCTCTTCTCAGCTAGTCTTGACCTGTGGGCTTCTGTGTTTATATGTGCATGGCCAGGTTTTGTCAAGAGCCCTGCTAAGTGAGAATAATGAGAATCCCCTACCCTTGAACTCTGATCACCCTCAGTATTTGATCAAATCCTTCAAACCCCCTATCACCCACACGGTATCTGATCACCCTGGTCAGCCTTTGGCAAAAATCCTTTTGAGTCTATGTAAATACAGCTTAAGGTTCCCCTTAGCCTGTATTTCTTCTGTTAACAATTTCCAGCCCGCTCCACCCCACCCTCTTCTTGGCCATAAGACCCCACTTGAAATGCTGTATTTGGAATAAGGCCAAGTTTCCAAAGCTGCATCCCATATGCAGCAGTGAGTTTTGTCTTCATGTTCTGCATGAGATTTATATTGGATACATGAATATCAATCCCACAGCCTGAATGAAGCTGATCTGTCATGTATATTTTCCCTAAGTCCACTCACAGCCACTTGTGCGTAGGGACACTAGACTGTTCCTCAGCCCTATGCCTGGGACTACTTTAAACAATTGCCAAGAATCACAGAACTGTGAAAAGCATGGCAGTAATTTGACCCCAGAAAGTGCTCATTTACATGACAGGGGTTAAAAGTAGAAAAGGGAGTATCTCCTTGACAGACCTCAGATGGAAATGTGTGTGTGTGTGTGTGTGTGTGTGTGTGTGTGTGTTGGGTGATTCAAAGAACCGCCCACATTGTAAATATCCGTGAAAGATCACAAAATGACAGCCTTAATTTTGGGGTGCTAATAATAGCTAGCAAGTAGCTGAATTTGAAAATATGTAATCTGTGAATAACGAGGATCATTGCATGTGCAGAATTGGGGCGCTCTGGCTCTAGAGTCTGTAACACTGCATGTTGCAGAACTCAACCTGCTTGTGCAGGTTGACTGAAAGCAGGATGGTGTGTCTCTTCCTTCCACATGTACAAAAAAGGACAAAAGTTAATAATGTTTAAAAGTTTGAGGTGCCTTCTTGGGATATTTACCAGTTTCACAAACATCAGTCTCACACTGAACATTACGGTGAGGCTCAGGGTTGTACTGAGCTCCTTTGTGAAAAAGGAAACTAAAGACATGAAAAACAACCTTAATTCCTGTATACTATATGTGTGTGTGTATGTACAGATATAGATATATTTATATAAATATAACTATAATAAAAATAAAATTAAGCAAATATGTACATGCACACAAATTTTCTAGACACAACATAATCCACAACAATGAAATAGTAGGATACAGAACAGGGTGTCTGGTGGAGGTCCTGAGCAGGAAGGGGAAAGCACAGGTTCTAACAAGAATCCCCTCCCAGCCCA
>NW_020174224.1:25000-29532 GCF_003031525.2 Neophocaena asiaeorientalis asiaeorientalis | reverse complement strand
AGGGCTGTGTCCTAGGTCATCACGGAGCTGAGCTGCAGGGAAAACTGAATTTGTGAGGTGTCTCTGGAGGTGGAGAGTCATTTCTGGAGAGACATCTTGTATGCTGTGCTATTCCCAGAACCAAAGCACCCCAGTCACCTCAGCCCTTTCCCTGGGGGCTGAGGGATCCAGTCCCAGCAGCCAGCACTGTTTGTGATGGAGAATCCAGAGACTGAGCGGATAAGGGAGAGGGTCTTCAATAGTCCTGGGCCCGATTCCTGCACCAGCACCTGGGACACGACACCTGGCGAAGGAGAAACAAGGAGACACCCAGTTCACAGATGTCATCCCATAACTCCACCTTCCTCAGACCCAGGAGATGCTCACAGCTGAGGGATGGCAGCAACAGGAGGAGTGACCAGAAGATTTTCATGTTCATTTTGATCAATGCTTTGACTTTCAGAGAGTTATGTCAGTGAAGATGAGAACCCTGACTCTGAGTAGCACAGGTGCTGTGCTTTCCCCTTGAGCGTGGGTGTGATGTGCAGGTGGGAAGCATGTTTCCATATAAAGATGGTCACGGCTGGTCCTTCTCTAGGGCTGTGGAGGAGGGTGCTGGCTGAGATCCAGGGTGGACAGAGCTTCATGTCACCTCTGAAGAATGGCTGATATTTCTTTTCCAATACGATACTTACATTTCCATATGTGTCATCTGCGTCTATATTATAGGTGTACTCGTTGGCTAGTGTGGCCATTACAGAATAACAGACTGGGTGGATTAAACAACAGCAATGGATTCCTCTCAGGCCTGGAGGCAAGAAGTCTAAGGTCACAGTGTCAGCAGGTTTGGTTATATTATAGGTGTACTCGTTGGCTAGTGTGGCCATTACAGAATAACAGACTGGGTGGATTAAACAACAGCAATGGATTCCTCTCAGGCCTGGAGGCAAGAAGTCTAAGGTCACAGTGTCAGCAGGTTTGGGTCCTTCTCAGGCCTTTCACCTTTGCTTGCAGGTGGACCGCGACTCACTGAGTCCTCAGATGGTCTTTTCTCTGTGTGTCTGTGTGCATTCCTGGTTTACTTGTCTGTTCATTATTCCTCTTCTTAAGAGTGACAAAGACCCCTGACCACCCCTCTGCCAACAGGATCCTTGTAATTCTCTTCTGAAGTAGTCTTGACCTGTGGGCTTCTGTGTTTATATGTGCGTGGCCAGGTTTTGTCAAGAGCCTTGCTAAGTGAGAATAATGAGAATCCCCTACCCTTGAACTCTGATCACCTGCAGTATTTGATCAAAGCCATCAAACCTCCTGTCACCCACACGGTATCTGATCACCCTGGTCTCCCTTTAGCAAGAATCCATTTGAGGCTATGTAACCAGAATCCCCTTAGCTTGTATTTCTTCTGTTAGTAATTTCCAGTCCACTCCACCCCACCGTCTGCTTGGCCATAAGCCCCCACTTGCCAGGCTCTATTTGGAATTAAGCCAATTTTCCAAGGCTGCATCCCATATGCAGCAGTGAGTTTTGTTTTCAGGGTTTGGGTGAACTTTATATTGGAAACATGAGTATCATTTCACCACCCATGGCCATATAACGCATGCCTGAATGAAGCTGATGTCTCGTATATTTTCCCTAAGTCCACTCACAGCCATTTGTTCGTAGGGACTCTAGACAGTTCGTCAGCCCTATGCCTGGGAGTACTTTAAACAATTGCCAAGAATCACAGAAATGTGAAAAGCATGGCACTAATTTGACCGCAGAAAGTCCCCAATTACAGGATGGTAGCTGAAACAAGAAAAGAGAGCATCACCTTGACTGACCTCAGCTGGGAAAAGTGTGTGTGTGTGTGTGTGTGTGTGTGTGCGCGTGTGTGTTGCCTGATTCAAACAACCGGCCACACTCTTAATGTCCGTGAATGACCACAAAATGACAGTATTTATTTTGGGGTGCTCATGAAAGCTAGAAGTAGGTGAATTTGCAGATTTGGAATCTGTGAATAACGAGGATAATTGCATGTGCAGTATTGGAGGGCTCTGGCGTTAGAGTCTATAACGCTGTCTGCTGCAGAATTCAGAATGCCTGTACTGGTTGCCTGAAAGCAGGACGGTGTGTCTCTTCCTTCCACATCTACAAAAACAAAACAACAATTAATACTGTTTAAAAATCTCATGTGCATTGTCAGGATATTTACACGTTTCACAAAGTTCAGGCTGAAATTGAAAATTATGGTGAGCTGCAGGGTTTTTCTGAGCTCCTTTGAGAAAAAGATAAAGAAACGATAAACAACCTTAATTCTTGAGTATTATATGTGTCTGTGCATATGAATATATATATATACACAACTATAATAAAAATAAAAAGCAAATATGTATATGCACACAAAAATTTTTAGACACTTCGTAATCCACAGCAATGAAACATTAGGATACAGAACAGGGTGTCTGGTGGAGGTCCTGGGCAGGAAGAGGAAAGCACAGGTTCTAACAAGAATCCCCTCCCAGCCCATATATGCACCTGCTGCAGGTCACAGCCCTGTACTTGTTGGGTCCTCTGCGACCCCTGGTGGTAACGGGCATCCGTGCAGGGAGGTTTGTGTCTGGGCTCACACTGACTTCCCTTCACTGTGTCTCTCGCACAGTAATACACGGCTGTGTCCTCAGTTGTCAGGCTGCTCAGCGATAAGTAGACTTGGCTCTTGGAGGTGTCCTTGGTGATGCTGAGCCGGGACTTAAGAGTTGGGTTATAATATGCGCTTCCACCACCACATATTCCCCCAACCCACTCCAGCCCCTTTCCTGGAGACTGTCGGACCCAGGCTACAGCATAGCTGGTTAAAGAGAATCCAGAGACAGTGCAGGTGAGGGAGAGGGTCTGTGAGGGCTTCACCAGGCTGGGTCCCGACTCCTGCAGCTGCACCTGGGACAGGGCACCTGTGGACAGAGAGAACCACGGTGACTCGTGGGCTCAGATGCAGCTTCCCCATGTGTTCACGTCTGAATCCCTGAGACACTCACCTCTGGGAGCTGACACCAGGAAGAGGAAGAGCCACAGTGGATTCATCTTCCTGCAGATGGGATTCATGAAGCCCAGAAAATCTATTCAAGTATGAGGAGAAACCCGATTTAAGTGAACAGGTACTTTGTTTTTACCTTGTGACATATGGGGATGTTTGCATATGGGAGGGACCAGTCTATAAAAATTGGAAAGTAGTGAAGGGAGGTCCCAGCCTCTGGGGCTCCACCTGAAGAGGGTGCTGACTGTGCCCTCAGAGAACTCAGTCCCACCTGGGGTCCCCTCCCTATGCCTGGGGGACTCTTTGTCCTGGAATGAAATGATGCTGAAGGGCTAGTCAGGAAATGAACTGTGCTCAAGTATTAACCACAGATTTGGAGAATAGACTTTAATCCCATGGACGTATATATTTCACATCAATACCCATAACACCGTCAGGGTCCTCCAAGATGTCAGACACAGACTCTTGTTTTTTCCTTTCTGCATTACCTCATGTTTATTTCTTGGATGTGCAAGTATTTGAGACAAACCATACATGTAATAATGACATTGAATTCAGACAGAGTGAGGTAGAATTTAATGTTTATCATAATTCACAACGGACTCCGTGTGTCCCTTAACTTGGGTGAACATTTCTTCACCTGAAACAGTTTAAATATTAACAAGAGTTACTCTGGAGGTGGATTTATTCATAACAACTAAACACACCGCGTAATTTGTGGACAAGGTAGTCATTCTTGCCGAGATGGTCATGGATCCCAGCACTGCTGACATGGCCTGAAGCCTGCCCTGCCTGTTTCCTGTGCACCACTGAGTGTCTGCAGGAACACCGCGAGCTTCAGGGCTCCTTCCTTGCAGGTGGACGTTGGGGAATCCCCAGGGCTAGCAAGGTCTAAGAACAGACAGCTCCTGGAAGCTCCTCAGGACTCCAACATGCTGGGCAGGTGACCTGGTCACAGTGCACAGACTCACTCCTTCTAGAAGTGTTCATTTTTACTCTCCCTGTCACAGCCAGTGACATTGGAGCTCAGGGAACACAGTTCCCACTGCACTGGGTGAGAGAACATGCATGATTCTTGGAAGTAAACCTTCAAAGTGAATGGCTTGCAGAGTATGTGGGTGTCATGGTCAGAAGAAAGTCCTCACCTCAGGAAGCAGGTTCCCTTGAAAAGTCCATGTGAGAGCTTTCCTGAGTCCCTGGGTCACTGAGTCCTGGAATGTGCCTGAGCTCATATAAGTAAATGGTGCTGGAGAGCAGAGCACAGCTCCATCCCATCTCACTGTGGGCACTGAGGATGTGGCCTCACCATCTGCATTTCAGTCTGCAAGGACGTAAACTGGGGATCACGATGGTAATGGTATGTCTGAAATTTATAGTGGGTTTGCCAGAGGTGTTGAATATTGACATGAGTGTCATCAGTGATGTTAACTTCTCCTGGGAACTAGAAAGACCAATGTGAGTCCCCATCTCTGACTGACACCCTGTACATGTAGCGCTGGCTCCACTCCTGCCCTGAGAGGTCACACCTGTGGGTGTGGGG
>NW_020174224.1:24179-24795 GCF_003031525.2 Neophocaena asiaeorientalis asiaeorientalis | reverse complement strand
TTTGTGGACAAGGTAGTCATTCTTGCTGAGATGGTCATGGATCCCAGCACTGCTGACATGGCCTGAAGCCTGACCTGCCTGTTTCCTGTGCACAACTGAGTGTCTGCAGGAACAGTGCGAGCTTCAGGGATCCTTTCTTGCAGGTGGACGTTGGGGAATCCCCAGGGCTAGCAAGGTCTAAGAACAGACAGCTCCTGGAAGCTCCTCAGGACTCCAACATGCTGGGCAGGTGACCTGGTCACAGTGCACAGACTCACTCCTTCTAGAAGTGTTCATTTTTACTCTCCCTGTCACAGCCAGTGACATTGGAGCTCAGGGAACACAGTTCCCACTGCACTGGGTGAGAGAACATGCATGATTCTTGGAAGTAAACCTTCAAAGTGAATGGCTTGCAGAGTATGTGGGTGTCATGGTCAGAAGAAAGTCCTCACCTCAGGAAGCAGGTTCCCTTGAAAAGTCCATGTGAGAGCTTTCCTGAGTCCCTGGGTCACTGAGTCCTGGAATGTGCCTGAGCTCATATAAGTAAATGGTGCTGGAGAGCAGAGCACAGCTCCATCCCATCTCACTGTGGGCACTGAGGATGTGGCCTCACCATCTGCATTTCAGTCTGCAAGGA
>NW_020174224.1:13242-24047 GCF_003031525.2 Neophocaena asiaeorientalis asiaeorientalis | reverse complement strand
TCAGGACTCCAACATGCTGGGCAGGTGACCTGGTCACAGTGCACAGACTCACTCCTTCTAGAAGTGTTCATTTTTACTCTCCCTGTCACAGCCAGTGACATTGGAGCTCAGGGAACACAGTTCCCACTGCACTGGGTGAGAGAACATGCATGATTCTTGGAAGTAAACCTTCAAAGTGAATGGCTTGCAGAGTATGTGGGTGTCATGGTCAGAAGAAAGTCCTCACCTCAGGAAGCAGGTTCCCTTGAAAAGTCCATGTGAGAGCTTTCCTGAGTCCCTGGGTCACTGAGTCCTGGAATGTGCCTGAGCTCATATAAGTAAATGGTGCTGGAGAGCAGAGCACAGCTCCATCCCATCTCACTGTGGGCACTGAGGATGTGGCCTCACCATCTGCATTTCAGTCTGCAAGGACGTAAACTGGGGATCACGATGGTAATGGTATGTCTGAAATTTATAGTGGGTTTGCCAGAGGTGTTGAATATTGACATGAGTGTCATCAGTGATGTTAACTTCTCCTGGGAACTAGAAAGACCAATGTGAGTCCCCATCTCTGACTGACACCCTGTACATGTAGCGCTGGCTCCACTCCTGCCCTGAGAGGTCACACCTGTGGGTGTGGGGCAGATGAGCTCTCCCTCAGCCCAGTGATTTCACGTGTACACTGACTGATGTCGAGCCTGCCGTCTATGAGAAGATATTTATTGCATACTATTTTATGAACACAGTACTATACTTCTTCTAGCTTTTGCAATAATATTTGCAGAGTAAATTAAATACTAAAGCATCTGCCTGCTTGAATGTCGATGATAGGAGAGCCGAACAATGTAATACGGGCAAGAATCACAGGACACATATGGACCCTGTTGTAAGGAACTGAATATAGAGCTCATACGCTGTGCGACTCACAGCTGGTGGGGATGCAGAACGGGGTGCACCTTGGGAGACATTTTGGGGGCTTCCTGCAAAACTAAACATACTCTTATCTATGTTTCAGCAGTAGTGCTCCTTTGTACGTATGTGAAAGACAGTAAGACTTTAGTCCAGAGAAAACCCTGCACACGATGCTCACTTAGCATTATTCATATTTGCCAGAATTTGGAAAAGACCAAGACGTCCTTTCATAGGGTATGACTAATAAACTGTGTACATGCAGACAATAGACACTGAAATGTCACACCGATTTGGAAGAAATATTGAAGGGTGAGATGGAAATGAAGAAAAGAGATGCCAGAAGAATACACCTGGCAATGTGATGTCAGCAGAGTGACAGTGGCCTTGAGGACTGAGGATCCCAAGAGGTTGTACAGCGTGAGGCTGAAGAGAAGACATCTTGGACATGTCAGGATGGAAATCCCCTCCTCCGCCCCTCGTGAGTTCCTGAGGCTGGGCTGATAAAATATTGACAAAGACAGATTAACAGGAGAAAAGAAAAAAAATTTAACCATGTGCATGGACATGCCATAGAAATGGACCCAGAAGTGACCAAAGCAGGTAGCTTTTATATTTTAAGACAAAGATGCAATATTTGTGAGGAATTGGTAGAAGGAGCATGAAACACCCCCACCCACGTCCCCTCTAACTGGCATCTTTCCCAGCTACCCCCTGAGGATCCGGGGCTGCTCAGCGCATTTATGCTTCTCATGCCAGAGGTGAGCAGCAAGTCAAGAGCCCGCATCCTGGCAGGGACAGCTGGTCTACAGTAGGGCCGGGCTGAGATATCACAATGAGGAAGGAAGAATATGTTTAACTCTTTATACATCCGCTGGAATAGTATTGAAACGGGTCAGTTTAGACAAGATTTAGAGAAGGGAAAACCTGAATATATAACTTTGAGTCTCTGCCTTTCATATATGACATTTATTCTCCTATTTCAAAAAGTCTTTCTAATTGAGAGACTGAATGTGTAACTGAAGAACCATGCATGAGTACAGAGAGGTTCCCCAGGGAAAACTGTTATATGGAGAGGAAACCCCAGACCCTTAGAGGAGAGCAGCCCTTAACTACCATCTGCACCTGCTCATGGGACTGAAACATACACTTGTATGTCCTGAGTGCCCCCTGCATCCCCCCTCCTGTCTCCCTGCAAGGAGGTTTGTGTCTGGGCTCACACTGACTCCCCCTCACCGTGGATCCTTCGCACAGTAATACACGGCCGTGTCCTCAGATCTCAGGCTGTTCATTTGAAGATACAGCGTGTTCTTGGAGTTGTCTCTGGAGATGGTGAATCGGCCCTTCACAGAGTCTGCATAGTTTGTGTTACCACCACTACTACTAATAGCTGAGACCCACTCCAGCCCCTTCCCTGGAGCCTGGCGGACCCAGCTCATGCCATAGCTACTGAAGGTGAATCCAGACGCTGCACAGGAGAGTCGCAGAGACCCCCCAGGCTGCACCAAGCCTCCCCCAGACTCCACCAGCTGCACCTCACACTGGACACCTGCAAACACAGAGACATCCTGGTCAGGAGACTGTCACACATCCACTGATTCCCTCACTCATATCCACTCACATCCTCAGTGTCTCTTGCTCTCCATAAATTACCTTGTAAAATAGCCACAAGGACAACCCAGCTCAGCCCAAAGTCCATGGTGAGTGTTCTGTCTGCAGCCCGAATGGGAGCATGTGGGAATCCGGGGCTGGAGCTCCTTTCCCAGAGCTGCAGGGTCAGGGCTGGGGCTGCTTTATATCAACAGAGGAAGGACCCTATTTGCATGACCTTCTAGTATATAAGAGGCTATGTCGTTGACTGTCCTCAGAAAGGGCAGGGTCTCAGAGCAGGCGTGAGTCTTGGATTTTGTGGTGTTGATAGCATTTCGGAAATATAACTTTCATTGTGTGATTGTTCCAGAGTAAACCCTTAGAACCTATATGTCATCTTACATATGCACACACATCTCGTGATGTAGCTGTCATTGTTACCCTCATATTAGAGGTGTAAACTACACCTAGAAGAATGGAGGGTGTGTGTAGTGTCCAAGGAGAAACATGGGGTGACCGTGAGATCCAGCATCTGAACCTGAGCTCTGGGCCAGGCTGCTTTCTGGAAACTACTAGAGGACAGAGTTGGAGTTTCCGGGTGTGGTTTGCAGATCCCCGTCCTGTAATGAGGTCATGATGACTTTGCTCTATTTTAGTGTTTACCTAATATAAATGGAGGGGGTCAGGGGTGATGAGACGTATTTTCAAGAGTCTCTTATGTTTCAGTATCTTCCCTTCACTCCTTCCGTCCCAACTCATGCATTTCTTCATTTGTAATCACTTTAATGAGGTTCTTGACATGTACTAAAGCGCACGCACTCAGAATGAACACTGTGATGAATACTGACGGAGGCACCAGCATTATCAGGAGAGAACAAGTCAATTCCTCTCGTTATTTTCAGTAGTTTCTGGGTTTCCTCCTTCCTGTCCCTTCTTATCTTCCGTCCTGTCTCCACATCACCGTTGATCTTTCCTTGTTATCTCAGATTACTTTTCATTTTCTAGAATTCATAAAAGTGGGATGATATTGTATGTATTCTTATTGTTACGGCTTATTTTACTCAGCACAAATAGTTGTGAACACCATCATGTTATTGTGTGTGTCAGGAATCCTTGGTTTTAGTAACAGGTTGCATTTCAAGAATGATCATAGCATGATTGGCTTATTTATTAAGCTGATGTGTGATATTGGAATTGTTTCCAGTTTCTGGGTGTCACAATAAAGCTGATACTCGTCTTGGAGACGCAGAGATATGAGCAGCTGAGAAAACGCTTCTTATTTAATGTTCTTAAAACAGCCTCAAGATTTGGCAACTTGCACGTTATCCAACTCTCACCAATATATCATATAATTAGAGAACGAAGAGAGCAACAAATTTAAATCTTGGATAGACAAATGCTCACAGAATAACAAAGACTAAGGTTGTTAACCCTGACATAGGCTGCTGAATGCAACAAAAACTACTACAAGAATAAGCTAGAAACGGATGCTTTGAGGTCGAGTGTGGTTAGGGTGTAATAGTGCCCCAACGTCTCCTAAGTAACTACCTCGCCAGTGTCAGCGTGGTCCTGCTAAAGTGTGAGTCAGATGGTGTTACCTCTCTATCCACACAGGTGTGTCTTCCTACCTGGGACAGCCCAGGAGTCCTGCCTGAGCTCTTAGGTCCTCCTGCATCCTGGGGAGGAGGACATTGGCCGTGGACTTGGATCTGCACTGTTTCATAGCATTTGCGCTCACAGTGTGACCTCTATCCCCTCATCCAGTCCCACTGTGCCATATACTTACCACATATGGAATAGGATCACATGCGGAAATGAATAATAATCATCCAGGTTCTGATTGATGCACAAAACCCTGTCACAACCCTTGACAGTTTCCACTGAGAGCAGCTCTTTATTTTGTTCACCGTCTCTGCTTAGGGAGTGTCTGGAGGAGAAGCCCACCCTGCCCCATGCAGGGTCGCTGTGAGAGGCTCAAGTTCAGCTACAGGACCTGCTTCTGTGAGGAACACTCACGTGTAAGGGAGGCTGACCCTGACTGTAGGCTGGGGGCTCAGCCGGGTCTGAGGGCTGGGATTTGTGTCCACCTCGTGTGGACATTGCTTGGGCTCTGACATCCTTTTATCACCTCAGGAAGCAGGTTCCCTTGAAAAGTCCACCTGAGAGCAGCACTCCCAAGTCCCTGGGTCACTGAGTCCTGGGACTGTGCCTGAGGTCACATCAGTAAGTGGTGCTGGAGAGCAGAGCACACCTCCATCCCATCTCATTGTGGGCACCGAGGATGTGGCCTCACCATCTGCATTTCCGTCTGCAAGGATGTAAACTGGGGATCACGATGGTAATGGTATGTCTGAAATTTATAGTGGGGTTGCCAGGGGTGTTGGATGTTGACATGAGTGTCATCAGTGATGTTATCTCTCCTGGGAAACAGAAAGACCAATGTGAGTCCCCATCTCTGACTGACACCCTGTACATGTAGCGCTGGCTCCACTTCTGCCCTGAGAGGTAACACCTGTGGGCCTGGGGCTGGTCAGCTCTCCCTCAGCCCAGTGATTTCACCTGTACACTGACTGATGTTGAGCCTGCCGTCTATGAGAAGATATTTACTCTAACAAGTAATAATTGAGAAGCAAAAAAAAATACATTTAAAATTTACCCAGAGGCAAGCTAGAGATTGGAAGAAAACTTTTGCAAAAGACATATCTAGTATATCTGGTTGTTATCTAATATGTACCAAGAAGCCTTAAACTCAACAATAAGAAAGAAAGAAAAGGATTAAAAAATGGGCTAAAATCCTTAACAGACACCTGACCTAGTTGGTGAAAGGAAAGTTTGCTTTATTTTGGCTGCCTGCACCCGGGGATGGGGAGCAGACTTCTCTCCAAAGGTCACCCCGCACCGAGCATCTGTGGGAAAGGGATTTTACAGGCGGAAGGAGGGGCGACGGGCAGAAACGGCAGAGTCAGCTGTGACAGTCGTCTTGCAGTTGGTCATGAGGTGGTCTGATCAGCCTCCTCTTGCTTGTTTTAAGTAGAGTTAATCTTGAGGACCAGGGTCGGTTTGTTCTCATTTCTTGAAGCCAGTTCTTGGAATTGTGGCAGCTTATGTCATGGCTACAGTCTGGTCATCATGGAGTTAACTTCTTCCTCCTGGTGGGAGTTTCAGTATCTACAAGACGGCTCATGGGACATGGACAAGAATATTATCTATAGCCCTTGAGGAGGAACTAAAGGTCCTCGATTTGCTTAATGAATAAACTATTATTATTTGGTTTGGTTGGACACGTCGTTCCTTTCTAGATTTTCTCACTCCTCTGATTAAACTTACTCTTAGGGTTAAATTTTGGCACAGAAAAAGGCAGGCAGAAGATATGCGGTAAAGGACCATTTCAGTTCCACCTCCAGGTACAGAGAGGGCACCTTTCACATGGGAGGTTTATTTCTTGCTTCAGGGTGACAGGGAGGAAGGTCAGAATGTCCCTCTGCACTGGCTCTGTCTTAAGTCACTTGGAGGCATATTTTCGGGTGGCCTACCCTGGACCCCAACACTCAGGGCCTCCTTTATATTTTGTTTCTACATATGCACAGCAAGCATGTGATGTAGGTAACGGTTTACTTGAATCCTACAGATGTGAAGGTAAACTGCAGCCTGGAATTGGCACGTGATGAGCTGGAGAGCACACATCAGGACACAGTGAGGCCTCCTGTCGAGGCCTGGGCTTCTCCACCATGGATCTGGCCTCCCCTGCAAAGGTTCCTGGACAGAGGTGGGCCTGCCTGTCGGTCGGCAGGACTCTTCGTGGAATGAGAACCTGAGTGATTTCCTGTATTTTAGTGCTCACGTAAGATGCTGAGGTGAAGAAAGGAGAATAGATTTGTTTTCAGCAGCTTCTGAAAATTCATGTTATTATCCACCTGACTCTAAACTTTCCCTGCCAACTACATATGTGTCTATTGGTAATAGCTGTGATGATGAATATTTGACATAAAATAATCTGCACAGGAGAACAGGATGCAGGTCTTATATAAGCGTATAGGGATCCTATTGGGCCTGGAAGCAAGGAGCACATGTAGAAACACCCCCACCCACGTCCCCTCTAACTGGCATCTTTCCCAGCGACCCCCTGAGGATCCGGGGCTGCTCAGCGCATTTATGCTTCTCATGCCAGAGGTGAGCAGCAAGTCAACAGCCAGCATCCTGGCAGGGACAGCTGGTCTACAGTAGGGCAGGGCTGAGATATCACAATGAGGAAGGAAGAATATGTTTAACTCTTTATACATCCGCTGGGATAGTATTGAAACGGGTCAATTTAGACAACATTTAGACAAGGGAAAACCTGAACATATAACTTTGAGTCTCTGCCTTTCATATATGACATTTTCCCCCGAAATTTGAAAATCCTTTCTAATTCAGAGACTGAATGTGTAAGTCAAGAACCATGGATGAGTACAAAGAGGTCCCCCAGGGAAAACTGCTACATAGAGAGGAAACCCCAGACCCTTGGAGGAAAGCAGCCCTTAACTACCATCTGCACCTGCTCCTGGGGCTGAAACATACACTTGTATGTCCTGAGTGCCCCCTGCATCCCCCCTCCTGTCTCCCTGCAAGGAGGTTTGTGTCTGGGCTCACACTGACTTCCCCTCACTGTGTATCTTTCGCACAGTAATACACGGCCGTGTCCTCAGATCTCAGGCTGTTCATTTGAAGATACAGCGTGTTCTTGGAGTTGTCTCTGGAGATGGTGAATCGGCCCTTCACAGAGTCTGCATAGTATGTGTTACCACCATCCCAATTAATAGATGACACCCACTCTAGTCCTTTCCCTGGAGCTTGACGGACCCAGCTCATGGCATAATCATCAAAAGTAAATCCAGAGGCTGTACAGGAGAGGCGCAGAGACCTCCCTGGCTGCACCAAGCCTCCCCCAGACTCCACCAGCTGCACCTCACACTGGACACCTGCAAACACAGAGACATCCTGGTCAGGAGACTGTCACACATCCACTGATTCCCTCACTCATATCCACTCACACCCTCAGTGTCTCTTGCTCTCCATAAATTACCTTGTAAAATAGCCACAAGGACAACCCAGCTCAGCCCAAAGTCCATGGTGAGTGTGGTGTCTTGAACCCCGAATGGAGCACGTGGGAATCCCGGGCTGGAGCTCCTCTCCCAGAGCTGCAGGGTCAGGTCTGAGGCTGCTTTATATCAGCAGAGGAGGGACCCTATTTGCATGACCTTCTAGTATATAAGAGGCTATGTCATTGAATGTCCTCAGAAAGCGCAGGGTATCAGAGCAGGTGTGAGAGTCTTGGATTTTGTGGTGTTGATAGCATCTGGGAAATATAACTTTCATTGTGTGATTGTTCCAGAGTAAACCCTTAGGACCCATATATCATCTTACATATGCACTCACATCCCGTGATGTAGTTGCCATTGTTACCCTCATAGTAGAGGTGTAAACTACAACCAGAGGAATGGGTAAAGCGCACGCACTCAGAATGAACACTGTGATGAATACTGACGGAGGCACCAGCATTATCAGGAGAGAACAAGTCAATTCCTCTCGTTATTTTCAGTAGTTTCTGGGTTTCCTCCTTCCTGTCCCTTCTTATCTTCCGTCCTGTCTCCACATCACCGTTGATCTTTCCTTGTTATCTCAGATTACTTTTCATTTTCTAGAATTCATAAAAGTGGGATGATATTGTATGTATTCTTATTGTTACGGCTAATTTTACTCAGCACAAATAGTTGTGAACACTATCATGTTATTGTGTGTGTCAGGAATCCTTGGTTTTAGTAACAGGTCGCAGTTAATGAATGATCGTAGCATGATTGGCTTATTTATTAAGCTGATGTGTGATATTGGAACTGTTTCCAGTTTCTGGGTGTTACAATAAAGCTGATACTCATCTTGGAGACGCAGAGAAATGAGCAGCTGAGAAAACGCTTCTTATTTAATGTTCTTCAAGCAACCTCAAAATGGGGCAGGTTGCACATTATTAAAATCTCACCATTATATCAGATAATTAGAGAACTAAGAGAGCAACAAATTTAAATCTTGGAGAGAGACAAATGCTCACAGAATAACAAAGGCTAAGATTGTTAATCCTGACATAGGCTGCTGAATGGAATAAAAACTACTACAAGATTAAACTAGAAATGGATGCCTTGAGGTCGAGTGTGGTTAGGGTGTAATAGTGCCCCAACGTCTCCTGAGTAACTACCTCGCCAGTGTCAGCGTGGTCCTGCTAAAGTGTGAGTCAGATGGTGTTACCTCTATACCGACACATGTGTGTCTTCCTACCTGGGACAGCCCAGGATTCCTGCCTGAGCTCTTAGTTCCTCCTGCATACTGGGGAGGAGGGCCTTGTCCCTGGACTTGGATCTGCACTGTTTCATAGCATCTCCGTTCACAGTGTGACCTGTGTCCCGTCATCCAGTCCCACTGCCATGTATTTACCACATATGAAATAGGATTGCATGCGGAAATGAATAAGAATGTTCCAGGTGCTGACTGACGCGCAAAACCCTGTCACAACCCCTGACAGTTTCTACTGACAGCAGCTCTTTAGTTTGTTCATCATCTCTTCTTTGGGAGGACCTGGAGGAGAAGCCCACGCTGCCCCATGCAGGGTCGCTGTGAGAGGCTCAAGTTCACCTGCAGGACCTGCTCCTGTGATGCACACTCACGTGTAAGGGAGGCTGACCCTGACTGTAGGCTGGGGGCTCAGCCGGGTCTGAGGGCTGGGCCTTGGGTCCACCTCGTGTGGACATTGCTTGGGCTCTGACATCCTTTAAGTACGATGTCTGGGTCAGCTGAGTGGTCTCTGCATCACAGCCCTTCCTCCGTGCAGTCACTCACACACCTAGACAGAGCTTAATGTAAGACCCCAACGTCATGCTCGTAATATTTACACAAGTGTCTTGATACTTAGAGCTCCATCATTGACTGCCCATGAAATATTGTGGTCTCTTCATTTACAATTGAGGAAAAATGGAAGCCACAAAGACGTTCTTCCATCAATTAGCAGATAAACAATGAGTGATGTATCCATGCTGTGAAATTGTATTCAGCAATCTAAATATTAAACTATTATGCCATGAACGACATGAGGGAATCCTAAATGCATATTGCTAATTAAAAAATCGGTCTGAAAACGTTCAATTTCATCTATTTCACCTTTGGGAGAATGCAAGTCTATATATAAACCAATAAGATAAGCATTTAGCAGGAATTTGGGAGAAGGTCTTTCATAAGTTAAACATGGGCAATATTTAAGGATAGTGAAATTCTTCTCTATGAAATTGCAGTGGTGGAATCATTGCCCTACGAATATGTCAAAATATATACAGTAAGAGGAGAACCTTTTTAATATAAATATAAATTTCATTTAGAAGTTCAGAGACTGAAGGATGGAACGATGCACACTGTATAGATGGTAGCTAATATCACAGTGAATCTATGAATTAACATGGCTGGAGAAGGTGGGAAAGTAGGTTTTGACCTAAGTGACTTTGGAAATGAGTGGAGCCTGAAGACTAAGTTCTAAGCCACTGCAGGTAAGCAGTAGAGCCTGGTGGATAACGGTATTTCCATCAGGAGTCAGGCTAAGCATTCAGTTCCAACTGTGCATGTGGACTTGAACAATTAGTAGCTGGATGGCATCGGTGGAGAGGGGTCTCTTACTGTTGGATGGAAAGTAACAGACAAGCAAGGTGGAAACTCTGGATTTAACCATGAGTTGTTGCACTAGGATTGGAGATGTAAGAATTGTCTCACATTTACCTTAACACAGGTCAGAAGGTGAGACACAGAGCTAGTTGCCGACGTGTGTGTGTATACATGGGGTAGTGCACACAGATATATTTCCAAGGTCTTTTAGCTTATAGGGTCTAGAGCCAATGCTCCCAGTAGACAGGACACCAACATTAGTATCCTAATACCCAGTCTTCTGATTCCTATTACTATTCTCCAGAAAAGGGTCCGCAACTCAGCTGAGGCATGGCTAATTCTAGGGCCAGAGAAGAGAATACACACGATTATCCTGCAGACTCTTGTAGCACCAGAAAGTGAGGAAGTGTTCACACAAATGGATGGGGACCCATAAAGGGGATACAGGAGACAATCTGAAAGAGCTCCCCATGGCTGACAAGTGGTCACAGTTACAGAAGCAAAGAAAATGCCTTAGTATATAACCTTAATACAATGTATGAAACAGATATCTTGATTCATACTTATATAAAGAGATTGAATAAATATATCTAATGGGGAAGGTAGGATAAATCTCCCTTAAGGAATAACTTCAGGTACCTCATCATGGTCAT
>NW_020174224.1:8296-12477 GCF_003031525.2 Neophocaena asiaeorientalis asiaeorientalis | reverse complement strand
CTAAGTTCTAAGCCACTGCAGGTAAGCACTAGAGCCTGGTGGATAACGGTATTTCCATCAGGAGTCAGGCTAAGCATTCAGTTCCAACTGTGCATGTGGAATTGAACAATTAGTAGCTGGATGGCATCGGTGGAGAGGGGTCTCTTACTGTTGGATGGAAAGTAACAGACAAGCAAGGTGGAAACTCTGGATTTAACCATGAGTTGTTGCACTAGGATTGGAGATGTAAGAATTGTCTCACATTTACCTTAACACAGGTCAGAAGGTGAGACACAGAGCTAGTTGCAGACGTGTGTGTGTATACATGGGGTAGTGCACACAGATATATTTCCAAGGTCTTTTAGCTTATAGGGTCTAGAGCCAATGCTCCCAGTAGACAGGACACCAACATTAGTATCCTAATACCCAGTCTTCTGATTCCTATTACTATTCTCCAGAAAAGGGTCCGCAACTCAGCTGAGGCATGGCTAATTCTAGGGCCAGAGAAGAGAATACACACGATTATCCTGCAGACTCTTGTAGCACCAGAAAGTGAGGAAGTGTTCACACAAATGGATGGGGACCCATAAAGGGGATACAGGAGACAATCTGAAAGAGCTCCCCATGGCTGACAAGTGGTCACAGTTACAGAAGCAAAGAAAATGCCTTAGTATATAACCTTAATACAATGTATGAAACAGATATCTTGATTCATACTTATATAAAGAGATTGAATAAATATATCTAATGGGGAAGGTAGGATAAATCTCCCTTAAGGAATAACTTCAGGTACCTCATCATGGTCATCCTCCCTTCAAGAAGGTGAACTTACCCTCCATCCCTGAAAGTGGCCTGGAGTATGGACATGGCAGAAATTATGGGTGCCCTTGAGTTACAAGATGAATTTTTAGATATAACACACCAAACATCATTCATAATATAAATTTGTAATTTTTCTGTATCCATTATAAATTCTGTTCTGAAAACAACAATAGCAATAGTAAAAATAACTTCACTGATAAGGGAATTAGGCACAGACTTGGAGAATGTGCTTTCTAGTATCGTATTTATAAGGACTATTATCATGAATATACAGCAAATTAACAGCTCAACAACAGCAATAAATATTGAAAATAATGTACACTGAGCCAGTGATTTGAAGATACTTACACATAGAAGAGATAAAGGTTTTAAAAGGATTCTTCATTAAGGAAACATAAAATAACACGAAGATGAAATACTGCTACTCACTTATTACAACAGTGAAAGCAGAAAATAATAAAAAATTTAAATACTGGGGATGATGTAGAGCAAAAGGCCCCTCATCCGCTTCCTGGAAGGAATACTCCAATTGGAGTATATTTGTCTATTTCTTAACTAGACACTCATCAAGTGATTCAGGAGTGTGCTAGAAAAGTATTTACAAAAGTGTTAAAAATATTTATGTTAATAGAAATAACTTCATGCGGGTTCTTGTATCATCTTTACACCTTCGAGCCTTTACCACTCCCTAAATATGGGTTATGTAGTCAGTTTTTATGGTTATTTTACATACGATTAGGATATACTTGTTTCTGTTCCCTTTTATCTATCGCTCTATTTTATCTAATTATCTATTATCAATCTCCACACTAGATGACAAGGTACAGGAAACAAAGCCCACATGTTACAGCCCAGCCTGTGGCCCGACATTTCCAAAGGTCCCCTGAGCAGAAAATGACTGCAGTGCTGGATGGACATCAATTTCCGAATATCAACATGACTCATACTATTCAAGTGAAAGGCATTGCATCAGACAGGACTGGAGAGGTTGTCAGGATGAGAGGAATTGGAAATCCATCTGATGCTGGAAAGCAGATTTAAAGTTCAACAGTAAAAATTATTTATGTCATTAAACGATTAAAAACTTGACAACTAATAACAGAAAGTAGTAACCTAATCTTTAAATAAAGGTCTCAGGAAGAAATATATCTGTGCGGTCTTCTAAAGATAGATGGGGAAAGACAGACAAGCCTGAATCCATGAAAAAGTCTCAACTTTAGAGACAAGAAAGTTCCCTGGAATCATTGTGGACGAAGTTTCCGGGGTGGCAATGATCCAGTGGAGAAACCACAGCTTCTGAGAGAGAATCCCTCCAATTCCAACCTCTGCACCTGCCCTGAAATGGGTCCTCTTGTTTCCTGATGACCCTGAGCGCCCCCTGGTGGTTTGGGCGGCCCCTGCAGGGAGGGTTGTGTCTGGACTCACCCTGACTTCTCACTGAACCAACTGGGACAGTAACACAGGGCTGTGTCCTAGGTCATCATGGAGCTGAGCTACAGTGAAAACTGAATTTGTGAGGTGTCTCTGGAGGTGGAGAGTCATTTCTGGAGAGACATCTTGTATGCTGTGCTATTCCCAGAACCAAAGCACCCCAGTCACTTCAGCCCTTTCCCTGGGGGCTGAGGGATCCAGTCCCAGCAGCCAGCACTGTTTGTGATGGATAATCCAGAGACAGAGTGGGTAAGGGAGAGGGTCTTCAATAGTCCTGGGCCCGATTCCTTTACCAGCACCTGGGACACGACACCTGGCGAAGGAGAAACAAGGAGACACCCAGTTCACAGATGTCATCCCATAACTCCACCTTCCTCAGACCCAGGAGATGCTCACAGCTGAGGGATGGCAGCAACAGGAGGAGTGACCAGAAGATTTTCATGTTCATTTTGATCAATGCTTTGACTTTCAGAGAGTTATGTCAGTGAAGATGAGAACCCTGACTCTGAGTAGCACAGATGCTGTGCTTTCCCCTTGAGCCTGGGTGTGATGTGCAGGTGGGAAGCATGTTTCCATATAAAGATGGTCACGGCTGGTCCTTCTCTAGGGCTGTGGAAGAGAGTGCTGGCTGAGATCCAGGGTGGACACAGCTTCATGTCACCTCTGAAGAATGGCTGATATTTCTTTTCCAATACGATACTTACATTTCCAAATATGTCTATCTGCGTCTATATTATAGGTGTACTCGTTGGCTAGTGTGGCCATTACAGAATAACAGACTGGGTGGATTAAACAACAGCAATGGATTCCTCTCAGGCCTGGAGGCAAGAAGTGTAAGGTCACGGTGTCAGCAGGTTTGGGTCCTTCTCAGGCCTTTCTCCTTTGCTTGCAGGTGGACCTCTTCTCACTGAGTCCTCAGATGGTCTTTTCTCTGTGTGTCTGTGTGCATCCCTGGTTTACTTGTATGTTCATTATTGCTCTTCTTAAGAGTGACAAAGACCCCTGACCACCCCTTAGCTAACAGACTCCTTGCAATTCTCTTCTCAAGTAGTCTTGACCTGTGGGCTTCTGTGTTTATATGTGCATGGCCAGGTTTTGTCATGAGCCCTGCTAAGTGAGAATAATGAGAATCCCCAACCCTTGAACTCTGATCACCCGTAGTATTTGATCAAAGCCATCAAACCTCCTATCACCCACGCGGTATCGGACCACCCTGGTCTCCCTTTAGCAAGAATCCATTTGAGGCTATGTAACCAGAATCCCCTTAGCTTGTATTTCTTCTGTTAGTAATTTCCAGTCAACTCCACCCCACCATCTGCTTGGCGATAAGCCCCCACTTGCCAGGCTGTATTTGGAATTAAGCCAATTTTCCAAGGCTGCATCCCATATGCAGCAGTGAGTTTTGTTTTCAGGTTTTGGGTGAACTTTATATTGGAAACATGAGTATCATTTCATCACCCATGGCCATATAACGCATGACTGAATGAAGCTGATGTCTCATGTATATTTTCCCTAAGTCCACTCACAGCCATTTGTGCGTAGGGACACTAGACTGTTCCTCAGCCCTGTGCCTGGGACTACTTTAAACAATTGCCAAGAATCACAGAAATGTGAAAAGCATGGCACTAATTTGACTCCAGAAAGAATTCAATTACAGGACGGGAATTGAAACAAGAAAAGAGAGCATCACCTTGACTGACCTCAGCTGGGAAAACGTGTGTGTGTGTGTGTGTGTGTGTGTGTGTGTGTGCGCGTGTGTGTTGCCTGATTCAAACAACCGGCCACACTCTTAATGTCCGTGAATGACCACAAAATGAAAGTATTTATTTTGGGGTGCTCATGAAAGCTAGAAGTAGGTGAATTTGCAGATTTGGAATCTGTGAATAACGAGGATAGTTGCATGTGCAGTATTGGGGCGCTCTGGCGTTAGAGTCTATAACACTGTCTGC
>NW_020174224.1:0-1896 GCF_003031525.2 Neophocaena asiaeorientalis asiaeorientalis | reverse complement strand
AGTGAATGGCTTGCAGAGTATGTGGGTGTCATGGTCAGAGGAAAGTCCTCACCTCAGGAAGCAGGTTCCCTTGAAAAGTCCACCTGAGAGCTTTCCTGGGTCCCTGGGTCATTGAGTCCTGGGACTGTGCCTGAGGTCATATAAGTAAGTGGTGCTGGAGAGCAGAGCACAGCTCCATCCCATCTCACTGTGGGCACTGAGGATGTGGCCTCACCATCTGCATTTCCGTCTGCAAGGATGTAAACTGGGGATCACGATGGTAATGGTATGTCTGAAATTTATAGTGGGTTTGCCAGAGGTGTTGAATGTTGACACGAGTGTCATCAGTGATGTTACTTCTCCTGGGAACCAGAAAGACCAATGTGAGTCCCCATCTCTGACTGACACCCTGTACATGTAGCGCTGGCTCCACTCCTGCCCTGAGAGGTCACACCTGTGGGTGTGGGGCAGGTCAGCTCTCCATCATCCCAGTGATTTCACCTGTACACTGACTGATGTCGAGCCTGCTGTTTATGAGAACGTATTTACTGCATACTATTTCATGAACACAGTACTATACATCTGTTAGCTTTTGCAATAATATTTGCAGAGTAAATTAAATACTAAAGCATCTGCTTGCTTGAATGTCGATAATAAGAGAGCCAAACAAAGTAATATGGGCAAGAATCACAGGACACATATGGATCCTGTTGTAAGGAACTGAATATCGAGCTCATACGCTGTGCGATAGGGGCATGGAAGGGATGGCATCTAAAACCTAGAACCAGGCGGCCCCATTATTCACCAGGTGGAAGAAGGGCCTGTATTTGTACAGATGCTCCAGCATCTGACCTGCCCTTCTTGAGCTGGTGGATTAGAGGAGATCCATCCAAATTCATGTTAGCATAGAAGGGTGTATAACAGGTGTCTTTATGCTTCAGTGGGTGGGGATGTGTTGTTAGGGTCCATTTAACCCTAGGAAAAATGTGTAAGGTCACCAGGACTAAAAAAATTTATTTTTCCTTTGTGGAGAAAATTGGAGGGGATTATGTCTGGAGACCAGATCATATGATAATGCTGGAGGGAGTATCCATTAGAGACGCCCAGTGGGTGATGGGAAAAAAAGTGGGGAGATTTCAGTCATCTTGCTTTGCAGGTTGCCAGTGATGGTCACATCAAGAGGCCCTGAACATCGTGATGGGAGGGAGAAGGGCTGATGGTGGTGGCTTCATGGGGACCACGTGGACAGGTCCTTCTGATGGTCTCTGTGTTTTCCTTGTAAAATCTTGAGAGTATAAGCTCAGAATGAGTTGTCATGGATTGTCCTTCTCTAGGGTTGTGGAGGAGGGTGCTGGCTGAGATCCAGGGTGGACACAGCTTCATGTCACCTCTGAAGAATGGGTGATAGTTCTTTTCCAATACGATACTTACATTTCCATATGTGTCATCTGCGTGTATATTATAGGTGTACTCGTTGGCTAGTGTGGCCATTACAGAATAACAGACTGGGGGCATTAAACAACAGCAATGGATTCCTCTCAGGCCTGGAGGCAAGAAGTCTAAGGTCACGGTGTCAGCAGGTTTGGGTTCTTCTCAGGCCTTTCTCCTTTGCTTGCAGGTGGACCTCTTCTCACTGAGTCCTCAGATGGTCTTTTCTCTGTGTGTCTGTGTGCATCCCTGGTTCACTTGTCTGTTCATTATTCCTCTTCTTAAGAGTGACAAAGACCCCTGACCACCCCTCTGCCAACAGGATCCTTGTAATTCTCTTCTCAACTAGTCTTGACCTGTGGGCTTCTGTGTTCATATGTGCATGGCCAGGTTTTGTCAAGAGCCCTGCTAAGTGAGAATAATGGAATCCCCAACCCTTGAACTCTGGTCACCCGCAGTATTTGATCAAAGCCATCAAACCTCCTATCA
>NW_020174223.1:0-870 GCF_003031525.2 Neophocaena asiaeorientalis asiaeorientalis | reverse complement strand
TTTATCCCAGGAATGGAAGGATTCTTCAATATATGCAAATCTATCAAAGTGATACACCATATTAACAAACTGAAGGATAAAAACCATATGATCATCTCAATAGATACAGAAAAAGCTTTTGACAAAATTCAACACCGATTTATGATTAAATGGGAACTTACCTCAACATAATAAAGGCCATATATGACAAACCCACAGCCAACATCATTCTCAATGGTGAAAAACTGAAACCATTTCCACCAAGATCAGGAACAAGACAAGGTTGCCCACTCTCACACTATTACTCAACATAGTTTTGGAAGTTTTAGCCACAACAATCAGAGAAGAAAAATAAATAAAAGGAATCCAAATCAGAAAAGAAGAAGTAAAGCTGTCACTGTTTGCAGATGACATGATACTATACTTAGAGAATCCTAAAGATGCTACCAGAATATGACTAGAGCTAATCAATGAATTTGTTAAGTAGCAGGATACAAAATTAATGCACAGAAATCTCTTGCATTCCTATACACTAATGATGAAAAATCTGAAAGAGAAATTAAGGAAATACTCCCATTTACCATTGCAACAGAGAGAATAAAATACCTAGGGATAAACTTACCTAAGGAGACAAAAGACCTGTATGCAGAAAACTATAAGACACTGTAGATGATACAAATAGATGGAGAGATATACCATGTTCTTGGATTGGAAGAATCAACATAGTGAAAAAGACTATACTACCCAAAGCAATCTATAGATTCAATGCAATCCCTAACAAACTACCACTGGTATTTTTCACAGAACTAGAAGAATAATTTTACAATTTGTATGGAAACACAAAGACCCCGAACACCCAAAGCAATCTTGAGAAAGAAAAACAGAGCTGGA
>NW_020174222.1:214-777 GCF_003031525.2 Neophocaena asiaeorientalis asiaeorientalis | reverse complement strand
CCACAATGGCGAAATGGCTGCCCCCGGGGAACAGGGGAGGCCGGCCGAGACAAGGTTCCAGCCGCTGGGCAGAGCAGGGGCAGCTGGTTGCCAGCAGAGGGTGGTGCTGCCTCACCTCACTTTAGAGCCCCCTTGGCCCTTTCCACCTCACTGGGAGCCTGGGAAGCTGGATTGTGTGTCCTTTCCCTCTCAGGTGACCGGGAGCCACTTGACCATCCCCCAAGACCGGAAACGCAGCAGCAGCCACTGGGAACGCCCTGCTGTCCTTGGGTAATGCTTCCTCTGCATCCTGGAAATGCAGGCCCAAACTCGAGGGTGGGATCTGGGTCCAAGTTCAGCTGACATGTGTGGGCGACCCCTCCCCTGCCCCCATCACGTACCCCACGGAGGGAGCCCACCTACTTTCCACTGAGGAGCCCTTGCCAGTCAGGCCCCCTGGCTTTGGGGTGGAGGGCCCAGGGGAGAGGAGAAGGTGGAGGAGAGAGGAGGCCAGAGTATACTAATCATTTCTCTTCCTCCTCTGTCTGCTGGCCTAGTGTCTCGAGCTAGAGAGAGAAGTAGAC
>NW_020174222.1:0-196 GCF_003031525.2 Neophocaena asiaeorientalis asiaeorientalis | reverse complement strand
GAACCAGGGACAGAGAGCGGTGTCTTAAGTGCAGAACCGGGTGGGCACCTGGGGTGGGGGTGGGCTGCAGGTGCGGTGGGCCTGGCAGGGACGATCATCCCTGTGGGGAGGAGAACCTCTCAGGCCTCCCCCTGGAGCTGGTTGTGCATGTACAGCTGGGCGTGTGTACAAATAGCAAAGTACTGTCTGGACTGCA
>NW_020174221.1:1389-1473 GCF_003031525.2 Neophocaena asiaeorientalis asiaeorientalis | reverse complement strand
CTCTCTCTTCTCCTTCTGGGACCTCTATAATGCAAATGTTGCATTTAATGTTGTCCCAGAGGTCTGTTAGGCTGTCTTCTTTTC
>NW_020174221.1:0-225 GCF_003031525.2 Neophocaena asiaeorientalis asiaeorientalis | reverse complement strand
GGCTTCTCCTTTGTCTTTGGATGTGGGGTATCTTTTTTGGTGAGTTCCAGTGTCTTCCTTTCGATGATTGTTCAGCAGTTAGTTGTGATGTCAGTGCTCCCGCAAGAGGGAGTGAGAGCATGTCCTTCTACTCTGCCATCTTGAACCGGCCGTCTAATCTTTTAAAGAACTGCCAAACAGTTTCTAAATTGGCTAAAACGTTTATTGGCCAAAATTTTTGTTCAG
>NW_020174220.1:321-576 GCF_003031525.2 Neophocaena asiaeorientalis asiaeorientalis | reverse complement strand
TCTTTAATTTGTTTCATCAGTGTCTTATAATTTTCTGCATAGAGGTCTGTTGTCTCCTTAGGTAGGTTTAATCCTAGATATTTTATTCTTTTTGTTGCAATGGTGAATGTGAGTATTTTCTTGATTTCGTTTTCAGATTTTTCATTTGTGTATAGGAATGCCAGAGATTTCTCTGCATTAATTTTGTATCCTGCTGCTTTACCAAATTTATTGATTAGCTCTAGTAGTTTTCTGGTAGCATCTTTAGGATTCTCT
>NW_020174220.1:0-200 GCF_003031525.2 Neophocaena asiaeorientalis asiaeorientalis | reverse complement strand
TTGAATAAGAGTGGTGAGAGTGGGCAACCTTGTCTTGTTCCTGAGCTTAGTGGAAATGCTTTCAGTTTTTCACCATTGAGGACGATGTTGGCTGTGGGTTTGTCATATATGACCTTTACTATGTTGAGGAAAGTTCCCTCTATGCCTAATTTATGCAGGGTTTTTATCATAAATCGGTGTTGAATTTTGTGAAAAGCTTT
>NW_020174219.1:0-434 GCF_003031525.2 Neophocaena asiaeorientalis asiaeorientalis | reverse complement strand
TTTTGTATCCTGCTACTTTACCAAATTCATTGATTAGTCCTGGTAGTTTTCTGATGGCCTCTTTAGGATTCTCTATGTATAGTATCATGTCATCTGCAATCAGTGACAGTTTTACTTCTTTTCCAATTTGGATTCCTTTTATTTCTTTTTCTTTTCTTATTGTTGTGGCTAAAACTTCCAAAACTATGTTGAATAATAATGGTGATAGTGGGCCACCTTGTCTTGTTCCTGATCTTAGTTGGAAATGCTTTCAGTTTTTCACCATTGAGAACAATGTTGGCTGTGGGTTTGTCATATGTGGCCTTTATTATGTTGAGGTAAGTTCCCCCTATGCTTACTTTCTGGAGGGTTTTTTTATCATAAATAGGTGTTGATTTCTGTCTAAAGCTTTTTTGCATCTATTGAGATGATCATATGGTTTTGATCCTTCAATT
>NW_020174218.1:0-1566 GCF_003031525.2 Neophocaena asiaeorientalis asiaeorientalis | reverse complement strand
TGAACTCTTTGTTGTACAGTTCTATCAGGTTTTTAAAAAAATAAACTTATTATTTATTTATCTATTTATTATTTTTAGCTGCACTGGGTCTTCGTTGCCGCACGCGGGCTTTCTCTAGTTGTGGCTAGCGGGGGCTACTCTTCGTTGCCGTGCGCGGGCTTCTCATTGCTGTGGCTTTTTTTTTTTGTCGAGCACGGGCTCTAGAGCACAGGCTCAGTAGTTTCTTCAGTAGTTGTGGCTCGTGGGCTCAGTAGTTGTGGCTCGTGGGCTCTGGAGCGCAGGCTCAGCAGTTGTGGTGCACGGGATTAGTTGCTCCGTGGCATGTGGGATCTTCCCAGACCAGGGCTCGAACCCGTGTCCCCTGCATTGGCAGGCAGATTCTTAACCACTGCGCCACCAGGGAAGCCCCTATCAGGGGCATTTGAATAAACATCACCACAATCAGGATACAGACATGTTCCCCCTTCACAAAGAAACTATCCCATGTTATTCCTTAATAGTCACACCCTTCCCCCAGCCCTAACCCCTGGCCACTACTGATCTGTTCTCTAACACCATAATTTTATCACTTTGAGAATATTAATGGATTGTACACCATGTAACCACTCATAATGTCCTGAGATCCACCCAAGTAGCTGCGTGTATCAATAATTTATTTCTTTTTACTGTTAGGCAGTGTTCTATTGTATGGATATACCACAGTTTATCTATTCACCCATTGAAGGATATTTGCGTTTCCTGTTTTTGGCTATTATAAGCAAATCTGCCATGAACACTTGTGTACAGGTTTTTGAGTGAAACTAAGTTTTTAATTTCTCTGGGATAAATACCCAAGAATGAGGTTGCTCTAGTCACGTGTCCACCAAAACCTCCAGCAAGCTATTTGCTTCTTACCCATCTAATATGATCAACATAATTTCATCGATGAAATGGATCAGTGTTGTGCTCTGCAGGATGCCATGATGGTCAGATCTCTTTGGACCATATTTTGACAGAGGCGAGAGAGTAAATGTATATTGTCCATTCCATGTGAATGTGAACTGTTTCTATTTTCTGAATGGGATAGAAGAGAATACAAGTACCTGGCGCCCAAGACAGGATCCTTTCGTTTATCACCATCATCAGCCATGTTTTTCAGCAAAGGGAAGAACTTCTTGCTGTCACGGGAGGACAGCAAGAGCATCAGGTGGGTGGCCGCAGCCCTGACCTTATGTGAATCCTCTCTGACCTTGGGCTTCAGATTCTGTGCTGTGCAGCGGGCCGTCAGTGACGTGGAGTCTCACGCTTTCACCGAGCCAGCATCTGTCCTCATGTCCACGTGCAGCCCCTAGCTTTCCTTTGGGAACTACACCTCACCTGCTTCCAGTCCAAACAGTTTCAGAGAGCTGACCCACGTTCCACCCACCTGGAAGATGAATGTATGATCCTCGTCTAGACAATCCCAGCTTCAGTCCTCTGCCTGCTGTGTTTGGTTCAAGGATGAGACTGTGACCCAAGCCAGGCCAAAGGCATTCAAAGTAATGCGTTCACATGGAGCCTTAGGGAGGGAGAAACCCTTCCCAGTAG